>NC_137785.1:3067552-3361686 GCF_963455305.1 Plecotus auritus | reverse complement strand
CCTGCAGGGGACAGACCACGGGGTCTCCCTCAGGCCTCCCCTCTGCAGGGGACAGACCTCGGGGTCGCCCTGGGTCTCCCCCTGCAGGGACAGACCACGGGTCTCCCTCAGGCCTCCCCTCTGCAGGGGACAGACCACGGGTCTCCCTCAGGCCTCCCCTCTGCAGGGGACAGACCTCGGGGTCTCCCTCAGGCCTCCCCTCTGCAGGGGACAGACCTCGGGGTCGCCCTGGGTCTCCCCCTGCAGGGGACAGACCACGGGGGTCGCCCTGGGTCTCCCCCTGCAGGGGACAGACCTCGGGGTCGCCCTGGGCCTCCCCTCTGCAGGGGACAGACCACGGGGTCTCCCTCAGGCCTCCCCCTGCAGGGGACAGACCATTGGGTCTCCCTCAGGCCTCCCCTCTGCAGGGGACAGACCACGGGGTCTCCCTCAGACCTCCCTCTGCAGGGGACAGACCATTGGGTCTCCCTCAGGCCTCCCCTCTGCAGGGGACAGACCACGGGGTCTCCCTCAGGCCTCCCCTCTGCAGGGGACAGACCATTGGGTCTCCCTCAGGCCTCCCCTCTGCAGGGGACAGACCACAGGGTCTCCCTCAGGCCTCCCTCTGCAGGGGACAGACCACAGGGTCTCCCTCAGGCCTCCCTCTGCAGGGGACAGACCACGGGGTCTCCCTCAGGCCTCCTCTCTGCAGGGGACAGACCTCGGGGTCTCCCTCAGGCCTCCCCTCTGCAGGGGACAGACCACGGGGTCTCCCTCAGGCCTCCCCTCTGCAGGGGACAGACCATTGGGTCTCCCTCAGGCCTCCTCTCTGCAGGGGACAGACCACGGGGTCTCCCTCAGGCCTCCCCTCTGCAGGGGACAGACCACAGGGTCTCCCTGGGCCTCCCCCTGCAGGGGACAGACCACGGGGTCTCCCTCAGGCCTCCCCTCTGCAGGGGACAGACCACGGGGTCTCCCTCAGGCCTTCCCTCTGCAGGGGACAGACCACGGGGTCTCCCTCAGGCCTCCCCTCTGCAGGGGACAGACCTCGGGGTCGCCCTGGGCCTCCCTCTGCAGGGGACAGACCACAGGGTCACCCTCAGGCCTCCCCTCTGCAGGGGACAGACCACGGGGTCTCCCTCAGGCCTCCCCTCTGCAGGGGACAGACCTCGGGGTCTCCCTCAGGCCTCCCCTCTGCAGGGGACAGACCACGGGGTCTCCCTCAGGCCTCCCCTCTGCAGGGGACAGACCACGGAGTCTCCCTCAGGCCTCCCCTCTGCAGGGGACAGACCTCTGGGTCTCCCTCAGACCTCCCCCTGCAGGGGACAGACCACGGGGTCTCCCTCAGGCCTCCCCCCTGCAGGGGACAGACCTCGGGGTCTCCCTCAGGCCTCCCCTCTGCAGGGGACAGACCACAGGGTCTCCCTCAGGCCTCCCCTCTGCAGGGGACAGACCACGGGGTCTCCCTCAGGCCTCCCCTCTTCAGGGGACAGACCACGGAGTCTCCCTCAGGCCTCCCCCCTGCAGGGGACAGACCTCGGGGTCTCTCTCAGGCCTCCCCTCTGCAGGGGACAGACCTCGGGGTCTCCCTCAGGCCTCCCCTCTGCAGGGGACAGACCACGGGGTCTCCCTCAGGCCTCCCCTCTGCAGGGGACAGACCACGGGGTCTCCCTCAGGCCTCCCCTCTGGAGGGGACAGACCACGGGGTCTCCCTCAGGCCTCCCCTCTGCAGGGGACAGACCTCGGGGTCGCCCTGGGTCTCCCCCTGCAGGGGACAGACCACGGGGTCGTCCTGAGCCTCCCCTCTGCAGGGGACAGACCTCGGGGTCGCCCTGGGTCTCCCCCTGCAGGGGACAGACCACGGGGTCTCCCTCAGGCCTCCCCTCTGCAGGGGACAGACCTCGGGGTCGCCCTGGGTCTCCCCCTGCAGGGGACAGACCACGGGGTCGCCCTGGGTCTCCCCCTGCAGGGGACAGACCTCGGGGTCGCCCTGGGCCTCCCCTCTGCAGGGGACAGACCACGGGGTCTCCCTCAGGCCTCCCCCTGCAGGGGACAGACCATTGGGTCTCCCTCAGGCCTCCCCTCTGCAGGGGACAGACCACAGGGTCTCCCTCAGGCCTCCCCTCTGCAGGGGACAGACCACAGGGTCTCCCTCAGGCCTCCCTCTGCAGGGGACAGACCACGGGGTCTCCCTCAGGCCTCCTCTCTGCAGGGGACAGACCTCGGGGTCTCCCTCAGGCCTCCCCTCTGCAGGGGACAGACCACGGGGTCTCCCTCAGGCCTCCCCTCTGCAGGGGACAGACCATTGGGTCTCCCTCAGGCCTCCTCTCTGCAGGGGACAGACCACGGGGTCTCCCTCAGGCCTCCCCTCTGCAGGGGACAGACCACAGGGTCTCCCTGGGCCTCCCCCTGCAGGGGACAGACCACGGGGTCTCCCTCAGGCCTCCCCTCTGCAGGGGACAGACCACGGGGTCTCCCTCAGGCCTTCCCTCTGCAGGGGACAGACCACGGGGTCTCCCTCAGGCCTCCCCTCTGCAGGGGACAGACCTCGGGGTCGCCCTGGGCCTCCCCTCTGCAGGGGACAGACCACAGGGTCACCCTCAGGCCTCCCCTCTGCAGGGGACAGACCACGGGGTCTCCCTCAGGCCTCCCCTCTGCAGGGGACAGACCTCGGGGTCTCCCTCAGGCCTCCCCTCTGCAGGGGACAGACCACGGGGTCTCCCTCAGGCCTCCCCTCTGCAGGGGACAGACCACGGAGTCTCCCTCAGGCCTCCCCTCTGCAGGGGACAGACCTCTGGGTCTCCCTCAGACCTCCCCCTGCAGGGGACAGACCACGGGGTCTCCCTCAGGCCTCCCCCCTGCAGGGGACAGACCTCGGGGTCTCCCTCAGGCCTCCCCTCTGCAGGGGACAGACCACAGGGTCTCCCTCAGGCCTCCCCTCTGCAGGGGACAGACCACGGGGTCTCCCTCAGGCCTCCCCTCTGCAGGGGACAGACCACGGAGTCTCCCTCAGGCCTCCCCCCTGCAGGGGACAGACCTCGGGGTCTCCCTCAGGCCTCCCCTCTGCAGGGGACAGACACGGGGTCTCCCTCAGGCCTCCCCTCTGCAGGGGACAGACCACGGGGTCTCCCTCAGGCCTCCCCCCTGCAGGGGACAGACCTCGGGGTCTCCCTCAGGCCTCCTCTCTGCAGGGGACAGACCTCGGGGTCGCCCTGGGCCTCCCCTCTGCAGGGGACAGACCACAGGGTCTCCCTCAGGCCTCCCCTCTGCAGGGGACAGACCTCGGGGTCGCCCTGGGCCTCCCTCTGCAGGGGTCTCCCTCGGGAGGCGCCTCTCTATCCCAGAGACGGGCCTGCCCTTCCCGCACGGACGGGCGGACGTGAGCGCCGTGTCTCTCCTCCGCAGGGAGAGGAAGCCGAGCTGCCAGGGGAACGTGGCGCTCAGGCTGGAGGGGCCCCGGGTGGACAACGCGGTGCTGAGGATCCTGCACGACTGGGACGCGAGCACGTTCCCGAGGCCGCGCGAGGGGGTGGGTCCCCCGGTGCCCTGATGGGACGTGGGGGGCGGCTTCCCCGATGGGGGGGGGGGGGGCACGGGTTCGCGTTCTGCGGGCCCTTCTGCGTCTGGGATCGCTCAGTTCGGTGTGGGGCGGGCGTGACCCCAAGGCGCCCCGGGAGGGACTGCAGGGGGCGGGTGGGATGTTAGACGGGGCCACCCCGGAGGAGGGCCCAGCCCGCGGCCTCCGCTGTGTCTGTGCCTTTGGATACGTCCCGTTAGCTGGGCTGTGGGAGACCACGGGTTCACTTTTTAGATTGTTTAAGTAAGCTTGTACACGAGTGTTTAAACTTGTACACGAGTATGGAATTAAACTTGTACACGAGTGTTTAATTAAATTTGTACACGAGTATGGAATTGAATTTGTACACCAGTATTGAATTAAATTTGTACACGAGTATTGAATTGAACTTGTACACGAGTGTTTAATTAAATTTGTACATGAGTATTGAATTGAACTTGTACACGAGTGTTTAATTAAATTTGTACATGAGTATTGAATTGAACTTGTACACGAGTATTGAATTAAATTTGTACACGAGTGTTGAATTGAACTTGTACACAAGTGTTTAATTAAATTTGTACACGAGTGTGGAATTGAACTTGTACACAAGTGTTTAATTAAATTTGTACACGAGTGTGGAATTGAACTTGTACACTAGTGTTTAATTAAACTTGTACACGAGTGTTTAATTAAATTTGTACACGAGTATTGAATTGAACTTGTACACGAGTGTTTAATTAAATTAAATTTGTACACGAGTATTGAATTGAACTTGTACACGAGTGTTTAATTAAATTTGTACACGAGTATTGAACTTGTACACGAGTGTTTAATTAAATTTGTACACGAGTATGGAATTGAATTTGTACACCAATATTGAATTAAATTTGTACACGAGTGTTTAAATTTGTACATGAGTATTGAATTAAATTTGTACACAAGTGTTTAATTGAATTTGTACACGAGTATTGAATTGAATTTGTACACGAGTATTGAATTAAACTTGTACATGAATGCAATTTGCAAACTTGTTGGAGTGCCTTTATTCGTCTGCTGTTAAAAGGAGGACATTTCGCCCTAGCCGGTTTGGCTCAGTGGATAGAGCGTCGGCCTGTGGACTGAAGGGTCCCAGGTTCGATTCCCGTCAAGGGCATGTACCTTGGTTGCGGGCTCATCCCCAGTGGGAGGTGTGCAGGAGGCAGCTGATCAATGTTTCTCTCTCATCAATGTTTCTAACTCTCTATCCCTCTCCCTTCCTCTCTGTGAAAAATCAATAATATATATATATATATATATATATATATATTTTTTTTTTTTTTAAAGGAGGACATTTCCCAGGGACATAGCGCATGTCCGGGAGGAGAGCGCTCCCCGCTGCCCTTGTCTGGTTCTTTTTTATTACTTTTTTCATAAACTTACTTATTTCAGAGAGACAGAGAGAGGCGTTCATTTCTTTGTTGTTGTTGTTAATCCTCGCCCGAGGATATTTTTCCCATTAATTTTTTTTTACACATATTTTATTGATTTTTTAACAGAGAGGAACGGAGAGGGAGAGGGCGTTAGAAACACCGATCAGCCGCCTCCTGCACACTCCCTACTGGGGATGTGCCCGTAACCAAGGTACATGCCCTTGACCGGAATCGAACCTGGGACCCTTCAGTCCACAGGCCGATGCTCTATCCACTAAGCCCGTGGTTGGCAAACGGCGGCTCGCGAGCCACATGCGGCTCTTTGGCCCCTTGAGTGTGGCTCTTCCACAAAATACCACGGCCTGGGCGAGTCTATTTGGAAGAAGTGGCGTTAGAAGAAGTTTAAGTTTAAAAAATTTGGCTCTCCAGAGAAATTCCAGTCGTTGTCCTGTGGATATTTGGCTCTGGTGACTAATGAGGTTGCCGACTACTGCCTTAAGCCAAACCGGTTAGGGCTCCATTGATTTTTAAAGAGAGTGGAAGGAGGAAAGGCAGGGGAGAAAGAGAGAGAGGAACATCCATGTGAGAGAGACCCATTGGTTAGTTGCCTCCTGCAGGCGTGCCCTTGACCAGAACCGAACCCCGTACCCTTTGGTCCTTGGTGGATGCTCTGACCACTGAGAAAAACTGGCCAGGCCTCTTTTGTTAACAGATATCTTTTCTTTCATTCACTTATTTTAAATTTTGGAGAGAGAGGAAGGGAGAGGGAGAGAGAGCAAGCAACATCATTGGGTTGCCTCCTGCATGCCCCCTACTGGGAAATGGAGCCCACAGCCTGGGCATGTGCCCCAACCACGGGGATAGAACCTGAAACCCAGGTATGTGTCCTGATGGGGGATCACACCTGCCACCTTAGGGTGACACTCCCACCAACTGAGCCACACAGGCCAGGGCAATAATTGTATGTGTGTGTGTGTGTGTATGTATTTTACTTTTCTTTTTTCTTTAAATATATTTTATTGATTTTTTTACAGAGAGGAAGGGAGAGGGATAGAAAGTTAGAAACATCAATGAGAGAGAAACATCGATCAGCTGCCTCTTGCATGCCCCCCACTGGGGATGTGCCCGCAACCAAGGTACATGCCCTTGACCGGAATGGAACCTGGGACCCTTCAGTCCGCAGGCCAACCCTCTATCTACTGAGCCACACCGGTTAGGGCTTTCCTTTTCAATTACAATGAACATTCAATACTATGTTCTATGAGTGTCAGGTGACCCCCCACCCCATTCTGAAGAGCAGACAAAAAGAAAGCCCTAGCTGGTGTGGCTCAGTGGATAGAGTGTCAGCCTACAGACTAAAGGGTCCCAGGTTCGATTCCCATCAAGGGCATAGGCCCCGGTTTTGGGCTCGATCCCCAGTAGGGGGCGTGCAGGAGGCATGCAATCAATGATTCTCTCTCATCATTGATATTTCTATCTCGCTCTCCCTCTCCCTTCCTCTCTGAAATCAATAAAAATATATATATATTTTAAAAGGCCCACCCAAAGTCAAGCTCTGTTGTGAATATGCTTTAGTCTGTTCTCCAGAGCCCAGAATTTAAGAGCTGGAGCCGATCCCGTTGCCTAAGAGCCCCTCCCCCCCAATAAATGAAGGTCTTGCTGGGGTCAATGGGCTCAGAGGTGGGCCCCATGAAACCAGAGACCCCACCCACTGAGGTGCTCCCCCACATGGCCTAGGAGACACCCCCTTTCCTAAAGCAATGAGGACACATGCCTTAGGAAGACCAAGGCTGGGAGTGGGACAGCGCTCCCCGGTCTTGGCGGTACGATGAATGACACAGGGGCCTTTAAAAGTGCATACAGGGGTGGGGGCAGGGGGGCACTGAGGGGATAAGGACACATATGTCATACCTTAATCAATACAGAAAATTGTGCCGGGCCAGCACGGCCAAGGGTGACCCTGAGAGGGGGCGGTGAAGGATGGAGAAAAGACAGACAAGAGAAGAAAGCTGGGTCTGGGTGGGACGCTGCTCCCGGATGGAGAGACAGCGCCACGGATGACAAGCCGTGTCTTTATTTTGCAGCCAGATGCCACGGGGCAAAGGAAGGGCGTGGTCAAGGTGTTTACAACGTTCTCGTGGTTTTTTTTTTTTTTAATATATTTTATTGATTTTTCACAGAGAGGAAGGGAGAGGGTTGGGGAGTTAGAAACATCGATGAGAGAGAAACATCGATCAGCTGCCTCCTGCACACCCCCCACTGGGGATGTGCCCGCAACCCAGGTACATGCCCTTGACCAGAATCGAACCTGGGACTCTTGAGTCCACAGGCCGACGCTCTATCCACTGAGCCAAACCAGTCAGGGCCGTTCTCGTAGGTTTTTATCTGACTCAACTACATGCACCTGATCAAGTTTTGTTTACTTGCAGTCTACATCACTCAGGCACGTGGGGCCACGTGTTCGGACCACAGGTTCAAGCTCACAACTCCAGCTGTTGGCTATCATGGTGCTGGGAGGCCCTGCCCTCCACACTGGGACTTGCACGTGGCCACGAGAGGACTGTGCCCTCTCGTCAGTCCAAGGCTTGGACCTGTCCAAACACTGTGGCCGCTCTCCACAGAAAATAAATTTTTTTTAAATATATTTTTTATTGATTTTTTTACAGAGAGGAAGGGAGAGGGAGAGAGAGTTAGAAACATCCATGAGAGAGAAACATCCATCAGCTGCCTCCTGCACACCTCCTACTGGGGATGTGCCTGAAACCAAGGTACATGCCCTTGACCGGAATCGAACCCGGGACCCTTCAATCCGAGGGCTGATGCTCTATCCACTGAGCCAAACTAGGGCTCATTGATGTTTCTGTCTCTCTATCCCTCTCCCATCCTCTCTCTAACATCAATAAAAATATTATAAAAATAATATTATAAAATAGTAATGATAATTAATAAAAATAAATGCCAGGTGAAACATCCAGGTCAGTAAAAGAACACACACACAATTATTGCTGCAGGACGAGCAGGTGAAGGCCATGCTCGTCCAGAGGCCCTGGCACAGGTGTGCCAGGGGGTGCACGCAGAGGCAGGGGGCAGCTGCCCCTCATTCACTGGGCCTCGCCCTTCGCAGGCTCAGGCAGCCAATGGCCGGAGACAACCAATGGCCCCAGGCAGCCAATGGCCCCAGACAGCCAATGGCCCGAGACAGCCAATGGCCCCAGACAGCCAATGGCCCCAGGCAGCCAATGGCCCGAGACAACCAATGGCCCGAGACAGCCAATGGCCCCAGACAGCCAATGGCCCCAGACAGCCAGTGGCCCCAGACAGCCAATGGCCCCAGACAGCCAATAGCCGGAGACAGCCAGTGGCCCCAGATAGCCAATGGCCCCAGACAGCCAATGGCCCCAGACAGCCAATGGCCAGAGACAGCCAATGGCCCCAGACAGCCAATGGCCCCAGACAGCCAATGACCCGAGGCAGCCAATGGCCGGAGACAGCCAATGGCCCCAGACAGCCAATGGCCCCAGACAGCCAATGGCCCCAGACAGCCAATGGCCTGAGACAGCCAATGGCCTGAGGCAGCCAATGGCCCGAGACAGCCAATGGCCTGAGGCAGCCAATGGCCTGAAGCAGCCAATGGCAGGAGACAGCCAATGGCCCGTGGCCACGTGACCACCCAGGACTCCCCAAAGCCCCTCTGCAGGTGGTGCTGGTTGGTACCTGACCCTGGCGGTGAGGACGGAGTCGGTGAGTGCTTCCTCGGGTCTTGTCCCAGCACCTTTTTTTCTCCGTTAAACATTCAAACCTACTTGTTGAGCCCTGGTCTGGGGCCGCACCCTCCCCACCGAGGCTCCCGGAGCCCAAAGCCACCTTGAGAAGGAACGAACGGGGCCGTTTCCCAAGCGAAACGCTCCCGTGTGGGGCATTTAGGAACCTGCCTCGCCCTTCCCAGTCTCTGCGTCTCAGCCTGAGGACGGAGCTGGGGTGCTGGGGCTCAAGGTCACGGTCAGCGGAGGTGGTGGGAGTCGGGGGTGTGGCTGTGTTCGTGGGGCTCACGTGAACTGTGGCTCAGCTACCCACCCTGCGGGAGCTCTCGGTCCTGTGAGGAAACAGTCGCGGGTGAGGTAACCCGGTGGGGAGGGTGGGGGGAGGGTGGGGGGAGGGTGGGACCCCCTTTGAAACCTCGCCGTAATGCGAACGGCCTCTGGGGGGTCCCTGAAGACCCCGGTCATGTCCTCAGAGAGGAGAGAAAGGGTGGGCGCCAAGTGGAGCTTGGGGGGGGGCGGCAGGAGAGAGAAACATACCTCCCCATCGTATTTGCTTTCTCTAAAATACAGAAAGGTATCTCCTGTGAAAGCATCATTTTAGTGGAAGCTGGTAGATATAAATGGGTTTTACTAACATGATTGAACTGTTACCTTTGCCCCCCATCTATTAATGACAGAGAGACGGGGGCGGGGGGAAGAGAGAGAGAGAGAGAGGAGAGAAATGGGGAGAGACAGAGATAGAGATGAGGATAGAGCAGGGGTGGGCAAACGTTTTGACTCGAGGGCCACCATGGGTTCTTAAACTGGACCGGAGGGCCGGAACAAAAGCTTGGATGGAGTGTTTGTGTGAACTCATATAAATTCAAAGTAAAGGAGCGGAGGGGAGAGCAAGAGAACCGGATAGAACAGCCGGATCCGGCCCGAGGGCCGTAGTTTGCCCACGGCTGGGAGAGAGAACGTGGAGGGGGTCAGGGGAGAGACGCAGAGGGAGAGCCATGCCCTCTCTCCCTCTCCCTCTTGTCTCGTCATTTAGTCTCAGAAAATAGCCTTCACCGCCCAGCTTTTTTGTGTGTGTTTTTTTTTAGTTGAGACAACATTGGTTGATAAAACTATGTAGGTTTCAGGGGTACAATTCTACAACACATCATCTGTGTATTGTGTGTTCACCCCAAGTCTCCTGCCATCACCATTACTCCCCCCTTAACCTTTTCCTACCCCCCACCCAACCCCCTTTCCCTGCTCCGGTAACCACCCTATTGTCTGTGAGGGATTAAGCAAAGAAAGAAAAAAAAAAGACTCACCTGGGGTGGAGATGGGAGCGGGGCGGGGTGGGGGAGGTCAATGGGGAAAAAGAGGGAAGTTGGGGTCGTACACCTGTAACGCTTTCAATAAAAATGAATTTCAGAAGAAAAGAACGAACTCATAAACACCACCCCTCTTCATTCACACCCCTCTAGCCCACCCTCCTGCTGGGACGCCACGTCCCCTTCTCTCCACCGCCCCCCCCAAGTCAACCCTTCGGTCTGGGCTCTAACCCCGTTCAGGTGTGTCTGTCTGTCTGTCTTTGGGGCTTCATGTACTACTTCCCTCTTTGGGATGTATTGGACGAGGGGTAGCAGTATCATCCCCTATAACCACCAACGGGGCCGATAGTTTTCCTAGATATTACATGGAAACGTGCAGAAATGCTCATTTTCTTGCTAGGGTTCTGTTTGGAATAATCGGCACACAAACTTTCTCATCTGTCCGTTGTCAGTAATTCTCCCCCCGTCTCTCTCTCCCCCCGTCTCTCTCTCCCCCCGTCTCTCTCTCCCCCCGTCTCTCTCTCCCCCCGTCTCTCCCCCCGTCTCTCTCTCCCACCGTCTCTCCCCCCCTAACTCCCCTCTGTCTCTGTCTCTCTCTCACTCATAGATGGGTCATGGTAACAGCTCAATCGTTTTAGTGAAACACTCTTATTTCTACCGGCTTCCACGAAGATGATGCTTTCACGGGAGATGGCTTTTCCTATTTTAGAGAAAGCAAACACTATGGGGAGGTAGAAAGCAAAACGTGTCCTTCGGTTCACCCTCCCGACTCAACCCATGTCCTGCTCACCCCCCCCAAAATGGTGTGTTTGGGGTGGGGCACTAATATCTTACAGGTGGAGGCACCGTTCTGGCATTGAGGATGCAGGGCTTGAATGGACACACCTATCTCGTTGTTTTTGTTGAGAGTGTTACAGATGTCCCCCATTTTTCCCTATTTGCCCCCCTCTACCCGCTCCTGCCCGCCCCCCCCTCCCAGGCCTTCACCACACTATTGTCTGTGTCCACGGGCTATGCCTATACCAGGGGTGGGCAAACTTTTTGACTCAAGGGCCACAATGGGTTCTTAAACTGGACCGGAGGGCCGGAACAAAAGCATGGATGGAGTGTTTGTGTGAACTCATATAAATTCAAAGTAAAGGAGCGGAGGGGAGAGCAAGAGAACCGGATAGAAGAGCCGGATCCGGCCCTCGGGCCGTAGTTTGCCCACAGCTGGCCTATACCCATGTACATTCTTTGGTTAATTTCTTCCTGCCTCCTCCCCCTTTCCTGTGAGAGTCTACCTCTTTTGTTCGTCACTTTGTTCATCAGATTCCACGTATATACGTGAGATCATGTGATACTTGTCTTTCTCTGACTGGCTTATTTCCCTTAACACGATGCTCTCCAGGTCCCTCCCTGCTGTCTCACAGGGTAAGAGGTCCTTCTTTTTCACAGCTGCATAGTATTCCCTGGTGTAAATGCCCCACAGCTTCTTTATCCACTCACCTGCGGATGGGCACGTGGGCTGGTTCCAGATCCCGGCTCTTGTAAATAACGCTGCAGCGGACATAGGGGGTTCTGATTGGCGCGCACCTGTTCTCGATCAACCCCAAACGGCCTTGGGTGTTGCCGTTGCGAACGAGCCTGTGTCTAACGATGTTAGCAGTTAGAGGGCATAGAGCTCTTGCCAAACTGCCCTCCACAGAGAAGGCCCCAATGGATACAACTACTCAAAATACAGGAGCACCTTCTCCTCAGCCCGAAACAAAGTGGTTGGTCATCAAATGTTAGGGACCCGGCCAGCTGGCATATCAGACTTGGCACCTGCCGTCTCAATAAAGCCAAAATATTTCCCCCAGGATTTTATGGTCTATTTTTGGCTTTTGAGAACTTAGCTCTTGGAATTCTTATGGAGCAACATTATCATTCATGACTCTATAACTAGTACCAATGGAAGCCACATCCAGGTAGGGTTGTTTTTTGTGTGTTTTTTAAATCCTTTGCTGGTTTTTTAAATGTTTTTATTGCCCTAGCTGGTTTGGCTCAATCGATAGAGCATCAGCCTGCGGACTGAAAGGTCCCAGGTTCGATTCCCGCCCAGGACACATGCCTGGGTTGCGGGCTCGATCCCCAGTAGGGGGCGTGCAGGAGGCAGCCAATCAATGATTCTCTTTCATCACTGATGTTTCTCTCCCTCTCCTTTCCTCTCTAAAATCAATAAAATATGTATTTTTAAAAAATGTTTTTGATTTCAGAGAGAAAAGGAAAGGGGGGGAGAGAGAGAGAAAGATCAATGATGAGAGAGAATCATTGATTGGTTGCCTCCTGCACGCCCCCTACTGGAGATCAAGCCGGAAACCTGAACGTGTGCCCTACTGGGGATCGAACCATGTGACCTCCTGGTTCATAGGTCGACACTCAACCCCTGAGCCACGCTGGCCGGGTCCTTGGCTCATTTTAATAAATTGAACAATTGATCGTGTTCCTTGACTAGAAGAGTTCCTTCTGTAATGCTGTGTTTCAAATTTGTTTGTACCTTCACTTTTTAGGGGAGCTTTGATGTTTTTCAGGGAAGGGAGAGGGGACCGCGTTGAAGAATTTTCTCATCTCTATTATGGATTAAGACCTTGCGTTCCAGCTGCTAATTTTGGGAGGGGTTGTATGTGAAGTAGGAATTCACACACATGGATATTCTAACATGTAGCATCATCTCTTGTATCTCCCGACGCTAGGGAACAGGGGCCCTCCTCTCACGGAAGTGATGGTCTTGCTTAGACATCAACGGATAAATAAGCTTTGTTCCCCAGAATTTTCTGGTCTGTTTTTTTGGCTGTTTGTAAGACCTTGCATTAGCATCTAGTGCCAATAAAATTATCAGCAGGACTTCTCATTTGATGTCACATGGATTACATTAGGAGAACTGATGTTTTGAAAATAGATACTCTTTTCTTTTCCCATCCAGGTTTTATCTGTCACAGGCCTTACAAAGCTTTCAAAACAGACACTTCACTTTCCTAAATTATATACATTTTTTTACTTCTGTTGCCGGCATTTAATCTGATGTCTTATATTTTCTTTTTTCTTTTTTTAAGAAGGGAGGAAGGAGTGGGGGGAAAGAGAGAAATATTTTTTTAAATATATTTTATTGATATTTCACAGAGAGGAAGGGAGAGGGATAGAGAGCTAGAAACATCGATGAGAGAGAAACATCCATCAGCTGCCTCCTGCACACCTCCCACTGGGGATGTGCCCGCAACCAAGGTACATGCCCTTGACCGGAATCGAACCCGGGACCCTTCAGTCCTCAGGCCGACGCTCTATCCACTGAGCCAAACTGGTTTCGGCAAGAGAGAAATATTGATGAGAAACAAACACTGATCGGCTGCCTCCTGCACGCCCCCTACTGGGGACAAAGCGTGAAACACGGGCATGTGGCCTGATTGGGAATCGAACCAGCAACCTCTTGGTGTATGGGACGTTGAGCCACCCTGGTCAGGACAGATGTCTTACATTTTCTGAGTCGTTGTTCGAGTTAGGGCAGAATTTCATTTTGTTTTCTAGAGTGGGACTTTAAAATGTCAGATTGGCTGCCAACCCAGTTCAACGATGACTTGGGGTTTATATCGGGTCTTTCCAGTGATGTCCTTGACGTTAATATTAGACTTTGCCTTTGACACTTTATTTTTTAATTAAATTTATTGAAATGACACTGGTTAACAAAATTAATACAGGTTTGGGGTACACTATCCTATATTACATTATCTGTATGCTGTATTGTGTGTTCACCACCCCAAGTCAAGTCTCCTTCCTTCTGTTTATCCCCCTTCCACCCTCTTCCTCCTCCCCTCCCCGCTTAGGCAATGACTACACTGTTGTCTGTGTCCATGAATAGTCGTCCTCCTCCTCCTCCTCCTCCTCCTCCTCCTCCTCCTCCTCCTCCTTCTACTTCTTCTTCTTCTTCTTCTTCTTCTTCTTTTCTCTCTCTCTCTCTCTCTCTCTCTCTCTCTCTCTCTCTCTCTCTCTCTCTCTCTCTCTCTCTCTCTCTCCTTTACTAAGGAGGTGTTTTTTTGTATTTCTGAGTTGGAAAATGTGTAGGATAGCCCTAACCGGTTTGGCTCAGTGGATAGAGCATCGGCCTGCGGACTGAGGGGTCCCAGGTTCGATTCCGGTCAAGGGCATGTACTTTGGTTGTTGGGCACATCCCCAGTGGTGGGTGTGCAGGAGGCAGCTGATCGATGTTTCTCTCTCGTTGATGTTTCTCTCTATCCCTCTCCCTTCCTCTCTGTAAAACAATAAAATACATTTTTTTTAAAATGTGTAGATAGTGTTAGAGTTAGGCTCAGGGTAAGGACTAGGGTTATGATTAGGGCTAGGGTTAGGTTTAGGTTTTAGGGTTAGGGTTTGGGTTAGAGTTATCCAAGGAGGGTTTTTAATATCACTATGTCCGGTGCTGTTCCGGGAACCAGGGAAACGGGCAGGAAAATATCCCAAATCTTATCATCTAATAACAAGATAGAAAGCATGTCACATAATTTTCGGTCTATGAAGAATTGTTACCTGGGAATTGGACTTCTAACAAAAGGAGTGGAAAACGTCACTCCATCTTGTGAGTTGACCGAGCCTGGTTGTATGAAGATCATAACTTTTTAAATTGTTGACCCTATTACAGATATCCCCCATTTCCCCTCCTTTTGCCCCTCTCCACTCAGCCCCTGCCCCCCTGAAACACCAATCAGAAAGACTATATACACCCCTATGTCCATTGAAGCATGCATATATATATATATATATTGATTTTAGAGAGGAAGGGAGAGGGAGAGAGAAACATCAATGATGAGAGAGAATCATTGATTGGCTGCCTCCTGCAGCCCCCACACTAGGCTTCGAGCCCACAACCCAGGCATGTGCCCTGACGGGGAATCTAACCTGGGACCCTGCAGTCCACAGGCCGACACTCTATCCACTGAGCCAAACCAGCTAGCTAGGCCAGTGGTCGGCAAACTGTGGCTCGTGAGCCACATGCGGCTCTTTGGCCCCTGGAGTGTGGCTCTTCCACAAAATACCACAGCCTGGGCGAGTCTATTTTGAAGTGGCGTTAGAAGAAGTTTAAGTTTAAAAAATTTGGCTCTCAAAAAAAATTTCAATTGTTGTCCTGTTGATATTTGGCTCTGTTGACTAATGAGTTTGCCGACCACTGGCAAGGCGAAGCATTCTTTACAAGATCCAAGATCTGGAAACAGCCCAACTGCCCATCAGTAGATGAGTGGATAAAAAAGGTGTGGCATATTTACACAATGAAATACTTTGCGACTATAAAGAGAGAAAGAAACCCGGCTGGTGTGGCTCAGGGGTTGAGCTTCCATGTATGAACCAGGAGGTCACAGCTCAATTACCGGTCACGGGCACAGGCCCAGGTTGTGGGCTCGATCCCAGTGAGGATCATGCAGAAGGCAGCCGATCAATGATTCTCTGTCATCATTGAAGTCTCTCTCTCTCTCCCCCCCCCCACTCCCTTGTTCTCTGAAATCAATAAAAATATATTTACTTTAAAAATAAGGAAGCCCTAGCCAGTTTGGTTCAGTGCATAGAGCATCGGCCTGTGAACCGAAAGGTCCCAGGTTCAATTCTGGTCAAGGGCACATGTCCGGGTTGTGGGCTCCATCCCCAGTAGGGGTCACGCAGGAGACTGCCAGTCAGTGATTCTCTCGTGGAGAGCAGCCACAGTGTTTGGACAGATTCAAGCCTCGGACTGATGAGAAGGCACAGTCCTCTCGTGGCCACGTGCAAGTCCCAGCTGGAGGGCAGGGCCCTCCCAGCACAATCATAGCCAACAGCTGTAGTGGTGAGCTTGAACCTATGGTCCGAACACGTGGCCCCATGTGCCTGAGTGATGTGGGCTTGATAGAGTTCAGGTGCATGTAGTTGAGTAGGATCGAAACCCACGAGAATGTTGTCAACATCCTGACCACGCCCTTCCTTTGCCTCGTGGCATCTGGCTGTAAAATAAAGACACGGTTTGTGGTCCCTGGTGCTGTCGCTGGCTCTCCATCGGAGAGGACAGCGTCCCACCGAGACCCAGCTTTCATTCTCTTGTCTGTCTTTTCTCCATCCTTCACCGCCCCCTCTCAGGGTCACCGAACCTGGCTGAGCTGGTGCGGCACATAAGACGCCCTGGGGCTGAGTGTGCCATGGCCATGCCAGCCCGCCACACTCTCTCATCGTTGATGTTTCTATCTCTCCCCCTCTCCCTTCCTCTCTGAAATCAATAAAAATATATTTACTTTAAAAAAAAAAAAAAGGAAACCTTACCTTTTGCAACAGCATGGAGGGACCTGGAGAGTATTGTGCTAAGTGAAATAAGCCAGTCAGAGAAAGACAAGTCCTCTCACTCATGTGTGGGATCGAAGGAACAAAATAAAGTGACGAAGGAGATGGGACCAGAAGCAGGAGGCATGGAACAGACGAGAGATCTCGGAGGGAGGGGGGCGGGAGGGATGGCAGTGAGTGTGATCCTGCGATGCACGACTCTCCTTTGAATCTTGTCCCTCTCCCCTCCCCAACCCCACCAGGTCCCATCTGCTCCCTGCAACCAGGGAATCTACTTCTCCATCCACACGGGGGGTGGGCCCTCCGCCTGGCGTTGCGATGGGGGAAGCCAACGTATCCCCCTTTTCCGACTGTGGACTGCGCTGGTGTCTCCAGCAGCTGGACAAGGAAGAGTTCCAGACTTTCAAGGAGCTGCTCGTGGGAAGCACATCGGGGCTGGTCCCGGGCTCCTTCCCGTGGGTGGAGGTGCCCGGGGCGGACGCACAGCACCTGGCCTTCCTCCTGCATGAGCACTGCCGGGCGCTGGTGGTCTGGAGCATGGCCATGGACATCTTTCTGGAGATGAACCTGCCCGTGCTCTCTCAGAAGGCCAAGGAGGAGATGGAAAGTGAGTAAGGCCGGCCGGCCGGCCGGCCGGCATGGCTCAGTGGTTGAGGGTCGACCTAGGAGCCAGGAGGTCACGGTTCAATTCCCGGTCAGGGCACATGCCGGGGTTGTGGGCTCCATCCCCAGTAGGGGGCAAGCAGAAGGCAGCTGATCCATGATTCTTTCTTTCTTTCTTTCTTTTTTAATACATTCTTATTGATTTCAGAGAGGAAGGGACAGGAAGAGAGAGAAACATCAATGATGAGAGAGAATCATTGATTGGCTGCCTCCTGCACACCCCGCACTGGGGATTAAGCCCACAACCTGGGCATGTGTCCTTGACCGGGATCGAACCCAGAACCCTTGAGTCCACAGACCAATGCTCTACCCACTGAGCCAAACCAGCCAGAGCCCATGATTCTCTCTCATCATTGATGTTCCCCTCTCTTCTCTCTCTCTTCCTCTCCCTTCCTCTCTCCCTTCTCCTCTCTCTGAAAAATCAATGGAAAAAAATCCTTGGGTGAGGATTAACAACAACAAAAGACTGAGGCCTCGGAATAGTTCTCCTTCTTGCACATTTAAAAAGAAAAATCTCTATTATTGAAAGTATTAACATGGGTGGGGGGGTGGAGATGGGGGTTGGGGGTGGGGGTGTGCTGGAGGCAGCCTATCCATGATTCTCTCTTGTAGAGGTGTTCTCTCTTTTCTGCGTCCAGCACGGAAAAGGAACAGGTCCGGTTCCTGAGTGGAGGAGCTGGGGATTAAGAAATAAAAGAAAGAAAGAGACCAGATAGAAAGATAGAAACAAAGCTGGGAGCCAGGTGGGACGCCATCCTCTCTGATGGAGAGGCAGCGACCCCGGAGCCCACACAGCACATTTATTTTATACCCCCAAATACCAGGAAGTGTCACCAAAACTTAGGATCCAAGGAGCTTATTTGCATTCTTGAGTAGGCCCTAGTATTCCTGGTGCTTGCCTGGATTTACATATCAAAGCCCGCTCCCGGGCACCTGGACAAAGGTAAAAAGTCAGTACTGATAACGCCCCCCCCCACCACCACCACCACCACCTTCTGGGGGAGGGCGTAACCAAGACGGGGCTCTGCCAGTCGCCTCGGGCTCAGCTGACAACAATTTAAAGAAATGCCCAGCCAAAACCGGTTTCGCTCAGTGGATAGAGAGTCAGCCTGCGGACTGAAAGGTCCCAGGTTCAATTCCGGTCAAGGGCATGTACCTTGGTTGCGGGCACATCCCCAGTAGGAGGTGTGCAAGAGGCAGCTGATGGATGTTTCTCTCTCATCGATGTTTCTAACTCTCTATCCCTCTTCCTTCCTCTCTGTAAAAAATCAATAAAATATATTAAAAAAAAAAAAAAAAAAGAAATGCCCATGTGCCTTCCTAGGCAGCCCTCTACACTCTCTCATCATTGATGCCTCTCTCTCTCTCTCTCCCTCTCCCTCCTTCTCTCTCTGAAATCAATAAAAACATTTTTTAAAAAAATCAGAGCACCCTTCACATAAATCTCTGCTGTTCCTCTGATGGTGGCACTTGAGGCTCCGACTCCACTGTCCCCATCACAGGCTAGTCACGGGGTAAACGGGCTTGTCTTGGTTCCCCTCAGTCATCTGGGCAGAGAGAACTCTTAAAAATATATATATTTTTTCTTAATGAGAGGGGGGCGAGGGGAGAGGGGCGAGGGAGATTTGTTGTCCTGCTTACTGATGCACTCATTGGGGGATTCTTGTATGTGCCCTGCCTGGGAATCAAGCCCACAAACAATGGGCGTATCGGGATGATGCTCTAACCCACTGAGCCACCGGCCAGGGCCGTGGCTGTGACGTTGTGGCCCCTGTTCTGTCATCCGCCCTATATTGCAGAATGTTCGCTGGCTGAGATACTACAAGATTTTACACCCACGAAGACTGACCGAGGAACAAGCATGGGCCAGCCTTCAGGTCAGTGTTGGGGGCTGGGTCAAGGGTTTCCTATCTCGGTCCATGGTCCTGCCATCCACTGCGCTACTCACACCAGAAGCCTGGTCATTATTTTTAGTATTAGAGGCCCGGTGCACGAAATTCGTGCACGGGTGGGATCCCTCTGCCTGGCGAGCAATCGGGGCCGATCAGGGCCATCTCGCCCAGTCCTGATCGGGGCTGGTGGCCAGGGAGGGACCGTGGGAGGGTTCTAGGGCAGCCTTGGGCAAACTACGGCCCGCGGGCCGGATCCGGCTGTTCTATCCGGTTCTCTTGCTCTCCCCTCCGCTCCTTTACTTTGAATTTATATTAGTTCACACAAACACTCCATCCATGCTTTTGTTCCGGCCCTCCGGTCCAGTTTAAGAACCCATTGTGGCCCTCGAGTCAAAAAGTTTGCCCACCCCTGCTCTAGGGTGTGTCTGGCCCCATCTCGCCCAGTCCGATTGGCCAGACCCCAGCAGCAAGCTAACCTACCAGTTGGAGCATCTGCCCCCCTGGTGGTCAGTGCATGTCATAGCAACTGGTGAGTTGACCAGTCTGTTGGACACGTAGCATAGTAGGCTTTTATATAGAGAGATGTTTATTTCTGATTGATTGACTTTCTTTTCTCTACCTTCTACCTATTTCATCAGGAAATCGTATGAGACCTACCTCTGACGTAGGACTCGTTTCTCTCTCTTTTTTTTAATTTTATTGATTTCAGAGAGGAAGGGAGAAGGAGAGAGAGATAGAAACATCAATGATGAGAGAGAATCATTGACTGGCTGCCTCCTGCATGTCCCCTATTGGGGATCAAGCCCATAACCTGGGCATGTGTCCTTGACCAGGAGCTGAACCATGAGTGGGAACTGAACCATGACCTTCTGGTTCATAGGTCAATGTTCAACGGCTGAGCCATGCTGGCTGGACAGGACTCATATTTCTACACATTTCTTACCATATAGCCTGTATATCGGAATCCTCTCAGTTGAATCTCTGTTTCTACTCTGGTTACCCGGAATCCATTTTCCCCACGGTGATAGGCAAAGTGATCTTTTAAAAATTTCCATCTGGACAGATTTGTAGATAAAAAGCAGGCAGACAGCTCTGGTGGGGGTGGTATTGGAGGCGTAAAGGGATTGAGCAAAAGAAGGAAAAGGGGGGAAAGAACCCATGCCCTGGCCAGTATTTCTCAGTGGATAGCAGGGGTGGGCAAACTTTTTGACTCGAGGGCCACCATGGGTTCTTAAACTGGACCGGAGGGCCAGAACAAAAGCATGGATGGAGTGTTTGTGTGAACGAATATAAATTCAAAGTAAAGGAGCGGAGGGGAGAGCAAGAGAACCCTCCGCTCTTTCGGCTCCGCGGGCCGGATAGAACAGCCGAACGGGCCGGATCCGGCCCGCGGGCCGTAGTTTGCCCACGGCTGGGTTAGAGCCTCGGCCCTGGCACCAAAGGGTCTTGGGTTTGCTTCCCAGTCGAGGGCTCATTCCTCGGTTGCAGGTTTGATCCCTGGCCCCAGTTGGGGCTCATGCAACCAACTGATGTGTCTCTCTCACATTGATATCCCTCACTGGGTTTGACCTCTTATTTTAACAACTTACCCAAAGGTCTCCAAAGAGTAAAATGCAGAAATGAAACCAGAAACCCATACTCTCTGAGCTTGACCCTAAGGCTTGTTTTCTGTCCACTGTGCCTCTCCAGCTGAGGCGTGGTTCCAGACGGGTCAAAAGATGAAATCTGGCATTGCAGACCCTATCTTAGGGATACGGTGGGTCTGACCTGGTTAATTCACCTCTAAGTGTGTGGGATTTCATTTCTTCTTCCCTCTCTTTTTCTGCAGAAATGTCACAAGTTATAAAGCAAGATGATACCACAGCAGCAAAGACAAAAGACCAAGGTAAAGAACTCTGGTTTATTCATTTCTCCCTCTCTCCCTCTCTCCCTCTCTCCCTCTCTCCCTCTCTCCCTCTCTCCCTCTCTCCCTCTCTCCCTCTCCCTCCCTCTTTTTCTCAAAATCAATAAAAAACATATCCTTGCACCTGACCAGCATGGCTCAGTGGTTGAACATTAACCTAGGAACCAGGAGGTAAGGATTCAATTCCCGGTCAGGGCACATGCCTGGGTTGCAGGCTCAATCCCCAGTAGGGGGCATGCAAGAGGCAGCCGATCACGGATTCTCTCTCATCATTGATGTTTCTCTATCTTTCCCTTCCTCTCTGAAATTAATATATATATATATTTTTTTTTTAAATATATCCTCAAGTGAGGAATAATAATAATCACAATAATACATTGCTGAGAAGCAACAAAGTCTCCTGTGTGTAGAGTGTGTCTTCCAACTTTGTCTCCTGTTTCTCTTCTGCCCTCTTCGGTCCGACATAGGCCAAGGAGGTATCGAAGGGGACTACAAACGTCATGTGATGACAAGGTTCGCCACGGCGTCGGACGTACACCACAGTTTCAAAACCTTTGCCGCTGATTGTCCACAAATGCAAACATTGTCTAGTGCTTTTGCTCCAGACCAGCAGGGCTTCCGGCCACTCACCGTGGTCCTTCACGGAAGACCCGGGGTCGGGAAGTCGGCTCTGGCCAGAAGAATCCTGCTGCACTGGGCCCGCGGGGAGCTCTACCCGGGCGTGTTTTCCTACGTCTTCTTCCTCGATGCCCGGGACATACCATGGAGGAGGAGAAGCAGTTTCACAGAGTTAATTTCCAGGGACTGGCCAGACTCTGAGGTCCCCGTGGTAAACATCCTGTCCCAACCGGAAAGACTCTTGTTTGTGGTCGACGGTTTTGATGACCTGGACGTTGCCTCCGAAGATGCTGACCTCAACGTCTGTGACAACTGGACAGAGAAGCGGCCCGTGTCCGACCTGATGTGCAGTCTTCTGAGGAAGGCCCTGCTGCCCGAGTGCTCCCTGATCGTCACCGTCAGAGACGAGGGCCTGGAAAAACTCAGATGGATGCTCGTCTCTCCCCGGTACCTCTTCATCGAAGGAATCGCGATGGAGAAAAGGATCCAGGTGTTCCTCAAGCAGGTCAAGAACGAGGACCACAAAACACAAGTCTTGCACGCGGTGCTGGAGAACCACGCGCTGATTGACAGGTGCCAGGTGTCCGTCACGTGGTGGCTGCTCTGCCGGGCTCTTGAGCTGCAGACGGCTTCGGGGAAGGGCCTGCCCCCTACCTGCCAGATCCTCACGGGCTTGTACGTCACCTTCATGGTCCATCAGCTCGCCCCTCAAGATGGCCCGGGATGCTGCCTCAGTCCGGACGCACGCGTAGTCCTGAAGGGCCTGTGCCGGATGGCCGTGCAGGGCGTGTGGGCCAAGAAGTTCGTGTTCTACAGCGATGACCTGGGCATTCATGGGCTGACGGAGCCCGAGCTCTCCGTTCTATTTCGCAAGAACATCCTCTTGCGGGACAGCCAGGGGGAGAGGTGCTTCACGTTCCTGCACCCGAGCCTGCAGGAGTTCTACGCGGCCCTGTATTACGTCCTCGAGGGCCTGGAGGCCGAGTGGGAACCCCACGCTCTGTGCATTGAGAATTCCAAGAGTCTGAAGGAGCTCAGGCAGATCAGCTTCAACGTCCACGTGCTGCAGATGAAACGTTTCTTGTTCGGGTTCATGAACAAGGAGGTGGTGCGGGCGCTGGAGGACCTGCTGGGGTGTGCCGTGGCCCTGGCGGTGAGGCGGGTGCTGCTCCAGTGGGTCTCCCTGTTGGGTCAACAGGCCGCCACCACCTCCCCGCTGGACTTCCTGGACTCCTTCTACTGTCTCTTTGAGACCCAAGACACAGAATTTGTCCATCTGGCGTTGAGCAGCTTCCGGGAAGTGAGGCTAACGATGAACCGGCCCATGGACCTGAACGTGTCCTCCTTCTGCGTCCA
Source organism: Plecotus auritus (assembly GCF_963455305.1). NCBI lineage: Eukaryota > Metazoa > Chordata > Mammalia > Chiroptera > Vespertilionidae > Plecotus > Plecotus auritus. The sequence goes on along the minus strand of NC_137785.1, from coordinate 3,338,933 downwards.
GCACTGCCGGGGCCTGCGGGAAATCCAGATGGACGTCAGGGAGATCTTCCCGGAAGATGAGTCCACCGAGGCGTGGCCCGTCGTCCCTCAAGGGTGAGTGGCCCCCCCTCTGCAATTTTCATGCTTTCTGTCTCCACGCGGAGGTATTGGCGTTTTGAGACGATAATCGCCACAATCACGCTAATTAGCATAGCCATCCCTCACACGGTTACCGAGGCGAGGGAAGACACTTAAGACCTACCGTCCTGCCCTAACTGGTTTGGCTCAGTGGATAGAGCAGGCGTCCTCAAACTACGGCCTGCGGGCCACATGCGGCCCACCGAGGGCATTGATCCGGCCCACCGGGTGCCGCTGCCTGTCCTGCTTAGCAGCCGACGCGTCCCGGGCCCGCAGGGTGCATAGGAATTTGTTCATAGTTGTTGTTTTTTTAACTCTAGTCTGGCCCTCCAATGGTCTGAGGGACAGTGAACTGGCCCCCTGTTTAAAAAGTTTGAGGACCCCTGGAGAGCATTGGCCTGTGGACTGAAGGGTCCCAGGTTCAATTCCGGTCAAGGGCATGTACCTTGGTTGCGGGCACATACCCAGTAGGGAGTGTGCAGGAGGCAGCTGATGGATGTTTCTCTCTCATCGATGTTTCTAACTCTCTCTCCCTCTCTCTTCCTCTCTTTAAAAAAAAAAAAAAATTAATAAAATATATATATTTTTTAAAAAGGCTTATCGTCCTAGCCAATTTCCAGTGGAAAACACCATGGCTACACGTGACATGTAACTGAGACTCTGTGCCCTTTGGCCAACGTGCCCCCATCTCCCTCCCCAACCCTCCGCCACGGATGCTGGCTCTGCCTGTGTGAGTCCCACTGTTTTTATTTTATTTTTAAACTAGAGGCCCAGTGCACAAAATTTGTGCACAAGTAGGGTCCCTAGAGGCTGCCGGTGGGGGCCTGCCTTCACTCCGCGACGCCCCCTGGTGGTCAGTGCACATCATACCGAGTGATTGCACTCCTGGTCAGTGGAACTCCCGAGGGGACACTTCGCATATTAGGCTTTTATAGAGAGAGAGAGAGATTTTTATTGATTTCAGAGAGGAAGGAAGAGGGAGAGAGAGAGAGAGAAACATCCATGATGAGAGAGAATCATGGATCGGCTGCCCCCTGCACGACTCCCACTGGGGATGTGCCCGCAACCCAGGTACATGCCCTTGACCGGAATCGAACCTGGGATCTTTCAGTCCGCAGGCCTACACTATCCACTAAGCCAAACCAGCCAGGGCTGAGTCCCACTGTTTTAGATTCTGCATGCGAGGTCACGCGTGTCTTTCCGTGTCTGGCTTGTCTCGCTCAGCATCACGCCCTCTGGGTTTACCCGTGTTGTTGCCAATGGCTGCATCTCCTTTTACAAGGCTGGGTAATATTCTATGGGGGGGTGAGTAACATTTCCGTCATCCATTCATCCACCCACAGACATCTGGGTTGTTCCTATAGGGTGTCCCCCCCAAACGTAGACATACACTTTTAAATACTTACAAAAGCAGTGTTTATCAAAAGACATTTCATGTTCAAAATTGAGCTCTCAGCTGTGAGAGTATGTATACATTTGGGGGGGGGGGGAACACCCTGTATATCTTGGCTGTTGTGGATAATAGAGTGCAAATACCTCTTAGGATCCTGACTGTCAATTCTTTTTGTTTTGTTTGTTTGTTTTGTAAAATGTTTTTATTGATTTCGGAGAGAGGAAGGAGAGAGGGGGAGAGAGAGGGAGAGAGAGAGAGGAAATCGATGATGAGAGAGAATCATTGATCAGCTGCCTCCTGCACGCCCCCTACTGGCGATGGGAGTCCACAGCCCGGGCGTGTGCCCTGACCGGGAATGGAACCGTGACCTCCTGGCTTATGGGTCGATGCTCAACCCCTGAGCCATGCCGGCCGGGCCTGACTCGATTCTTTGGCATATGTGGGATTATTGGATCGGACAGTAGTTTCGGTTTTAGTTTTTTTGAGGGGCCTCCCTGCTGTTTGGCATAGAGGCTGCGCCATTTCACATTCGGAGGGGAGCGGGCACCGAAGCACAGACTGACTCCAAACCATCCTGCTGCACCCCTGGGTACCCAGGACTTGGGAAGCAGGGTGGACGGGAGCGTGCCCACCAAGGCCCAGGCATCGCTAATGTGTCCACGGAGCCTCTACATCCATCCCTGTCTCCTCCTTTAGACTGGTCTCTTTTCTGACCTGGATGCGGCCATTGTTCATGTTAAAACCTATCCCATGGGCCCTCGCCAGTTTGGCTCAGTGGATAGAGCGTCGGCCTGCGGACTAAAGGGTCCCAGGTTCCATTCCGGTCAAGGGCACATGCCCGGGTTGTGGGCTCGATCCCCAGTGGGGGGCGTGCAGGAGGCAGACGATCAATGATTCTCTCTCACCATGGATGATTCATTCTCTCTCTCTCCCTCCCTCCCTCCCTCCCTCCCTCACCCTCGCCCTCGCCCTCGCCCTCTCCCTCTCTGAAATCAATGAAAATATAAATATAAATATAAATAAAATATATCAAAATATATCAAAATATATCAAAATATATCAAAATATATCAAAATATATCAAAAAATCTGTCAAAATCTATCTGTCAAAATCTATCCGTCAAAATCTATCCGTCAAAATCTATCCGTCAAAATCTATCCGTCAAAATCTATCTGTCAATATCTATCAATATCTATCTATCAATATCTATCTATCAATATCTATCTATCAATATCTATCTATCAATATCTATCTATCAATATCAATATCTATCTATCAATATCAATATCTATCTATCAATATCTATCAATATCTATCTATCAATATCTATCTATCAATATCTATCTATCAATATCTATCAATATCTATCAATATCTATCTATCAATATATATATATATATATATATTCCATCCAGTGGAAGCCAATGTTTCCTTCCTTCTCCCATGTAGGCTGCAGACCAAGCCCCTGGTCATCGAGTGGTGGGAGAACCTCTGCTCCGTGCTCAGCACCCACCCGAGCCTGCAGCAGCTGGACCTCGCTGGCAGCACCCTGAGCGAGTGGGCCATGAGGACCCTGTGCCTCAAGCTGAGGCAGCCAGCCTGCAAAATCCAGAAGCTGATGTAAGGCTGCCCCTGGGCGTGGCCGTGTCACAGCGCGAAGGCCAATCTATAAACGGTGTGCGGAGGGGACACGTGCCGTGGGAGGTATAGGAACCGAGCTCCCGAAAGCAGTGGGATGGGAAAGGGACTCGAGACCTTGGGAAGGGATGACTGAGGTGGGTTCACGTATTTGGGTTTTTGAAGGATGAATTAGGAGTTGGTTAGTAAAGGGAAAAGAGAAGGGAGCTCACTTCGGGCGAGTGTCCAGCCTGAGGCAATGAGTGCAAAGCTCAACGTGCATTATTTAGCGAGGCACTTCAATCCGTCCTTGGTGCGTTTAAGGTCATAAGGTCATATCATCGATCCTATCTAATAAAGAGGGAATATGCTAATTGACCATCACTCCATCACAAAGATGGCTGCACCCACAGCTGAAGCCAAGTTCCCTTAAGGAGCCTTAACGAGCAATCAGCAGGGACCTGAGGCTACCGCCCTCCCCTGCCCCCGTAGGGCTTGACAGGGGACCTCAGGCCACGCCCCCCACCCTGGCGTGAGGCTGGGGGACCTCAGGCCACACCTCCTGCCTTGGGACCAGGCCAGGGGACCTGAAGCAATGCCCCCCGCCCGGTGGGGCTTGATTGGGGACCTCAAGGTGCACTTCCCGTCCTGGTGCTGGGCTAGGGGACTTCAGGCTGCTCCCCCTGCCCCAGTGCCAGGCCAGGGGACTTCAGGCTGCACCCCCCACCCCAGCACCAGGCCGGGGGACCTCAGGCTGCACCCTCCGCCCCAGCACCAGGCCAGGAGACCTGAGGCTGCACCCCCCTGCCTGGCGGGGCTTGACAGGGGACCTCAAGGCATGCCCCCCACCCCATCTGGGGGACCTCAGGCCATGCCCCCCATCCTGACACCGGGCCAGGGGACCTGAGGCTGCACCCCCCTGCCCGGCGGGGCTTGACAAGGGTGGGACTGGCCGGGTCTGGATCTAGCCCAATGCGGGGAAGGGCGGCTGGGTCTGGGTCTCACGCGATTTTGAGGCGCATGAGGGTGGGCAGCAACTTGACTCTGGATCCCCCTTTTAATGTGCACGAATTTCATGCACCGGGCCACTAGTATATACATATAAGGCTAAGTGACGGACCGTATGGCCGACCAGCCGACCGGTACGTATGATGGGCACTGGCAATTTATTTTATTTTTTTTAAATATATTTTATTGATTTTTTAAAGAGAGGAAGGGAGAGGGATAGAGAGCTAGAAACATCGATGAGAGAGAAACATCGATCAGCTGCCTCCTGCACACCTCCCACTGGGGATGTGCCCGCAACCAAGGTACATGCCCTTGACCGGAATCGAACCCGGGACCCTTCAGTCCGCAGGCCGATGCTCTATCCACTGAGCCAAACCGGTTTCGGCAGGGCACTGGCAATTTAAAAATACACGTTGACTCAGAGCATGCGCGATACGTATTAAAATATTTTGTGTTTTAATTTTTACAATAACTATATTATATCCTAGAGGCCCGGTGCACGGGATTTGTGCCCTGGTGGGGGGCATGGCCTGCAGGGATCGGCCAGCTGCGGGAACGCTGCTCATCCTGGTCAGCCAAGCGGCACTCCCACTGCGGGAACACGCTGACCACCAGGGGGCAGCTCCTGCCTTGAGCGTCTGCCCCCTGGTGGTCAGTGCACGTCACAGCGACTGGTCGACCGGTCGTTCTGGTCATCCGGTTGTCCGGTTGTTGGGCTTCTATTACGTAAGATACTTAATTTTGACATGTAATTGTTTGCAGTCCTGTACTTACCGCACGAATCTCTTCTTTCGTGAATTTCCTTCCGTGTGCACGAATCCGTGCACCGGGCCACGCGTATAGTCATGAGGTCGCACGTATGTGAATGCTGATACGTTCCTGGGTCTGTAGACCCCGGGGTACTCACCAGGCACCTGCGGTCACCGGGGAAAGGCGAGTTGTACTTGGAAGGTTCTATTTCATTTTCCTTCTAAGGCCAAGCAAAGCCGGCAGGACAGCCGAGACCGGAGCCAGTCAGGTTCTTGGTGGCAAAGGCCACCCCCGTCCTGCCGTGTCTGCGTCTGAGTGCTTTCCTTCCACGGGGCTGGTGACCCCATGGTAATGCACGGTGCCCTGTCACCTTAACGTCCCGCACAGAACTTAACGGTTCTCCCAGCTGCTGTCTGGACATCCTCCCCGTAGCTGTCCCTGAGTTGTTGTTAATATATTTTTATTGAGTTCAAAGAGGGAGAGAGAGAGAAACATCAACGATGAGAGAGAATCATTGATCAGTTGCTTCCCATACACCCACACCGGGGATTGAGCCTGCAACCTGGGCATGTGCCCTTGACCAGGAATCGAACCGTGATCTCCTGGTTCATAGGTCGACGCTCAACCACTGAGCCACACCAGCCAGGCATAGCTGTCCCTGCTTTAAACTCTTGTCACACCCTGCCATCGTCTCTAACCACCTCATCACCTTATTTGTAATACAACAGTAATACATTATAGTGGCAAAAAGATTTAGGAGCCGAAACCGGTTTGGTTCAGTGGTAGAGCATCAGCCTGCGGACTGAGGGGTCCCGGGTTTGATTCCGGTCAAGGGCATGTACCTTAGTTGTGGGCACATCCCCAGTAGGGAGTGTGCAGGAGGCAGCTGATCTATGTTTCTCTCTCATTGATGTTTCTAACTCTCTATCCCTCTCCTTTCCTCTCTGTAAAAAATCAATAAAATATATATTTAAAAAAAAAAGATTTAGGAATTACAGAGGTGTTAAGTAAACCCTTTGATGTCTCTTCAACTTCCTTGTCCCTCATTAATTCTCACATATTTTCCACGAAAATATATGTTAATATTGGCAGATAAAAAAAAATTTTAATCCTCACCCAAGGGTATTTTTCCATTGATTTTTTTTTTAGAAAGAGTGGAAGGGAGAAGGAAAGACGGAGAGAAACATTGATGTGAGAGAGATACATTGATTGGTTGCCTCCTGCACACTCCCAGACCAGGGCCCAGCCCGGGGACAAGCCTGCAACCACAGTATGTGCCCTTGACCAGAATTGAACCCGGGACCCCTAGGTCCACAGGCTGACGCTCTATCCAGTGAGTCACACCTGGGAGGGCCAGATGAATTTTTTTTTAACCCAAAGGGTGACATATTGTTCTGACACGTGACTTTGCGCTTTAACTTGAACTGTGTGTAATTCTATTCTTTTTTTTTTTAATATATTTTTATTTCAGAGAGGAAAGGAGAGGGAGGGAGGGAGAGAAACATCAACAATGAGAATCATGGATCAGCTGCCTCCTGCATGCCCCACCCTGGGGATCGAGCCCACCACCCAGGCATGTGCCCTTGACCAGGAATCAAACCATGGCCTCCTGGTTCATAGGTTGACACTCAACCCATGTTGGCTGGTCTCTAGTTCTGTTCCTGATGGATATACCATATTTTTTTCTTTGAAGGGAACAATTTACTGGGTTTTTTTAATCATTTTACTTTATTTTTCAATTACAGTGGATATTCAATATTAGTTTCAGGTGAACGACCTAAATAATACAATGAGTTTCAGTGATTAGACATTTATAGAACTTACGAAGCTACCACCCCTAATAAAACGTCTAGTCCCCACCTGGCCCCATCCGTAGTTATGACAATACTAGAGGGTCTGATGCTTGAAATTCACACCAGGGGCTCAGCCCTCCCAGCCACAATGGCTTGCCTGGGCCCTGGCAGCCCTGGCTTCGTCTGGAATGTGGTCTGGAAGGACGTCCAGAAGGCCGTCCGGCTGTCCGGTCTAAATGGCACATTACGCTTCTATTATTATAGATTGCTGACTATATTCCCCATGCTGTACTCCACATACCGGTAACTGTTTTACAACTATCAATTTGTACTACTTTTTTTTTTTAATATATTTTATTGATTTTTTACAGAGAGGAAGGGAGAGGGATAGAGAGTTAGAAACATCGATCAGCTGCCTCCTGCACACCCCCTACTGGGCAACCAAGGCACATGCCCTTGACCGGAATCGAACCTGGGACCCTTCAGTCCGCAGGCCAACGCTCTATCCACTGAGCCAAACTGGTTAGTGTACTTCTTTTTAATCCTCACCCAAGGACATGTTCATTGATTTTTAGAGAGAGGAGAAGGTAGAGAGAGAGAGGTGGAGAGAGAGAAACATCATTTGGGCTCTTGCAGGAGACAACTAATCGATGAGAGACTCACATCAAGGTTCCTCTCTCCCTCTCTCCCTCCCACTCTAAAAATCAATGAAGCCCTAACTGGGTTGGCTCAGTGATAGAGCATCAGCCTTCGGACTGAAGGGTCCCGGGTTCGATTCCGGTCAAGGGCATGGACCTGGGTTGCGGGCACATCCCCATTAGGAGGTGTGCAGGAGGCAGCTGATCGATGTTTCTCTCTCATCGATGTTTCTAGCTCTCTATCCCTCTCCCTTCCTCTCTGTAAAAAATCAATAAAATATATTTTTTAAAAAAATCAAAATCAATGAAGCCCTAACCAGTTTGGCTCAGTGGATATAGCGTCGGCCTTCAGACTGAAGGGTCCCAGGTTCGATTCCGGTCAAGGGCATGTACCTTGGTTGCGGGCACATCCCCAGTAGGGGGTGTGCAGGAGGCAGCTGATGGATGTTTCTCTCTCATCGATGTTTCTAACTCTCTATCCCTCTCCCTTCCTCTCTGTAAAAATCAATAAAATATATATTTTTAAAAATCAGTGGAAAAAATATCCTCAGGTGAGGATGAACCACAACGAAAGAATTAATTAGGCTGCACCCGACCGTCTTAACTCTCGCTCCCTCGCTCTCTCCTGCAGATTTAAAGGCACGCAGATTACCCTGGGTCTGCATCACCTCTGGAAGACGCTGATCGTCAACCATAACATTAAACACCTGAACTTGGACAACATTCACCTGCAAGAGGAAGACGTAGGGGTGGTGCAGGAAGCCTTACGACACCCCCACTGCTTGTTGGAGTCTTTGAGGTAAGTCCTGGGTCTGCTTCTCACTTTTCTTCTTTAATCCTCAGCTCCAGGATATGTTCAGAGAGAGGAGGGGGGAGACCGAGAAAGAGAGAGACATCGATGTGAGAGAGAGAGAGAGACATCCATCAGCTGCCTCCCACACGCCCTGTCCAGGGATCACACTCACAAGCCAGGTATGTGCCCTGACCAGGAGTGGAACCCCCAACCAGCTGGAGCCACCCGGCCACGGTGGTTTTCACTTTTTTGGGGGTTTTTTTGTGTTTTTTTTTTTAATCCTCACCCAAGGATATTTTTCCATTGATTTTTAGAGAGAGGGGAAGAGAGAGGGAAAGACAGAGAGAAACATCGATGTGGGAGACACGCATCGATGGGTTGCCTCCTGCACGTACTCTGACCGGGGCCTGGGCCAGGGAGGAGCCTGCAACCGAGGTACGTGCCCTTGACCGGCATCCAACCCGGGACCCTTGGGTCTTCAGGCCGACGCTCTATCCACTGAGCCACACCAGCGAGGGTGGTTTTCGCTCTTTGCAGGGGTTTTTTTGGGTTGGGTTGCTTTCAACCCAAACCGGAATCGAACCCGGGACCCTTCAGTCCACAGGCTGACGCTCTATCCACTGAGCCAAACTGTTAGGGCTCAATCTTTTCTATCAGGTCAGAGTTTTGCAGCAAAGACATTTTATTTTGAAATAATTCTTCCCGCCCTAACCGGTGTGGCTCAGTGGATAGAGCGTCGGCCTGCGGACTGAAGGGTCCCGGGTTCGATTCCGGTCAAGGGCATGTACCTGGGTTGCGGGCACATCCCCAGTGGGGAGTGTGCAGGAGGCAGCTGATCGATGTTTCTCTCTCATCGATGTTTCTAACTATCCTCTCCCTTTCCTCTCTGTAAGAAATCAATAAAATATATTTAAAAAATAAAAATGAAATAATTCTTCCTGGCGAGTTGCAAAAAGATCGCAGCAGGTGGGAAGGTTGACAAAGTCCAGAAACGGATGGTGGGGACGCGGACAAGGATGTGAATGGCCTTAATGCCCCTGACCTGTGCACGGAGGAATGGTTAGTGGGGTCATTTTTATGTTGTGTATATTTTACCACAATACAAAGGTCACTTGTGATGTTTCATAAAGTTGTGGGGGGCGGGGGCGGAGGAGGAATCACAGCATGGCCAGTGTGGCTCAGTGGTTGAGCATCGACCTATGAACCAGGAGGTCACGGTTCGATTCCTGGTCAGGGCACATGGCCCAGATTGTGGGCTCGATCACCCGTGGGAGGGGGCAGGGGGGGCGCGTGCAGGAGGCAACCAATCCATGATTCTCTCTCATCCTTGATGTGTCTCTCCCTCTCTCCTCTCCCTTCCTCTCTGAAATCAATAAAAAAATATATTTTTTAAAAAAATTAAAAATAGCCCTAACCGGTTTGGCTCAGTGGATAGAGCGTCGGCCTGCGGACTCAAGGGTCCCAGGTTCGATTCCGGTCAAAGGCATGGACCTGGGTTGTGGGCACATCCCCAGTAGGAGGTGTGCAGGAGGCAGCTGATCGATGTTTTTCTCTCATCGATGTTTCTACCTCTCTCTCCCTCTCCCTTCCTCTCTGTAAAAAAATCAATAAAATATATTTTTTAAAAAAAATTAAAAATAATTTAAAACGTAATCGCGGTGGTTAGAGCGTGGGCCCCGCGCACCCAAGGGTCTCCGATTTGATTTCTGGTCAAGGGCGTGTACCTGGGTTGCAGGTTCGGTCCCGGCCAGACTCGGAGGCCGCAGGTGTCCCGGGACCAGCGGAGGGGTGCAGCCAGGGCCTGGGGGCGGGCGAGGGCCTGCTTCACAAGCCTCCTCTCTGTCTGCAGGTTGGATCACTGTGGGTTAACGGACTCCTGCTGCCCGCTCATCTCCCAGATCCTGTTGGCCTCCCGCAACCTGAGATCCCTGAGCCTCGCGGGGAACAAGGTCACGGACCAGGGCTTGGCGTCCCTCTGCCAGGCCCTGAAGGTCCCCCAGTGCGCCCTGCGCAGGCTCATGTGAGTGGCGCCTCCTTTCACAGCGGGGTCTTTGTCTTGTCTTAACCGAGGTCCTCCCAGTAATAGGGGACCCGGGTAGAGGGTGGGGGGGGGGCAGGGATTGGCTGATAACATCCGCCAAGGGTGAGAGCAGGCAGGCGCTGTGACCTCATGAGAGGGCCCCAATGTTGAGGCTGGAGAAAGACCCAGTAAATAACACCTGTGTCTTTGCTGCAAAACTCTGACCTGATAGAAAAGATTGAGCCCTAACAGTGTGGCTCAGTGGATAGAGCGTCGGCCTGCGGACTGAAGGGTCCCACATGCTGGGGTTGTGGGCTCAATCCCCAGTAGGGGGCATGCAGGAGGCAGCCAATCAATGATTCTCTCTCATCATTGATGTTTCTATCTCTCTCTCCCTCTCCCTTCCTCTCTGTAAAAAATCAATAAAATATATTTTTTTTAAATAAAGATTAGAGCCTAACCGGTTTGGCTCAGTGGATAGAGCGTCGGCCTGTGGACTGAAGGGTCCCGGGTTCGATTCCGGTCAAGGGTGTGTGCCTTGGTTGCGGGCACATCCCCAGTGGGGGGCGTGCAGGAGGCAGCAGATCAATGTTTCTCTCCCATCGATGTTTCTAGCTCTCTATCCCTCTCCCTTCCTCTCTGTAAAAAATCAATAAAATATATTAAAAAAAAAAAAAGATTGGGCAGAGACCTGGCTGGTGTGGCTCAATGGATAGAGAGTTGACCTGCCAACTGAAGGGTCCCAGGTTCGATTCCAGTCAAGGGCACATGCCAGGGTTGAGGATCTCCAGTAGGGGGCGTGCAGGAGGAAGCCGATCGGTGATTCTCTCTCATCATTGATGTTTCTATCTCTCCCTCTCTCTTGCTCTCTGAAATCAATAAAAAACAACAACAAACAATTCCAACAAATTAAGATGAATTAACCCTGTCAAAAACTGGGTTTTTACATCTTCTATAAAAGCCTAATATTCAAAGTGTCCCCTCGGGAGTTCGAATACTCACTATGGCGTGCGCTGAACACGAGGGGACAGCGCAGAACGAAGGAAGACCCTGATCCGCCATGATCGCCGGCCAAGCCTGGGTACCCTACCTGTGCACAGGTTTCACGCACCGGGCCTCAAGCGATGATATGAAACACAGCAGCCGGTCCTGTGTCCTTGGCTCTTGGCTGTGTTTGTGGGAGTCCAGCACTCGCTCTGTGGGGGGCCTGTCTCTCCTTGCAGACTGGGGAACTGCGGCCTCACGGCGGACGCCTGCCAGCACCTGTCCGAGGTCCTCACCAGCAGCCAGAGCCTGACGCACCTGGACCTGTCGACCAACCCGCTGGGGAAGGAGGGCGTGACGCTGCTGTGTCGCGGCCTGAAGTTCTTCACCTGCGCTGTTCAGAGGCTGATGTGAGTCTCCCCCTCGCTCCCCGTGGGGGCTCCGTGGCTCCGTGACCACGGGCGTGGGCCCGTCTCAGCACAGAGCGAGGAACGGTCAGGGGGCCCTGCCGTGTGCCCCGGGCTGTCCCTGCGGGCCACCTCCTGGCCTTGGCCCTTCCTTGGAAAATTCCCTCTCTCTCCATTTGCATCTTCTTTTCTCTTTTTTATTTTACGACTAGAGGGCCTGGTGCACAAAATTCGTGCACGGGGGGTGGGGGTGTCCCTCAGCCCAGCCTGCACCCTCTCCAATCTGGGACATCCCTCTCACAATCCAGGACTGCTGGCTCCCAACTGCTAACCTGCCTGCCTTCCTGATTGCCCCTAACCACTTCTGCCTGCCAGCCTGACCACCCCCTAACCACTCCCCTGCCAGCTTGATTGCCCCTAACTGCCCTCCCCTGCCGGCCTGGTCGTCCCCAACTGCTCTCCCCTGCAGGCCTGGTTCCCCCACAACTGCCCTTCCCTGCAGGCCCAGTGGCCCCAACTTCCTTCCTCTGCTGGCCTGGTCACCCCTAACTGCCCTCCCCTGCAGGCTTGATTGCCCTCAACTGCCCTCCCTTGCAGGCCTGGTCCCTCCCAACTGCCCTACCCTGCTGGCCATCTTGTGTCCACATGGGGGCAGCCATCTTGTGTTGGAGTGACAGTCAATTTGCATATTACTCTTTTATTAGATAGGATTTTTTAAATTCTTTATTGTTTTAAGTATTACATATTGTATTTTTTTATTGTTTAAAGTATTACATATGTCTCCTTTTTCCCCGATTGACACCCCTACCCCCAGCTACTCCCGCCCCCCAGGACTAGTCCCCATGGCCCCAGTGTCTGTGTCCATTGGTTATGCTCATATGCATGCACACAAGTCCTTTGGTTGATCTCTTACCACGCCCCACCCCCTCCCCTGCCTTCCCTCTGAGGTTTGATGGTCTGTTCGATGCTTCTCTGTCTCCGGATCTGTTTTTGTTCATCAGTTTATGTTGATCATTATATCTCACACTAGAGGCCCAGTGCACAAATTCGTGCACAGGCGGGGTCCCTCAGCCTGGCTGGTGATTGGGGTCCATCAGATTGGGGCGGTCTGGCCTGGTCCTGATTGGGCCGATCAGGGCTGGCCGGCCGGGGCAAGGAACCAGGGGAGGTAGGCTGGCCATGGGAGGTTAGCTATGGGAGTGCAATGACCACCCGGGGGGCAGCTCCTGTGTTGAGCATCTGCCCCCTGGTGGTCCGAGCACGTCATAGCGACCTGTTGACCGGTCGTTCGTTTGTTTGATCGCTGAGGCTTTTATAGATATAGATATGCATGAGATCATGTGATATTGATCTTCCTCCGACTGGCTTAGTTCACTTAGCATGATGGTCTCCAGTTCCATCCATGCTGTTGCAATGGTAAAACTTCCTTCTTTTTTACCGCAGCGTAGTGAAATCCATTGTGTAGATCAGGGGTCGTCAAATTACAGCCCGCGGGCCACATGCGGCCCACCGAGGACATTTATCCGGCCCGCCGGGTGCCGCTGCCTGTCCTGCTTAGCAGCCGACGCATCCCGGGCCCGCAGTGCGCATAGGAATTTGTTCATAGTTTTTTTTTTTTAACTATAGTCCAGCCCTCCAACCGTCTGAGGGACAGGGAACTGGCCCCCTGTTTAAAACGTTTGAGGACCCCTGGTGTAGATGTACCACTGTTTTCTAATCCACTCATCTGCTGATGGGCACTTAGGCTGTTTCCAAATCCTAGCTGTGGTGAATTGTGCTGCTATGAACATAGGGGTGCCTATGTCCTTTCTGATGGGTGTTTCTGGTTTCTTGGGAAGTATTACATATAGTATTATATAAGCCTGCTTTTTCTTCATTGGCCACCCCCACCCCCCAGCACAGGCCCTCACCCCCCTGGTGTCTGTGCCCATGGGTCATGCTCATATGCATGCATACAAATCCTTTGGTTGATCTCTTACCCCCCACTCCCACCCTCCCCCTCCCTCTGAAGATTGACGGACTGGATTTATTTACTGCCCTGGATGGTTTGGCTCAGTGGATAGAGCGCCGGCCTGCAGACCGAAGGGTCCAGGGTTCGAGTCTGGTCAAGGGGCACCAGGAGCAGCCTGCAAACGTGGCAGGGAGGCAGGAAAGAGCTCTCCCCGCTCCCTGGGTCTCCAGGGGGAACAGGGCTGGGCCGACGGCGAGAAGCGGAACTCCAGGGATGCAGGATGTGTGGTTGGTTAGAGCAGCAACCAGCAGCTAATACATTGAGTCGGGAAGAAAATTGAAAGGGGGGGTCATTGCCCTGGCCGCTTTGCTTAGTGGTTAGAGTGTCAGCTCGCGTACAAAGGGTCTCAGGTTCGATTCCTGGTCAAGGGCACATACCTGGGGTGTAGGTTCGATCCCTGGCCGTGGTCTGGGTGCATGCAGGAGGTAACCAATCGATGTGTCTCTCTCACATGGATGTTTCTATCTCTAGCTCTCTCTTTCTTCCCCCTCCCCCTTCCTCCCTTCCTCCCTTCCACTCTCTCTAAGAATCAGTGGAGCCTGGCTGGTGTGGCTCAGTGGTTGATCATGGTTTGATTCACATGCCTAGGTTGTGGTCTCCATCCCAGTAGGGGGTGTGCAAGAGGCAGCCAATCGGTGATTCTCATCATTGATGCTTCTATCTCTCTCTCCCTCTCCCTTCCTCTCGCTCTAACATCAATAAAAATATATATATATATATTCTGCCCTGGCTGGTTTGGCTCAGTGGATAGAGCGTCGGCTTGGCTGCCTGAAGGGTCCCGGGTTTGATTCTGGTCAAGGGCATGGACCTCGGTTGCAGGCTTCTCTCTGTCTCTCCCTCTCCCTTCCACTCTCTCTGAAAATCAATGGGAAAAATATCCTTGAGTGAGGATTAACCTGTTAATTAACAAAACAAAAAGAGAGAGAGTCATGGCATACAGCAGGTGCATTAGGCAGAGTGCCAAGATCTTCAAGGTCATCCGACATTTACACCTAACGACCTTCTTCTTAGGTTTTTTTTTTTTTAATATTTTTTTATTGATTTCAGAGAGGAAGGGAGAAGGAGAGAGAGATAGAAACATCCATGATGAGAGAGAATCATTGATCGGCTGCCTCCTGCACGCCCCCTACTGGGGATTGAGCCCGCAACCAAGGTACATGCCCTTGACCAGAATCAAACTCGGGACCCCTCAGTCCGCAGGCTGATGCTCTATCCACTGAGCCAAGCCGGCCAGGGCAGTTTTTTTTTTGTTGTTTTTTTTTAATTATTGTTGAAAATATTGCCTATGCCTCCTGTCCCCCCATTGACCTCTCCCCGCCCGCCCTCCAGCCCAGGCCTCCCCCCTCCCGCCTGTGTCCACGGGTTATGCTTATCTGCATGCCTACAAGGCCTGGGTTGATCTCTCACCCGCCCCCCAGCACCTTCCTAGATGCTAGCGTGATCCCCCCCCCTCCCCAGGACAGGCGGCCGACCCGAGGGGTCACGGGGTCGGGAGTGTGACCTCCCCCTGTCCCTTGCATGTGCCCTGCAGGCTCCGGGACTGCCACCTGGACGTCATTGGCTGTGGCTTTCTCTCGCTCGGGCTCATGGGCAACCGCCACCTGACGCACCTGAGCCTCAGCATGAACCCCTTGGGGGACGACGGCGTGGACCTGCTGTGCGAGGTCCTTCTGCAAACCACCTTCCACCTCCAGGACCTGGAGTGAGTGTGTGTGTGTGTGGGGGGGGGAGGGGTGTCACCTCTGCCAGCGTGGGGGCGGGGGTCCTAGAAGGTCAGGAGATGGGGGGGCGGGGAGGGAAAGAGGGGGTCACCTCTACTAGCGTGGGGGCGGGGGTCCTAGAAGGTCAGGAGATGGGGGGGCGGGGAGGGGAAAGAGGGGGTCACCTCTACTAGCGTGGGGGCGGGGGTCCTAGAAGGTCAGGAGACGGGGGGGGGGGGGGGGGGAAGGAAAGAAAAGGGTCACCTCTACCAGCGTGGGGGCGGGGGTCCTAGAAGGTCAGGAGAGGGGGGCGGGGAGGGAAAGAGGGGGTCACCTCTACTAGCGTGGGGGCGGGGGTCCTAGAAGGTCAGGAGACGGGGGGGGGGGGGGGGGAAGGAAAGAAAAGGGTCACCTCTACCAGCGTGGGGGCGGGGGGTCCTAGAAGGTCAGGAGAGGGGGGCGGGGAGGGAAAGAGGGGGTCACCTCTACCAGCGTGGGGGCGGGGGTCCTAGAAGGTCAGGAGAGGGGGGCGGGGAGGGAAAGAGGGGGTCACCTCTACCAGCGTGGGGGCGGGGGGTCCTAGGAGGTCAGGAGAGGGGGGCGGGGAGGGAAAGAGGGGGGTCACCTCTACCAGCGTGGGGGCGGGGGTCCTAGAAGGTCAGGAGAGGGGGGCGGGGAGGGAAAGGGGGGGTCACCTCTACCAGCGTGGGGGCGGGGGTCCTAGAAGGTCAGGAGAGGGGGGCGGGGAGGGAAAGGGGGGGTCACCTCTACCAGCGTGGGGCTGGGGTCCTAGAAGGTCAGGAGATGGGGGGGGAGGGGGTCACCTCTACCAGCGTGGGGGCGGGGGTCCTAGAAGGTCAGGAGACGGGGGGGGGGGGGGGGGGGGGGGGAGGAAAGAAAAGGGTCACCTCTACCAGCGTGGGGGCGGGGGTCCTAGAAGGTCAGGAGAGGGGGGCGGGGAGGGAAAGAGGGGGTCACCTCTACCAGCGTGGGGGCGGGGGTCCTAGAAGGTCAGGAGAGGGGGGCGGGGAGGGAAAGAGGGGGTCACCTCTACCAGCGTGGGGGCGGGGGTCCTAGGAGGTCAGGAGAGGGGGGCGGGGAGGGAAAGAGGGGGTCACCTCTACCAGCGTGGGGGCGGGGGTCCTAGAAGGTCAGGAGAGGGGGGCGGGGGGGGGGGGAAGGAAAGAAAAGGGTCACCTCTACCAGCGTGGGGGCGGGGGGTCCTAGAAGGTCAGGAGAGGGGGGCGGGGAGGGAAAGAGGGGGTCACCTCTACCAGCGTGGGGGCGGGGGTCCTAGAAGGTCAGGAGAGGGGGGCGGGGAGGGAAAGAGGGGGTCACCTCTACCAGCGTGGGGGCGGGGGTCCTAGGAGGTCAGGAGAGGGGGGCGGGGAGGGAAAGAGGGGGTCACCTCTACCAGCGTGGGGGCGGGGGTCCTAGAAGGTCAGGAGAGGGGGGCGGGGAGGGAAAGGGGGGGTCACCTCTACCAGCGTGGGGGCGGGGGTCCTAGAAGGTCAGGAGAGGGGGGCGGGGAGGGAAAGGGGGGGTCACCTCTACCAGCGTGGGGCTGGGGTCCTAGAAGGTCAGGAGATGGGGGGGGAGGGGGTCACCTCTACCAGCGTGGGGGCGGGGGTCCTAGGAGGTCAGGAGAGGGGGGCGGGGAGGGAAACGGGGGGTCACCTCTACCAGCGTGGGGCTGGGGTCCTAGAAGGTCAGGAGACGGAGCCGGGGGACGAGGCCAAGGTCAGCGTCCGGGTGCACAGAGCCGCGTGCCCCCAGCGGACACCGTGGGGAGTGGAAATGCAGGCGCGGTAGGGAGCGTGGGGAGGGCAGCGAGCCGCCGAGCGGGAGCCCACGCAGGCCCCGGGGATCCTAGGCCCTCGGACTCTCCCAGCGCTGCCCACGTCTCAGCAGGCGTCCTCCCGCCCCCACTCAATCCTTACCTCTTTATCCTTTCATTTTTCATTGATGAGAGAGAGAGAGAGAGAGAGAGAGACTGGTTTGTTGTTCCTCTTTCTCTCTCATCAATAAAAAATGAAAGGAGAGAGAGAGAGAGAGAGAGAGAGAGAGAGAGAGAGAGACTGGTTTGTTGTTCCTCTTACTGATGCACTCATTGGTTGATTCTTGTATGTGCCCTGACCGGGGATCGAACCCACGACCGTGGCGTATCAGGACGATGCTCTCGCGCACTGAGCAACCGGCCAGGGCGAGTGGGCCTCCTTCTGCGTGGCCCAGGCACCGAGGCTCCGCCCACGGAGACGCCATGGGGGGCGGGAGGGTTGCCTTTAAGTGCTCAGGGACGCTGGCATCCAAGACTTGCTCATTCTCAGCCCCGCAGGCGTGGCTCAGGGGTGGAGCGTCCACCTAGGAACCAGGAGGTCAGGGTTGGATTCCCCGTCAGGGCACCTGCCTGCATTTAGGGCTCCATCCCCAGTGAGGGGCGTGCAGGAGGCAGCTGGTCATGATTCTTTCTCATCATTGATGTCTCTCTCTCTCTCTCTCTGTCTCTCTCTCTCTCTCTCTCTCTCTCGTTCGTGTTCTCGTTCTCTTTTTCTTTCTTTTCCTCTCTCCCTCTGCCCCTTTCCCTCTCTCTCTCTCTCCCCCTCTTCCCCCCTCACCCTGCCCCTCTCTCCCTCCCTCTTTTCCTCCCTCTCCCCCTCCCCCCTCCCCCCTTCTTCCTCCCCCTCTCCCTCTTCTTCTCTCCCTCCCACTCTCTCCCTCTCTCCCCCTCCCCCCTCTGCAGGCTGGTGAGGTGTGGCCTCACTGCCGCCTGCTGCAGGAAGCTGTCCCTGGTGATCGTGACCAACACGCACCTGCAGAGCCTGGATCTGGCGGCCAACGCCCTGGGGGACGGCGGGAGGGGTGGCGGCCCTGTGCACCGGCCTGCGGCTGAAGACGGCCCCGCTGCGGAGACTCGGGTAGGCTCCGGGGTCATGGCTCAGGGCCCGGGGTCAGGCTCAGGGCCCGGGGTCACGGTCAGGGCCCGGGGTCACGGTCAGGGCCCGGGGTCACGGTCAGGGCCCGGGGTCACAGCTCAGAGCCCAGGGTCACAGCTCAGGGCCCGGGGTCACAGTCAGGGCCCGGGGTCACGGTCAGGGCCCGGGGTCAGGCTCAGGGCCCGGGGTCAGGCTCAGGGCCCGGGTCAGGCTCAGGGCCCGGGGTCACGGTCAGGGCCCGGGGTCACGGTCAGGGCCCGGGGTCAGGCTCAGGGCCCGGGTCAGGCTCAGGGCCCGGGGTCACAGCTCAGAGCCCAGGGTCACAGCTCAGGGCCCAGGGTCACGGTCAGGGCCCAGGGTCACGGTCAGGGCCCAGGGTCACAGCTCAGAGCCCAGGGTCACAGCTCAGAGCCCAGGGTCACGGCTCAGGGCACGGGGTCAGGCTCAGGGCCCGGGGTCAGGCTCAGGGCCCAGGGTCACAGCTCAGGGCCCGGGGTCACGGCTCAGGGCACGGGGTCACGGCTCAGGACCCGGGGTCACGGCTCAGGGCCCGGGGTCAGGCTCAGGGCCCGGGGTCACGGCTCAGGGCCCGGGGTCACGGTCAGGGCCCAGGGTCACGGCTCAAGGCCCGGGGTCATGGCTCAGGACCCGGGGTCAGGCTCAGGGCCCGGGGTCACGGTCAGGGCCCGGGGTCAGGCTCAGGGCCCAGGGTCACAGCTCAGAGCCCAGGGTCACGGTCAGGGTCCAGGGTCACAGCTCAGAGCCCAGGGTCACGGCTCAGGGCCCAGGGTCACGGTCAGGGCCCGGGGTCACGGTCAGGGCCCAGGGTCACAGCTCAGAGCCCAGGGTCACTGCTCAGGACCTGGGGTCACGACTCAGGACCTGGGGTCACGGCTCAGGGCCCGGGGTCAGGCTCAGGGCCCGGGCAGAGGCAGGGGCCAAGCGCGGGGCTGCTGGAGCAGAGACCACGTCCCGATGCCCTTCAGTCAGACAGAACGCGCCCTCGAGCCCAGGCGTCCTCCGTGGATGCCCAGGGCCCAGGGCGAGGTGGCTAAGTCCTGGCGTCCCAGCGCACACGGTCCAGTGAGAAAGCGGGGTGCAAAGGGCAGGGATGACCTGGGGGGGTCCCCACCCTTAGGGGCAGCGTGGGAATCACCCCCGAGGCACGTACCTCGGTTGCAGGCTCCTCCCTGGCCTGGGCCCTGGTCGGGGCTCGGGCAGGAGGCAACCCATCCATGTGTTTCTCTCACGTCCAGGTTTCTCTCTGACTTTCCCCACCGCCTTCCACTCTCCCTAAAATCATTGGAGCCCTGGCCGGTGTGGCTCAGTGGATAGAGCGCCGGCCTGCGGACTGAAGGGTCCTGGGTTCGATTCCGGTCAAGGGCATGTACCTTGGTTGCGGGCACATCCCCAGTGGGGGGTTTGCAGGAGGCAGCGGATCAGATGTTTCTAATTCTCTAACCCTCTACCTTCCTCTCTGTAAAAAAATCAATAAAATACATTTTTTTAAAAAATCAATGGAAAAATGTCCTCAGGTGAGAATTTTAAAAAGTAGTAGTAATGCCAAAACCGGTTTGGCTCAGTGGATAGAGCGTCGGCCTGCGGACTGAAGGGTCCCGGGTTCGATTCCAGTCAAGGGCATGTAACTTGGTTGCAGGCACATCCCCAGTAGGAGGTGTGCAGGAGGCGGCTAATTGATGTTTCTCTCGCATCAATGTTTCTAGCTCTCTATCCCTCTCCCTTCCTCTCTGTAAAATATCAATAAAATATATATATTTTTTTAAAAGTAGTAGTAATAGCCAAAACCGGTTTGGCTCAGTGGATAGAGCGTCGGCCTGCGGACTGAAAGGTCCCGGGTTCGATTCCGGTCAGGGGCATGTACCTTGGTTGCGGGCACATCCCCAGTGGGGGGTGTGCAGGAGGCAGCTGATCGATGTTTCTCTCTCATCGATGTTTCTGACTATCTGTCCCTCTTCCTTCCTCTCTGTGAAAGATCAATAAAATATATATTTTTAAAAAAAAAAGTAGTAGTAATAATTTTAAAAGCGTTAAGAGGTCCTCCTTTTTCATAGCTGCATAGTATTCAGTGGTATATGTGTCTCGCCAGATATATATATATATTCATTTCAGAGAGGAAAGGAAGAGGGAGAGAGAGATCGAAACATCAATGATGAGAGGGAATCATGGATCAGCTGCCTCCTGCACGCCCCCCACTGGGGATCGAGCCTGCAACCCTGGGCATGTGCCCTTGACTGGAATCGAACTGGGACCCTTTTTTAAAAAAAAAACAAACATATTTTATTGATATTTTACAGAGAGGAAGGGAGAGGGATAGAGAGTTAGAAACATCCATGAGAGAGAAATGTCCATCAGCTGCCTCCTGCACACCTCCCACTGGGGATGTGCCCGCAACCAAGGTACATGCCCTAGACCAGAATCGAACCTGGGACCCTTCAGTCTGCAGGCCGAGGCTCTATCCACTGAGCCACACCGGCCAGGGCGCCCATGACCATAGGGGCGCTCGCATTCTCCCTGTAGGAATGGAGTCCGCTGCTTTTTTTTTTTTTCAAACTGTGAAAGTGGAAGTCAAAGGGGTTGGAGGAAGAAGGGCGGAGCATGGATCTCGGGGTCACCCCTCTGTGTCCCGCCCCGCAGGTTGGAGGCGTGCGAGCTGACGTCGGGGTGCTGCGAGGCCCTGGCCTCCGCGCTGCTCTGCAACCGGTACCTGCGCAGCCTGAACCTGCTGCGCAACCACCTCTGCCCCGAGGGCGTCCGCGTGCTGTGCCGCGCCTTCGCGCGCCCCACGTGCAAGCTGCAGGTCATCGGGTGAGTCCTGGCGGCGGGCCTCCGAGGGACAGGCCTCCCCTCCCGGACACGCGGGGTGCTGCAGCGCGGGGGTGCAGCCGGGAGGGGAAGGTCCTGGCTACGCGAGCAGAACGTTACCCAACCGATCACACTCCGTGTCCCAGGCCCTGTGCTGGGCGCCGGGACCAGGGATGCGGAGCTGGAGGCCCGGGCCGGCTTCATGGGCTTCTTGGGGGTGGGGAGACATCACACACATGAAATGCTGATCCTCAACATCTAAAAACAGCCCTGGCCGGTGTGGCTCAGTGGGTAGAGCGTCGGCCCATGGACTGAAGGGTTCCGGGTTCGATTCCCCGGTCAAGGGCACATGTCCGGGTTGCGGGCTCGATCCCCGGTGTGGGGTGTGCAGGAGGCAGCTGATCCCTGATTCTCATCATTGATGGCTCTCTCTCCCTCCCCCTTCCTCTCTGAAATCAACAAAGATATATTTTAAAGATGAAAAGAAATCAGTAAACATATCCTCGGGTGAGGATTTAAAAAAAAGGGGGGGAGGGTGTTCAGCCCTAGCCGGTTTGGCTCAGTGGATAGGGCGTCAGCCTGCAGACTGAAGGGTCCCGGGTTCGGATTATGGTCAAGGGCACGTACCTCCATTGCAGGCTCCTCCCAGGCTGGTGCCCTGGTAGGGCGCGTGCAGGAGGCAACCAATCCATGTGTTTCTCACATGGATGTTTTTCTCTTTTCCTCTCTTCCAGTCTCTAAAAGTCAATGGGAAAAAATCCTCCAGTGAGAATTTAAAAAAAAAAAAAAAAAAAAAAAAAAAAAAGGCGGGGAGGGGGGGGGCGTCAGGTCCTTGCTAGTGGATCCCGGGATGCGGAGGGAGGCAGGCGAACTGAAGCAAAGCCCTGTGCCCCCTGTCCCGCGCCCCCCCCCCCCCCCCCCCGTGCCTATGCCCCTGCCCTGCCCCCTGCCCCCTGCGCCTCTGCCCCGCCCCCTGCCCCTGCGCTCCGCCCCCGAGCCTCGCCCCGCACCCCTGAGCCCTCGCCCCGCCCCCTGCACCCGCCCCCTGTCCCTCACCTGCCCCGCACCTGCCCCGCCCCTGTGCCTCTGCTCCGCCCCTGTGCCTCTGCTCCGCCCCCGTGCCTCTGCCACGCCCCCTGTGCCTCTGCCCCGCCCCCTGCACCCCGCCTCCTGCCCCACACCTGCCCCGCCCCCAGCCTCTCCCCGCCCCCTGAGCCTCTGCCCCGCCCCCTGAGCCTCTGCCCCGCCCCCTGCACCCCGCCTCCTGCCCCACACCTGCCCCGCCCCCAGCCTCTCCCCTCCCCCTGAGCCCCGCCCCGCCCCCTGAGCCTCCGCCCCGCCCCGCAGGCTGTGGAAATGGCAGTACCCTGACCCCGTCATCAAGCTGCTGGAGGAGGCTGAGCTCCGCAGGCCGCACTTGGTGATCGACGGCCGCTGGTACTCGGACGGAGAGGACGAAGGTGACCGGCACTGGTGGAGAAACTGAGGCCCAGACCCCTCCCTCCCTCTCTGCCCCGTCCCGCTGCGCTCCGGCTCCTGCGGAGGAACCTGGAAGCCGGCTGTGCCCAAGGATTCCTCCGCGGGGGAGGGCCCTGAGGTCCCGGTGCCAGAACCTCACTGCGGGGATCCCGGGGCCGTCCATTTACTGCGTCCGCCTCGGAAGTAGGACCCGAGCGGCTGGCAGTGCCTCTCCTCCTCCGAGCCTGCAGAGTGGAGCCAATAAACACTGAGCATTTGGCAAACGTGTCCGGTGTCCTTTATTTTTTTTTACTTTTCTTTTTAAAATATATATATACTTATTGATTTCAGAGAGGAACATCCATGATGAGAGAGAATCATGGATCGGCTGCCTCCTGCACACCCCACACTGGGGATCGAGCCCACAACCCGGGGCCTGTGCCCTGACCGGGAATCAAACCCGGGACCCTTCAGTCCACAGGCCGGCGCTCTATCCACTGAGCCACACCGGCCAGGGCTTTTTTAAAATATATTATTTCAGAGATGTTTAATTTTAAAAGGCATTTGTAATTCACTGAGTATTCTCAAAGGATAATGTCTCGTCTGGTGAGGAATGAGGAATCTGGGTATAAAAGTCTCGGGAAGTAACCTTTTCCACCAAGTATCTATTTTTTTAAAAAAATATGTTTTTATTGCCCTGACCGGTGTGGCTCCGTGGATAGAGCGTCGGCCTGCGGACTGAAGGGTCCCGGGTTCGATTCCGGTCAAGGGCATGTACCTTGGTTGCGGGCACATCCCCAGTGGGGGGCGTGCAGGAGGCAGCTGATGTTTCTCTCACCGATGTTTCTATCACTCTCCCTTCCTCTCTGTAAAAAATTCAATAAAATGTATTTAAAAAAATAAATGTTTTTATTGATTTCAGAGAGGAAGAGAGGGAGAGAGAGAAACATCCATGATGAGAATCATTGACTGGCTGCCTCCTGCAGGCCCCCCGCTGGGGATCGAGCCCGCAACCTGGGCATGTGCCCTCCCCAGGAATCGAACCGGTGGCCTCTTGGTTCCTGGGTCGACGCTCAACCGCTGAGCCACACCCGGCTGGGCTAGTCCTTCTTTAAAAAGTCTCCTTTGTGACCAAACGTATCTATCCCTGACCCAGCTGCCCCTAGGATGGCCCCCATCTGTCATAATGCCGTGAGCCATCAGAATGGTCCCTGCTTTGCAAGCTGGCGGCCACAGCTGGTCCGCGAGCGGATGGACCAGGGTGGCCGTGGGCGTCTGGTTCAGACCTTTAAGCTCTGCTGGGGAGCACCTGGGGGAGACCCTCCCCTAAGCCTGTTTCCTCCCCCGTGAAATGGGGATAACGCCTCCTCCGGAGAGGGCTCAGGTGATGGAGGAAGCGGAAGCTGAGCTGTCACTCAGACCCCGCAGCGGGCTCTGTCCACGGTGCTGAAGGGTTCGCCCTGGAGGCACGTTGACGGGGGAAGGGGTGTGGGGAAGGGGGGTTCTTGGGCACGCTTGAACGCGGGCAGGAGAGGAGGTGAGATGGAGGAGGCCAGAAACACCCCCTCTCACCCCTCTCTTTGGGAGGCAAGTGGAGGAAAAATGAGTGCACACACACACACACAAAGATGCATATGGTTGCCCAGCCAGCCTGGCTCAGTCATGGTCCAATTCCCAGTCAGGGCACATGCCCGGGTTGCAGGCTCAATTCCCAGTGTGGGGCGGGCTGGAGGCAGCCGATCGAGGATTCTCTCCCATTGATAAGTCTCTCTCTCTCTCCCCCACTCCCTTCCTCTCTGAAACCAATAAGAATACTATTGTTAAAAGATGCGTATAGTTGTCCCTCAGTAGCCATGGGGGATTGGCTCCCGGACAATCCGTGGATGCTCCAGTCCCTTATGTAACAGGACGTGGTACATACGTGCATGTAACCTGTAGTTGGCCTTCCTCAGTTGCAATGTCTGTAGAGAGTGTTGATCCCAGAGGCTGCCCCCCTGGGCCCCCACAACCAACTCTACCAACTGGAAGAGAACCCCGAAGTGGGTTGGGGCCTGCAAGTCGCAAAGACCCCTCCTTCGGGGTCCTGGTGCCAAGAGCCACTGGCACCCCTGCCTCTGGGCTCCGGGGTGCCTGACGCTGAAGGACACACACCTCCAGCCAAGTGTCCCCTTCAATGCGAATCCCCAGTGTCGCCAGGTTAACTGTCCCAAGAGAAGCCAGAAGCCAGATTGTTGTTGTTGCTGTCAATCCTCGCCTGAGGGTATTTTCCCATTGATTTTTGGAGAGTGGAAGGGCGGGGGGGGGGGGGGAGGGCGGGGAGAGACAGAGAGAGAGACATCGATGTGAGAGAGACACATAGATGGGTTGCCTCTGGCACAGTGCCCCCCCCCCCCCCATACGTGCAATCAAGGTAAGTGCCCTTGACCAGGAATCGAACCTGCGACCCTGAGACCCTTGGATGGGTGGGCCAACGCTCTAACCACTGAGCGACCGGCCAGCGCCCGCCCCTCCCCGCTTTAAAGTGACCTGAGTTCTCAACATAAATGGAACCAATTCCAAGCAGGTGACGGCCCTCGAAAAACATGCCTTTCTGACCCAAAATCACGCCCAGGACGGCCTAATGCGCCCTCGGAGAGCCGCGCCCCTCCGCCAGGTGGCCGGCTGCACGTGGTTTTGAGCCTCTCGGTCTCCCCACCTGAGGTCCAGGGGGCTGGGCGTGACCTGCTCCAGGGAAGCAGGGCCCAGCTGGCAGATGAGGGCTCACCCCGAAACTTCGCTTCCTCCTCCAGCCCCTCCTCTGCTGCCAACCCCGCTCCTGGCGGAAGTGGCGGGAGCACGGCCCCCCCCCCCTCGCCCTCCAACCCCATCTCCCCCCCTCCCCCGGCCGCCTCTGCACAACCTCGGCCGTCCAGCCCGGCTGATACCCCCTGGCAGGGCCTCCCCCAGAGGGCAGCCGGGCAGCCTCCCAGATCCTAGGGACGCGGGTCCCCTGGCCGTGGGTTCCGGGAAACCGGGAGAGCATCAGAGGGCCCCCACCCTGACGAGCCCCCCACCCAGCTGCCCTCACCTGCAGGACCGCCGCAGCGACTGGGGGGACCCGGTCAGGCCCTGGACAACAGGCGCCCGGTCCCCTCTCCCCTGGCTGGCCCCTGCGGTTGGACCCCGTGGCAGATGGGACCCCCCGTCCTGCTCCCACGGTCGCTCTGACGCTTCCCGTCCCCGTCGGGGGATGAGGAGGGAGATGGGTGCGTTTCCCGGCCAGTCCCCCGGAAGCGGGCCCGGGAGGTCCCCAGGGCGCGGGAAAGCAGCGGGAGGCGGGTGATGCGGGCCTTCACTTGCCCCCGCTCCGGAGCGAGCGCGGCCCATTGGTGTGCACTCAGGAGGCAGCAGTGGCCCCGGCCCGCTGGGCTCGGTGGACGGACCTCGGCCTGGGGAGTGAAGGGTCGCGGGTTCGATTCCGACCAAGGGCACGGATCTCGGCTCCTCCCCGGTCGCTGGGGCCCTGTCCGGGCGCGAGCAGGAGGCAACCCATCCAGGTGTCTCTCTCACCTAGTTTCCCGCTTTCCCTCCCTGAAGGTCAGTGGGAAGATCCTCGGCGACGATTAACAAAACAGCAGTACGGTCCCCTCCCTCCCCCCCCCCGCCCCCCCTCACTTAGAGGCCGGGCCTGGTGGCCGCCCTCGGAGGCGCCCTGCTCTCCAGGAAAGCAGCGCCGCACATGGCCTCCGGCAGCTCCCAGCCAGCTGCTCCGCCTCCGCCGCCGCCTCCGCCCTGGCCCGGCGCAGGCCCCCAGCTCAGCCTCCCCCCACCGCCCCAACCAAGAACCACGCACAGCAGACAGTCGGATAGTGCCATTTATTGGCCCCGCACCCCTCCTCCACGCGCCCAGGCCACGGAATAGGACGGTTCTCCGAGGGGCCCCTCCGCTCCGCACTCCTGCGCCCCAGACCCAGGCCGGGGAGGGCGGGCTTGGGCGAGAAAGAGGATGGGCCCGCGGGAGGGGAGAAAATAACGGTGACGGGGTGGGGTGGGTACAATTAAAAGAAAACTCTAAAAGGGAGGACCCCTCTTTCCCTTCCCTCTGGGCCCCCTCTGAATGGAGGGCCCCACTGCTCTCGGCTCTTTGCCTCGCCCCCGTCGGAGGGGGCAGAGAACGCGGGCACCGGCTTCACGGGTGGGTTTGTCGTCGCTTGGTCGCTAGTTCACATCGTCTCTCTCGGGCTCTGCCGAGAGCCTGCGGGGGCAGCCAGGTCCGCGCTCGGGCGCGGGGAGGGCGCAGCGGGCGAGGTGGCGAGGGAGCACCCGGCGCCCCTCCCCCGGCCACTGCGCCCCGGGACGGGCCCGGGAGGGAGGTCGCTGCGGGTCCGGGCCCCTCGGTCCATTTCTCCCCGGGTCTCTGGGTCCTGCGCCGTCGCTCCCGCCGAGCCCGAGGGGCCCTGCCCCCCCGGGCCCCCACCCCTACCGGGCCTCCCCGCCGCGGCACTCGCTGCACCGGCCGCCCTCCGCCTCGTCCCCGTCGTCCTCCTCGTCCCCGCCGGCGCGGTAGTAGCTCTGTCCGCAGCGGCTGCAGACGGAGGGCGCGCCCACCGCGTGGACCTTCTTGTGTCTGCGCAGCGCCGCGCCCTGCACGAAGCCCTCGCCGCACTCCACGCAGATGTGCGCAGGCTCCTCGCCGCCCGCCCCGAGCGCGTCCTCGTGCTGCGCGCGCTGGTGCGCCAGGAGCGCGGCCGCCTGCCCGAAGCCCTGACCGCACTCCACGCACACGTACGGCTTGGGGGCGGGCGCGCGCCGGGAGCGGGGCCCCGGCGCCTTGGCCCCCGCGCCCGCCCCCGCCGCCCCCGCCGCCCCCTCCCCGGCCGCGCCCACCACGATGATGCCGTCGCCGTCGCCCACCGGGATGGCGATCTCGCCGTCCGCCGCCGCCGCCTCGTCGGGCGCCTTGGCCCGGCGCACGCTGGCCGCCAGCACTTTGGCCGCCACGCCGGGCCCCGACAGCTCGGGGTGCAGCCGCAGGTGGCGCGCCAGGCTCTTGGGCTGGCTGAAGCCGCGGCCGCAGCGCGGGCACACGAAGGGCTTGAGGCCGCTGTGCGAGCGCCGGTGCTTGGCCAGGCTCTTGCTCTGCGTGAAGCTGCGGCCGCAGTCGGGGCAGGCGTAGGGCTTCTCGCCCGTGTGGATGCGCTGGTGCTGCATGAGGTTGGAGCTCCAGCTGAAGCGCTTGCCGCACTCGGAGCAGGCGTAGGGCTTCTCGCCCGTGTGGATGCGCCGGTGCTGCACCAGGTGCGAGCTCTGCGAGAAGGTCTTGCCGCAGTCGGTGCAGGCGTTGGGCCGCTCGCCCGTGTGCGTGCGCTGGTGCCGCGTCAGCTTGGACCAGTGGCTGAAGCTCTTGCCGCACTCGTTGCAGATGTAGGGCGCAGGCGGCCGCGGCCGGGGCGGCGGGCCGGCCGGGGGCGCCGACGGGGGCGGGGACAGCTTGGTGGGGGGCCAGGTGGGCACGTCGTCATCGTCCATGATGAGGATGTCCACTGCAAGGCAGAGCGGGGAGAGGGCGTCAGAGACCGGCCGTGCAGGGCCTTCCGCGGGAGCGCGCGCGGGCCGCCCGGGGCGGGGCTTCAACCCGCCGGCTGCCTGCCCCCTGCGCGGCCTGGGCAACCCACTCTCCCCCTGGCATGGGGCGGGGCAGCAAGCCCTGCCCCCTGGGCTTTGTCAGCGCCCCCTCCCCCCCCCACACACACACAGCACACACACACACACACACGCACGCGGGCACCAAGCACTCAACACTGTCCCCGAGCCCCGCTGGCGAACATGCGAGGACTGATGTGCTGCGGCTGCTGGCTTGTCCCCGCCAACCCTATTTGGGGCTCACAGGGACACCTCCCTACTGAAGCCATGAAACACAATAATATTCATCGCGGCTGAAAACTGCTGTTTGAACTTTAACCCCGCTGTTCTGCCTTCTGTACACACCTGCTTGCTTAAACAATAGGGCAGGAACCTCAGTTCCAGAATGAGACCTGGAAACTCACGTAAACCACCCCGGCATGTTGCCAGCCCACATTACGGTTTTACAAAGGTCATTCTTCGGCGCCTGAGAACCAGAACCGACCGCAAAAATGGCTTCCCGTTGACTCAGTGGCTCCAGGGGCTGAAGCTGTAGGTGACCCTTCGAGATGACTAACTTTGCTCCATTTTGCCTCCGTACAATCCGCTTTCGAAAGGCCGTTCCTCATCCCAACGCCTGGCGGGGGGTGCGGTTTGCCTATATAAGCTCGCAACGGGGGTCACTGGGGGCTGAGACTCCGAGCGCTCAGGGCCCCGCGCAGCCGCCGGCTTTTGAATTAGAGAGACGCCGTGATTCGACTGCGTGGCTGACGCGTCCTCTTCCGCTCGCGGGGTACACTGCAGCGGTGCCGAAGGCACCCTGTCCCCCGGCCCAGGGAGGTGGGCGTGCCCTGTGGGGCTGTGGCTTAGGTGGGGCTCAGGGCCCAGGACCCAGACATGCACCTAGGGGACCTCTCCCACCCTAGGGGACCTCTCCCACCCTAGGGGACCTCTCCCACCCTAGGGGACCTCTGTGAGCTGCCCCGACGCCACAGCTCCCTCCCCTGTAGGCGATGTCATCCCTCCCCCCTCGGCGTCGGGACCCTCTGTATTTCTACGCATTTTGGGGGGTCGCTTCCCTGTCTCACCCACGTGGGACCTGTATTAAGGCCCCAAGATGGACCTGGGTAGCTGTTGCCCCGTCGCTGCCCGGCCCACACCCCTCACATCCCACCCTGGGAACTCCAGGGGGCGGCCACGGGACAGGCCGGGGAGCCAGCCGGCACCGGCTGTGGTCTGCCCTCCAGATCCCGTATTCACCGGGAGATGGCGCGCTGACTGCGGCGAGGCCTGTGCTGACCCCGCACCTCAGCAGCGCCCCCCCCACCCCCCGCCAGGAGCGAGTGAAAATCCGTGATGACGGCCGGGGCGGCTGGTGCAGCGCGGGGCACAGAGCACAGAGCGCCGGGCACTGCCAAGGCCCCAGCCCGGAGCCTGGACACCCTGCCGGCCGATGTCCAACACAGGAGCTGATCAATGTTTTTCTTTTTTAATCCTCACCCGAGGGTACTTTTCCATTGATTTAGGGAGAGTCCAAGAGGGAGGGACAGACGGCGAGAAACAGGATGTGAGAGAAACACATGGACGGTTTGCCTCCTGCAGGCGCCCTGACCAGGGCCTGGCCGGGGAGGAGCCCGCAACCGAGGTCCGTGCCCTTGACCGGAATGGAACCCGGGTCCCTTCTGTCCGCAGGCGGACGCTCTATCCACTGAGCCACACGGGCCAGGACATGACAACATTTCTGAGGTTCCCCCAACGCCCTGGTGTCTTCCCCCCGAGTGGGAGGCACAGGGCTGAGCGGCGAGGTCACGGGGTCCGGCCTGCGGGCGGATGGCTGGCAGGTGGGAGGACCCGCCCCAGTGTGAGCGCCGAGGCTGCTCCCGGGAACCTGAGTTCCGTCCCACGCAGACTCGCGGGGCTGGGGGTGTGCGGCCGGAAGTGGCCACGGAACGACTCCAGGCCTTGTCGGCGGTAGAACCGCGCTCAGCCCCCAGGTGAGCGGGGCAGCCAGTCCCGGGGGTGTCCGTCCGCCTCTCCGCGGGGAGGGGACGGCGGGGCTGGAACCTCTTCTCCAGACGCCGCAGCCCCTGGTCCGCACCCGGGGCCCCACGACCTGGCCCGCGGGCTCCAGGCACCGAGTGGGCAAAGCCACTGCCTCGGGAGGGCGTCTAACCCGCACGACCTGGAAAGGCGGCCGCCACGGGCCGTCCCCGAGGGCCACAGGCAGCTCCGGCCCAGGGGCCCGGGGCGCTGTTCTCCTGGCGGGGGGCGCGGGCTGCCGGCGGCCTGAGCCGGAACGAGCCAGTCTGGGGACTCCGAGGCCGCGTCCCCGTCGGGAGACCCAAGCTGAGGGCTGAGGGCCGCCAGGACGCAGGCCCCGCCCCGCTCCGCCCGCCCTCCCTCCGGTGGCGGTGGCTTCCCGCGGGGCGGTGGCTGGGCCGAGGCTGGCGCAGCAATGGCCGAGTTAACCGCTGCGAGGCCCCGGGGCCACAGAGGAGTGACCGAGGGGTAGGACAGCCTGTGCTCGGAGGAGCAGTGAGGGGGCGCTGAGCCCTAATGGGCGATGGGGGGCGGTGCTGTCCTGGTTCCGGGACCACTGGGTCAACTGAAACTCATTATCTGTAGCTGCTGAAAACTGCACCGCCCTCCAGCCCGCTGCCCAGACTATTGCGGTCCTTTGGGGGGTCCCCCGGGTCCCGCCTCGCTGCCTCCGGTCTTCCCTCCCCTCTCCCCGGGGCCGTGCTCCCCGGCACTGTCCTCTCCCGGTCAGGTCCCGGCATGTCCTTCCGCCGGCAGCCCTTCCTCGGCCGGGCCCGTGCTGACCGAGGGCCTCTCCAGAGAGGCCGACTGAGCTGGAACCCCGTTTGTGATGAACAAGTTTGGGCTCCCTGTCTGGGCTGGGGCCGCATCCCTGCTGGGGCCGCATCCGTGCTGGGGCCCGGGCAGGTGGTCACAGGCCGGGAGGTCACAGGCCGGGAGGTCACAGGCCGGGTGGTCACAGGCCGGGTGGTCACAGGCCGGGTGAGCGGTGCAGGGATGGGCACTCCTCCCGATGAGCGGGGACCGGGCTCCATTTCAGGAGACACGCTGGGCAGCTGGGGTCAAGGGCAGGCGCTGCGAGTGGAGCGAGTGGAGGCAGGGATGGCGGGGAGGTCGGCAGCGTTGATCCTGGAGTTGAGACACGGCTGGGGCCTCATTCAGGAGGAGAGATGCACAGAAGTCCCCTGCCCAGCGGGGAGGGGCGCAGGGCAACTCCTGGGCCCTCCGCCGGTGGCTGTGCGTCTGGGCTGGCACCGCCCACTTTCTCCTCAGAGCTGCAGCCGACCCTGGTCTCCGACCTCCTCAGAGCTCTGCCGGCCCTAGGCACCGCCCCCCATTGCCCATTAGGGCTCAGCGCCCCCTCACTGCTCCTCCGAGCACAGGCTGTCCTACCCCTCGGTCACTCCTCTGTGGCCTCGCAGCTGTAGGGCTGCCGGGGGCGCTGGGCTCCCTGTGCTTAGAAGGGCGCCCCGCAGGCTGACCTGCTGCCTGGGGGTGCCCACTCACCTCTCCATGGGAGCCGCCCCGCCCCCCATGTGCCTGCCCGCCCCAGGCCCCACATCCCTCACACACAGGCCAGGGGGAGACAGACTGGGCAGCGCCCGGGGCTGAGCCTGCCCCTCGCCAGCCTCAGCCTGAAGTAGGGTAGCAATCACCTCAGGTAGAAACTGCAGTTTTAACCTTAACTTTAACCCTGCTGTTTGGCTTCTGTACTTATTTGCTTGCTGAAACAATAGAAAAGTTATTTTGATTTTCTGAACTTATGTATGCCATCCCAATCAATTGAATACTCCATGGATGGTGGTTTGAATATCCCATTGATTGTGATCTCACTGGTCATCGAAGCACATTCTCCTAGGAACCAGGACAGCTCAATTACCCTAAATTGTCTCAGCTGCTACAGATAATGAGTTTCAGTTGACTCAGTGGTCCCGGAACCAGGACAGCACAATTCTTCTAAATTGCCTCGGTGGCTCCAGATAACCTGTTTCTGTTGATTCAGTGATCCGTAGACCGAAAAGTATACTTAATCTTTATAGATAACTAACTTGCTCAGTTTCGCTTCTGTAACTGTTTTGTGCAAACCAGTTCCTCATTCCAAACCCAAAGATGTAATCGATACCGTTGTGATAGTCTGCCTATACAAGCCAGATGTGGCGAGCTGTTCGGGGCTGCGAGATCTGGAGCGCTGTTGCCCCTCGCAGCCGCCGGCCTTTGAACGAATGACTCCATAATTCAACTTTTTGAGGCGTCCTTTGTGAGATTCGGGGTACACCTCAACAAGCCCAGCACTGTCTGTCACAGGTGGCCCGAGCTCAGCCAACAAGGGACACAGCCAGGCCACAGGGCCTATTGGTGTGCCAGGGGCAGCACACGGCGGGGGTGAGGGGCATGACCCGTCGGGCGGCGAGCTAGACAGGGGGCGCGAGGCCTGCCTCGAGCTTGTCTGAAGAGTGACATGGCGACCTTAGAACTAAACTTCCCTGACTCCATGGCGCACACACGTTGGAGACCACCTGGGACATTGGACCTGGACTGGGTATTCGATGGCAGTGAGCAGTGACAGTTCACGGGAGACACACGGTGTAGCTGGGGGCGGGGGGAGGGGGAGCGCATCTTGTTTGGTTTTTAGTCCTGATCTGCTGGAGTAGTGGTTCTCAACCTTTCTAATGCCACGACCCTTTAATACAGTTCCTCATGTTGTGGTGACCCCCAACCATAAAATCATTTTCATTGCTACTTCATAACTGTAATTTTGCTACTGTTATGAATCGTAATGTAAATATCTGTGTTTTCCAATGGTCTTAGGCGACCCTGCTTGTGACCCACAGGTTGAGAACTGCTGATGTAGAGCCTAAGACCATTGGAAAACACAGATATTTACATTACGATTCATTAACAGCAGCAAAATTACAGTTATGAAGTAGCAACAAAAATAATTTTATGGTTGGGGGTCACCACAACATGAGGAACTGTATTAAAGGGTCGCGGCAAGGAGAAACCAAGATGGCGGCATAGGTAAACACCTAAACTGCTGCCTCGCACAACAATTTCAAAACTACAACTAAAAGACAAAACGGACGCCATCCAGAACCACAGGAAGGCTGGCTGAGTGGAAATTCTACAACTAGAAGGAAAGAGAAAAGCACACTGAGACTCAGAGGAGCTGCAGGAGGCAGAGGTACCGAGGCGCACGCGTGCACGGAGAGGGCAGGCAACTGAGTACGTGGCTGGCTTTCTCAAGTAGGAGGGAGACAAAAGCTCCTGACTGCACTGAACTCCAGTTCCGGGCAAGACTCTGGGGACCCAGACACATTCGGGGAGAAACTGGACTGTCTGGCAGTGGGTGGAACTCAAGGGCGGCTTTCTCTCAGAGGTGCTTGCAGCGATTACCACAGGACACTGAGACACAAGGGCCTATTAGGGCAGGGCTGACGGGAAACCAATGCTGTCTGCTCCGCCCAGAGACTCCGCCCCATCCAAGCTGAGCACAGAGACTTTTGCAGGTCTTGTCTCATAAGGGTGTCTCCAGCACAGAAGTTCTCCCAGCATAGACACAGCTGATCCTCACAGTCAGTTGGCCTGGAGGTCAATTCCTCCCAGTGATACCAACAACAATCAAGGCTTAACTACAAGACTGTGCACACAGCCCACAAAGGGGTGCACCAAGAGTGTCCACCTCAGGTAACTGGGGAGGCTGAGCCACTGGGCCCTATAGGACACCTAGCACACAAAGCCACTCTATCAACTCAGGGAAGCAGCCAAAATGTGGAGACAAAGAAACAGGTCACAAATGAAAGAAATGGAGGAAAGCAAACGACTGGATATAGAGTTCAAAACCACAGTTATAAGGTTTTTCAAGAATTTTCTAGAAAAGGCCGATAAATTTAGCGAGACCCTTGAGGATATGAATAAGGACCAACTAGAAATTAAGCATATACTGACTGAAATAAATATTATACAGAGACCTAACAGCATACTAGAGGACTGCAAGAATCAAGTCAAAGATTTGAAATACAAAGAAGCAAAAAACACTCAACCGGAAAAGCAAAAAGAAAAAAAGAATCCAAAAATATGAAGATAGTGTAAGGAGCCTCTGGGACAACTTCAAGCGTACCAACATCAGAATTATGGGGGTGCCAGAAGAAGAGAGAGAGCAAGATACTGAAAACCTATTGGAAGAAATAATGATCGAAAACTTCCCCCACCTGGTGAAAGAAATAGACTTACAAGTCCAGGAAGCGCACAGAACCCCAAACAAAAGGAATCCAAAGAGGACCACACCAAGACACATCATAATTAAAATGCCAATGGCAAAAGACAAAGAATATTAAAAGCAGCAAGAGAAAAACAGTTACCTACAAGGGAGCACCCATACGATTGTCAGCTGATTTCTCAACAAACTATGCAGGCCAGACGGGAGTGGCAATAAATTTTCAATGTGATGAATAGCAAGAACCTACAACCAAGATTACTCTACCCAGCAAAGCTATCATTCAGAATTGAAGGGCAGATAAAGAGCTTCACAGATAAGAAAAAGCTAAAGGAGTTCATCACCACCAAACCAGTATTATATGAAATGCTGAAAGGTATTCTTTAAGAAAAGGAAGAAGAAGAAAGAAAAGATAAAAACTATGAACAACAAATACATATCTATCAACAAGTGAACCTAAAAATCAAGTGAATTAAAAACCTGAGGAACAGAATAATCTGGTGAATATAATAGAATCAGGGGCATAGAAAGGGAGTGGACTGATAATTTTCAGGGGGAAAGGGGTGTGGGGGGTGCGAGAAGAGACTGGACAAAAATCATACACCTATGGATGAGGACAGTGGGGGGGAGGTAAGGGCAGAGGGTGGGGTGGGAACCGGGTGGAGGGGAGCTATGGGGGGAAAAGGAACAATTGTAATAATCTGAACAATAAAGATTTATTAAATTAAAATAAAGGGTCGCGGCATTAGAAAGGTTGAGAACCACTGTACTGGAGCTGTAGGTGAGTTAGGTGATGTGCAGGGTTTCTAATACGGCAGGAAAACACGAACCCACAACCCAGGGCGCGGCGGTGGGGCAAGCCCGGCCACCCTGAGGCCGGGCCAAGTGGAGCCGTTACCTCGTTTGGTCATGTTTGGAACGTCCACAGTGAACCCCACTTTCCAGTTAACTTTGCAAAGGCACCAAGGCCACGCACGTGTGACAGGGAGCAGGGCGCCGGCCCAGGGGAGCTGGGAGCTGCCCTCTTGGGGTGCATCTCAGACGGGGTGCATCTCAGACAGGGTGCATCTCAGACGGGGTGCATCTCAGACAGGGTGCATCTCAGACAGGGTGCATCTCAGACGGGGTGCAGGAGGGGCTGCGGGACCGCTCTCACCCGCCCTGGGACCTGCAGCCGCCCGACAACGGCGAGGCTGCGCCCACTCACTTCCGCTACCGGGGCGGGGCCTGGGGAACAGGAAGTGCTTCCGCTCAGGCCCTTTACGGCAGCGTTTGCGACCACGTGGCAGCGTGGCCATGGCTCGAAGCCGCCTCAGCAGCAGGTGGAAGCCCGGGACGGGAACACGCTGCCACCGAGGGTGAGTTTTATTCATCCCGAACAACGCTTTACTGAGGGACACCCGCTTCCAAGTTTAAGGGAGAGCGCTCACCCAGAAACCCCGATGCCCAGCTCTCCCCGCAGTCGGTCCCAGCATTCCCCGCGGCAGGCTCACCCCAGCCCGCCCCGTCGGCACCGGCACCGGCACCAGCACCAGGTTTGCCGCCCCTGGTCTAAAGCTTCCTGCCCGGGAAAATCGAGGGCCCATTGAGAAGGGGCAGAGCGCCCAGGGCTCTGGGGGAGCAGGAGCACCCCCTAACGAGAGACGGCCAGTCGGAGGCTGGGTGACCCCAGAGACACGGGAGGGGGTCCGGGGAGCCAGGCCCAGGGGGAGGGCCGCCTCACCTGGGTTCTCGTGACTGGCCATCTGCTGGTCCTCGGAATCCAGCGGCCCCGGAGACCAGGCCTCCTCCCGCAGCTCCATGTGGGCCCCTGTGAGGAGGGATGAAGCGGACAGAGGTCACAGGAGGGCAGGTGCGTCTCGGCTCCCTTCCGCGCTTGAGCTAAGAGTGCCGCAGGGTCCAGCGGACAGAGGACGGTGGGGAAACGGCCCTCTAGTCCCCACCGGACGGGGGACCACCCAGGCTGCGGCCACCCAGAACCACCGGCCCATCCCAGTGACGGCCGCCTTGCCACACGTGCAGAGACCTGCGGACACGCAGCCCCAGTCCTTCCCCGCATCCTCAGGTACGCAATCCCGCAGGGCCATGCGGTCTGGAAAGATCTCCGGGGACGAGGCACAGAGGCCTGGCCCCAAGGAGAAGCGTGGGGAGGGGGCACGGGCACTGTGTTCAGCAGAGGCGGAAACGGCGGGGCTGAAGCCAGCACACCTGGCCAGCGGCGGCGGCCGAGGGGGCGCCAGTCACTGGGAGGGTGCGCGGCTTAGGACGGCGACTCGGGCCCTTCACGGGATGTGCTGTCAGGCCGCGGAGGGAGACCCGCCTGCCGGCAAGTCTTCCCCCTGGGCCGTTACTTCCTCGGCGACCCCCCTTCCTAGTGGCCCTGAGACCACTGGGGGCCCAGCACCGGCAACAGGGCCGCCGGGCAGGTGGACCCTCACAGCCCAGCCGACCCGCTCCTCCAGCTCCTGAAAACACAAACTTCTTGCACCAAAGAAAGTTCATCTCAGCGGATTCCGATCAGGGAAAACGAAGGAGCCGGGAGCCCCGTGGGAGGGCAGTGGGAGTGCGTCGGGGACGCCCACGGGTGGCACCGCCTGGGGAACAGCTGCCCTCCCTGCTGATGACGGGGAGAGCGATTGTAACTTTTCTGAAAACCTTCCTTTCCCAACCTTGGACCGTGATGGAGGAGTGCCTCTGTGGTAAGGGGGAAAGACTGCAGGTTGGTATTCTTCTGGTGGCCACGAGGACTACGCATGACATGGGACAGTCGCAGGGGCAGCTGGACTGGCGTGGCGCAGAGGTTGAGCATCAAGGTTCAATTCCTGGTCAGGGCACATGCTGGGGCTGTGGGCTCCATCCCCAGTGGGGAGCCAGAGGGGCAGCGGATCAATGATTTTCATCATTGATGTTTCTCTCTCCCTCTTCCTTCCTCTCTAAAACCGATAAAAATGTATTTTAAAATGATAATCTTGGGCACTCAGGCCACACCTGGTAGACACAGGCACCCACAGGGGCCCACGCCGGGTCGCCCCACAGCCGCTGGAGAAACGGCCTGGCGGGTCCTTGGAGGGGACGCGGTTACCAGGTGAGGCGGCGGCTCTGCCCCAGGTGTGGCCGAGTCAAGCAGGGCAGTGCTGCTCCTCAGGTCAGCCGGAAAGCAGAGGACCCAGAGGGGGCGCCCCGAAGGGCCACACGGGGTCCAGGGCGGAGTGGCTGGCACTGGGTGTGCGGCGTGCCTGCTCGCTGTATGAGGGGCAGGGATTGCAGTGCTGATAAAGGGGGGAATGTGCAGCGTGGGCCGCTCAATTAAAAAGCCGGTAGGTAGCCTTTCCACAGTTCCACGGCCTTCTGTTTACACCATACACATTAAATGTGCGTAAAGAATGGATAGGAAGCTGCCAAGCAGTGTGGGTGGAGGTGGGGCGGGAGAGGCTGCTGCTCTGCCTTGGCCGACCAAACCCGTAGGCCAGGGGCTCCGTGTGCTCCCTGGAGCAGCCGGGTGTGCAGCCAGAGGGACTTCCGCTGAGCCTCCAGGGGAGCCGCAGGCTCGGCGCGGTGGTCCTTTGTCTGCAGCGGTCAAGGTCGGCCGCCTAAGATCCCCACGCATTCCCTAGGTGCTCGCGGCCAGGAACCCACTGCCAGCACACAGCAGACCAACACGGAAGCACACCACGCACACGGTTTCCATGCGGGAGAGCCAGGAGGACAGTGAAGGGGGGACGAAGCAGGAGGGCTGGTCTTGAGAAAGAGTCCGCCCTGAACAGTCCGCTCGGCGGGTAATCTTGACTTCAAGGCCACAGCAGGTACAACAAGTGCTCAGCCCTTCTTCCTGGAGCGGGAGCGGGAGCTGGAGCTCTCTCCCCTCCCCTCCCCTCCCCTCCCCGCCCCCTCCCCTCCCCTCCCCTCCCCTCCCCTCCCCTCCCCCACCCCGGGAAAGTGCCCGCTGCGCAGGAGGAAGTCTTATCTCCGGCGCAGGGAGGCCAGCCAGGGGAGAAATCTGTGCAAGCTGTCGTCAAAGGACCTCTTCCCCGCGTCCCAGTCCCCGGCCGCCCAAGCCCGCGGCCCGGTCCCGGAAGCGGTTCCCAGGCTGAGTCCGTCCCCGCAGGAAACGCGGAGAGCCTGCAGGCAGAGGACCTGGCTCCCTGCACACAGTGGGGAGGCGTCTGGGACAGGAGCCGGGTGTGGGCCTGGGCCCCTCAGGGACCTGCACGCACTGGGCCTGCCCGCAGAGCCCGCACAAGGACCAGAAGGTGCGAGCTGCCTGCGAGGGTCCTGGGGAGGTCAAGAAGGGCATGCACGCCTGGCTGCTGTGGCTCAGTGGACAGAGCGGCGGACTGCAGGGTCCCGGGTTCGAGTCCAGTCAAGGGCACGTGCCCAGGTTGTGGGTAGGGGGCATGCAGGAGGCAGCAGATCAATAATTCTCTCACATCATTAATATTCCTCTCTCCCCCCTCTCCCTTCCCCTCTGAAATCAGTTTTTTATTTTTTTTTTATTTTTTATTTTCTAAAATATATTTTATTGATTTTTACAGAGAGGAAGGGAGAGGGATAGAGTTAGAAACATCGATGAGAGAGAAACATCGATCAGCTGCCTCCTGCACACTCCCTACTGGGGATGTGCCCGCAACCAAGGTACATGCCCTTGACAGGAATCGAACCTGGGACCTTTCAGTCTGCAGGCCGACGCTCTATCCACTGAGCCACACCGGTTAGGGCTGAAATCAGTTTTTTAAAAAAACTACTGAAGATTGCACATAAAACTTAAAGGGGGGGAACATTCACTACATGTGACCCACTCCTGCTCGCTGGCTCGCTCGCTCACAGCAGCCGAGGCCTCTGTCCTGCCCCCAGGATCTCAGAGTTGGGGGGCTGCCCCCTCCCCCCGGGGTGACTGCACAGAGGAAGAACCAGGGCTGTGGCCGGGGCAGCCCCAAACCACTGGCAGGGCCCACAGCTCGCAGGGCAATGCGGAGTCAGCCTGACCCTGGAATGGGACAACTTCTGAGGCTGCAAGGGGGCTCCCGTCCTGCTCGGCCTCCCACCCAGCTCCCCAGTTCTCAGCTGGAAGCTCAAAGCCCCCCTAGTCCCCGCTTCCCAGCCACCACCCGGCCGGGCCCGGGGGCGATCCAATTAGCAGGCAGAACCATCAGGCCCAGGGCTGGAAGCTGCAGACAAATTACTGTTATTGTGTTATTAGCTCCCTCCCACCTCCCTGGAAGCCTGCCCACCCGTTACCCGCTTTCTTCCGCTGCCAGCCCTCCTCCCTGCAGCCTCGCTGGCTTCTCCCCTCTCCCCTGGCAGGAAACGGCTGCCCCCCACTGTCTGCTCTCTGCCCCCCTTTGCTCTCCCTGCCCCCGACCCTGCTCTCATGTACCTGCTGGCTTTCTCCCCTCCCCCTGCTCCCCCTCCACCTCCTCCCCTGACCTCCGGATCACTCCCTAACCACTGCCCCCTCCCACCCTCTGGTCACCAAATCCAGGGACTACTTCTCAGCCTTGACCCCACCCGCAGCCATGTGCACGGGTGCTCCCCGCCCGCCCCTTCGTGCCCCTTCCCTGTCTTCACTCCACAGAGGAACTCATCTTTAAGTCACTGCTTCCCAACAAGGTAAAAGGGCCGGCCAGCTCTGTGCGCGCCCACCTAGGAACCAGGAGGTCACAGGTGGACTCCCCATCAGCACAGGCCGGGGCTGCGGGCTCCATCCCCACTGTGGGGCATGCAGGAGGCAGCCGATCCAGGGTCCTCTCGCATCCTTGATGTTTCTCTCTCTCCCTCTCCCTTCCTCTCTGACATCAATACAAATTTTTTTTTAAAGGCAAAGCATCGGAACGGCCATGTCCCCAAAGAGAGCGTGTCCAGGGCTGCCAGGCAGGTGACAGGATGCCCAACGTCACCGCCACTGGGGACCACGTGCACAGGAAGCCTGAGCGGGCCGCACGCTGCTGGGTGGACAGGAGAGCAGCAGGCAGGTGGGGGGGGGGGGGCGGGGGGGGGGGAGGCGCAGGAACCCGTGCACCGCGGCGGGACCGTGGGACCCGCAAGCCACTTCTGGGCAACCCCCCCCCAGAGGAATGACACGTCCACAGCACACAGCACCGCCCCCAGAAGCAGGGTCACAGGGCCCAGTGCCCACAGCAGATGGCGGCCGGGCCCCTGCGGCCCCTGGGGCTGGCCCACAGGAGGCTGAGCCGCGGCTGCGTCCCCAGCGACCCCGAAGCGCTGGCCCAGCCAACAAGTGCGAGGCCGCGGACGGACGCGCAGGCCCACAGGCGGAGTCTGGGGACACCAAACGCGCGGAGCGAGCGGAGCGGGCAGTGTGGGTCACCGCTCCGCACGCGGGGGTTTCACTGGTCGCTGAGTCCACGTCACCCAGCCGGTGCCCTGCACCCCAACACCCGTCCCCCGGCCAACGCACCGCCCTCGCCCCTCACTCCCAGCCCACCGCCCGCTTCTCTGGGAAGCCCACCAGGCCCCCACCTGCCCGGCGGCTCACCTTTCCAGGGGGAGCTGTGGCCCCGCCCCGAGGCGCCCCGCCCCCATCACATCGCAGGCCTCCCCCTCCCAGGGTCGGCAGGTGCTTCCTTCCGCAGAGCCGCCTCGGACCCTCACTCCGTCCGCAGCCGCGGGCACTGCCTGGGTGGCCGCGGCGGGAAGCCCCACAGCACGAGCCTGGCCCCACTTCCCTTTTCTGTGAGCTCTGCCCCTCCCTCTGGGCCCCAAACTCAGCGTCCCCCCCCCCCCTCGCGGGCATTCTCTGCGACCCCCCCCCAGCCTGGGCCCCGCCCCCGCTGGGTCTGTACAGATTCCCACCCGCCTGGGAGCGGGAGATGGTCCCTGGCCGTGACCTGCGCCTCCCTCGGCTCCCGCGTGGGTGACAGAGCTGACAAGGCAGGCCCCTCCCTCCCCGCTCCCGCCCCTGAGCAGGAGCCTCGCTGCTTTCTCCCCGTCACCACCTGGCCTCCAGGCCGCCCCGCCTCGCCCCTCGCTGCCAGCCACCTCGTCCGGCCCTCGGTGGTGCCTGGGGAGCTGCCTGGGAAGGAGTGAGGTCAGGGTGCACACGGCAGCCGGCACACCCCCTTTCCGCAGCGGAGAAGTTCTAGAACGCCTAGAACCTTGACCTGCAGCAGGCCACCTGGGCGTGGCAGGGACCGGCCCTGGCCACCTGCTGCCAACCCGCATTTCCAGATTCTAAATGTTGGTGAGTAACTGAACACTGTTTACCAAACACACACACTCCGCAGGCCAGGAAAGCCTGGGGCACCCCGGCCACCTGCGCTGTCGCCCCTCTGCGGGCCGGCCCGGCCTCCACCTGCGCTGTCGCCCCTCTCGTGGGTGCGCTCTCCCGCCCTGGCCTTCCTTGCAGGCGCTTCCGTGGTTGCTGAGAACAGCACCTCCCCCAGGAAGCCTTCCCAGACTTGTCCCTTCCCTCAGCTCACTGTCCTGCCCCTCAAACAGCAGGAAGTTCACCAGGCACAGGCCACCTGAAGACCCCAGGCGCGGCTGCTGTGGGCATGGGGTGCTGTGGGCGCCATAGCCTGATCCCACAACCACCCGGGGAGACCAGGACAAGCTGGGACAGGCTGCCCGGGTCGGACTCGCCCCCAGGCTGCCCCACCACCACCACGTGACCTTGGCGTCAGGATCAATGCATGGAGGCCTGTGAGGTGCCCCCTGAGCCGGTGCTTAGTGAGGACCGGGTACTGCTGACTGCGGACGGGGGCTTGGACGAGAGCTCAGTGGCTGACGTCACAGCCAGAGCAGCGGGCTAGGGCTCCCCCGGCCGGCAGTCTCCAAGGCAGCTCTGCCCCTCCCCCCCCAGGACATGGCACTTGTCCCTGCACCTCCCATCACTGCAGCTGAGTCCTGCATCCCTGGGGGCATCCCCACCCCCGTCCCAGCCCCAGCAAACTGCGAGCACTGGGAGAGGGACTGGCTCCCAGCACAGACACGCACACAGCAGCCCCAGGAACCCAACTCGGACCAGCCTGGGCTCGAGGCTGCACCATGCTGATGCCTCGCTGGGTCCCCAGCATCAATGAGAAGGCCACACAGGGCTCCCCTTTCCCACGGAGGGGAGGGGTGTTCTGACCCCAAAGGCCAGGACAGACCGACCGGGAAACCCCACGCTCTGCGCTCCTGCAGCAGGGCCGCTGGCCTGGCGGCGTGAAACCCCAGCTCCCCTCCTGCCCGTCCTGGCCCCCGGGAAAGTCCCGCCTGACACGGGGGGCTGGTCTCAGAGTCCGCTCAGCACTGGCGGCCCCACCAGCCCCGTGACGGATGCCGAAGAGGCCGCGGCGCAGCCTGGCTCCCAGAGTCCCCAGCGGCTTCCTGGGGGCGGAAGGGCCGAGCTCTGGAACCCCGGCCGCCGTGCCCGCTGCTGCGTGGGCCTGGACGGGCCTGGACGCAGTCCCCTAACACGGGGGCCACCTCCATCCCAGGCTCTGGGGGCTCCGACAGTGAGCGGGGCCCAGGTCAGCGAGAGTGGGCATCTTCACAAGGAGTGAGGTCAGGAGGCTGCGCCCACCCACGACCCTGGGCAGCCAGGCGGCCGCGGGAGGCCGGGGCCAGGCCTCCGCCACTGCCCGTCCGCAGCTCGCCACTGGCCCCCTGGAGTCCAGGGTCCCTTGGTCAAGTCCTCTGTCCTTGGAGACTCAGGACGGCCCATTCCCCTGGGCATCCGCCCTGACCACGTGAGGCAGGGAGGTGAGAAGCTGGGATGTTCCTTGCCAGTGGGAGGGAAACTGAGTCAGCCGATGCCAACAGCCCATCCAGCACCTGCCTGCCGCCTCCTCTCTCGCACAGCCCCTCCCTAAGCACCAAGCCCTCAGGCAGTGAGGTTCTGGGGCATCAAATACTCTCAGGAACAAGGCCTGGGGGCGGGGGGGGGGGGGGCGGAGACAGAGCTTTGGTCAAACCAGAGATAACATCTAGGCCTCGGTGGTGGAAAGAAGCGGTGGAAAGAAGCGAAAGCAGAGGAACCGACACCATGGCTGCCATCAGGACCCGCTGCAGTGGCCCATGACCCCCTGGCGCTGGCCAGTCAGTAGTGACCACAACCCTGCGGGACACTCTGGAACGCTGACGAATATTCTATCGAGGCTTCCCCTAGAAATCCTGCCTTTCAACAACAGACAGAAACCTTTAAGACAGCCCTGGCCGGGTTGGCTCAGTGGATAGAGCGCTGGCCTGCGGACTGAAGGGTCCGGGGTTCGATTCTGGTCAAGGGCACGAACCTCGATTGCAGGCTCCTCCCCAGCGTGGGCCCTAGTCAGGGCTCATGCAGGAGACAACCGACTGATGTGTTTCTCTGTCTTTCCCTCTCTCCCCCACTCTCTCTAAAAATCAATGGGAAAATATCCTGGGTGAGGATTTAAAAAAACACCTTTAAGACAAAGAACCTCGCACGCCCACCTTCCCCCTTCTTCCCTAAGGGGGGTCTTTGCATCCTTTCTCCAGGGCCGTTCTCTGTAACTTGTCCGCGGGGTGCACGCAGCCCAGCTGGCTGCTGCTTTGCCTCCCTGACTTCCCTCCTAAGGGCCAAGGCAGCCAAGACTAGGCTCGTTCCTGCGACTGTGATCCTTCCTCTTCTCCTCCGGCCCCTCCTTCGC
This sequence comes from Plecotus auritus, assembly GCF_963455305.1. Lineage (NCBI taxonomy): Eukaryota > Metazoa > Chordata > Mammalia > Chiroptera > Vespertilionidae > Plecotus > Plecotus auritus. The sequence goes on along the minus strand of NC_137785.1, from coordinate 3,295,026 downwards.
GCCGCTGTCCCGCTTTAATAAACGTGCTCTCCAGGTCACCTGAACTGGCGCTGTGAAGTCTTTCCAGAACAAAGTCAAGAACCAAGACAGCGCACACGGGGAACATCACCACCCCCAGCGGGGCTCCCGGGAACTATTCTGCACCCCCCAACCACTCTGCCCAGCGCTGTGCTGGTCTCCTCACAGGCCTCGGAGCTGCCTAGCTCTGGGCCTAGCCCCTGGGAGCCTCGAGTCATGTGTGCAACGGACCTTCTCCCCCACCCGAGCAGGGGCTGCACCAGCCGTGTGACCACACAGGGCGGACGTGCGGCACAGCCGGACGGACGTGGCTTGTCCAATGAAGAATGGGCTGTGCTCGCCACCTTAGGGGAAGAACCAGCCTGGGAAAGAGGAAGTGACAGGTCCAAGGTCACAGGCTGGAGAAAGGGAGCAGAGGGCAGCCTGGGAGCACCTGGCTTCAGCGCCCTTTGCACACTCTGCGCCCCTCCTCTGGGTGTAAAAAGGAAGCATTCCAAGGTCAACACTCTCATCATCCCGGTTCCACCCGGGCAGAGACCCAGCTGCCTTACCTAAGGTCACTAAGGTCTGAGTGTGGGGCTGGGATTCAGATCCAGATCGTCTGACCGGAGAGCCTGGGCCAGCGCCCTGATAAACCCTTCCTGTACCCCCGGGGGTGGGGGTGCGGACTGGCCCTGGAAGGCTTCCAGAAGGAAAAGGCACAGACGGGAGACACCGCCAGGAGGAATCTGATATGAAGGTTCTCTGGGCAGAGGCGGCCGCTGCACCAGCTGCACCTCGCAAAGAGGCTTACAGACTTAGGGGGAGATAAGCCAGGATCAGCAGCACCTGTGCGTCCCGGGCCAGGCCGCGCCGCTGGGCCTCGGCATTGCCCAACCTGGGGCCTGGCACCAGGAAACAGGGAAGCCCCAGCCAAGCCACTCCCCCTAAGACGGGCCGCCCGCGGGGCGGGGCGGGGCTGGGCTGATGGCCCCCCTGGCCCCGCGACCTCTCCACAGGGGTCCTGGTGAGCGGGCGGGGCTGTGTCCAGGTCTGCGTCCCTGCTCCAGGCCCTGTCCTTGGTGCCCGCACTGCAGGACCTGCGCCCACCATCGCTGCCGCCTCTCAAGCCTGCGGGTCACTTTTCCTTCTGATCTTGCAGGATCCCGAGGGTCCCAGGGGCACTCAACTCCATGGACTGGGGTGTCCCCCTTTGTGGGCGGGAGTGGGGAACACAGCGGGCCCGGCCACCGTCTTCGCCCTGCACCGCGGACCACATGGGGCCTGACCTTGGCCCAGCCGCTCCCCCCGGGGCGCACGCGCTTTCTGCCCCCGCCCGGGCCCGGCGAATGAATGAGCCTCCGCCGCCGGAACGCCCGTAATTACCGCCCGGGCCAAAGTCCGCACGCGGCCCGCCCGGGGCAGCAACGGGCCCAGGTGCTTTGAAAAAGGGAAGGAGTAGGGGACAGGCTTCCGGTCAAGCAGGCTCATCCGCGCGGCCCCCGCCCCCACCGGGGCCTCAACTTCCCTCCGGAGTCGCCACGACTTCCGGCCACCACCAGCCGGCAAGATTGGAGGGGGGGGGCTGGATACGCGGCGACCCCACTCGGAGCCGAGCCCCAGGGCAAAGCCCCCGGCGCTGCGCACGCGCGCTCCTCCCGGGCGCGCTCCCGAACAGCACGGCCGCGCACGCGCACTCCCCACCCCGCACGCGCTCACCGGCGGGACCCCCCGCCCCGCCGGCCGCGCGCCCTCACGCCCCCCCAGCGGCGCGCACGCGCACTCACGCCCAGTCGCGCTCGCCGTCCGCCTTCCCGCCCGCCCCCCGTCCACAGCCCGGCTCCGGAGGCGCGCCCCCCCCGGCCCTGGCCGCACGCCCCCGGCCCCCGCGCCCTCCCCTCACCTCCTCGGTCCCGGGGCCGCCGCGCCGCACTCCTCCTTCTCTCGCCTCCCTCACGGATGGTGGCAGCGGCGGCAGCGGCGACTCAGACCCTGGGGTCAGGGGGACGGGCGCCCAGGCCGGAAGTGACCTTCCAGGCCGCTTCCGCCCGCGCCGCTCCCCCCTCCCCCCAACCCCCTCCGGCCGCCACCCCGTCCTGGCCGCTCTAGGAAGGTGAGCCCGCGACCCCCTTGGCCGCCGCCCCCCCGCCCCCCCGGCTCGATGGTGCGGAGCCGGCGCTCAGGAAACCACTTCCGGGCACGTCTAGGACGCGGGTCCTCCGGCCGCGCTCTATGGCGCCGCGCGCGGAGGGGCTGCGGCCCCGCCCCCTCCCCAGAACGGAGGCGCGGGCTCGGCCCGTTAGGCGGAGACTTCCGGTGTCTGGGGAGGTGCCCCTCTCCCCCCCCACACACCCCGGGAGCCGGGCCCTCGCGCCTGCGCAGTGTGCTCCCCGAGCCGGCCGCGGGCGAGAGGTGCGCGGCTAGTGGCCAGGGCCCCTCGTGCCGCCGGGTCCTCCAGTCGTCTCTATCGTCGTAACCCCTTCCCTGCCAACGCCCTCGCGGTGACCGGCGCCCGCGAGCTGCGGGGGACTGTCCTCTGCGACCCTAGTCCTTTCCATACTGCACAGAGCGGCGCCCGGGACCGCGTCCACCTCTCAGCCTCAGTTTCCCCTTCTGGAGCAATCACCCAGGTCGAGCGTCTCCAGGGCCTTTGCATGCAAAAGGTCCTATTCCTAACCTCTCGTCTGTGCCCACTTTGCAGATAAGGAGGGGTGCAGAGAGGTCAAGGCACTTGCGGAGTGTCCCCGGCTTGAACCCGGAGGCTGGCCGCCGCCTCTCACGTGTAACTGTGGCCCATCGATCACACCGCCTCCTGGAACGACAGACTATGGGTCACAGCCGCCAGGACTCGCCTGCGGGCCTCATGCAAGGAGGGCGCTGAGTGCGCGCTGCTGGCTGGACGTTGGCTGGTCTGGTGAGCATTCTTCTGTTGCATTGTACCCCGGATCTCACAAAGGACGCCTCAAGAAGTCGAGTTATGGAAGTCATTTACTAAAGGCCGGCGGCTTAGGAGGGGGCATTCAGCACCCCAAATCTCGCAGCCCCGAACAGCTCGCCACATCTGGCTTATATAGGCAGACTATCACAAAGGTATCGATTACATCTTTGGGTTTGGAATGAGGAACCTGGTTTGCACAAAGCAGTTACAGAAGCGAAACTGAGCAAGTTAGTTATCTATAAAGATTAAGTATACTTTTCGGTCTACGGATCACTGAATCCACAGAAACAGTTTATCTGGAGCCACCGAGGCAATTTAGAAGAATTGTGCTGTCCTGGTTCCGGGACCACTGAGTCAACTGAAACTCATTATCTGGAGCCACTGAGACAATTTAGGGTAATTGAGCTGTCCTGGTTCCCAGGAGAATGTGCTTCGATAACCAGTGAGATCACAATCAATGGGATATTCAATCGATTGGGAGGGCATACCTAAGTTCAGAAAAATCAAAATAACTTTTCTATTGTTTTAGCAAGCAAATAAGTACAGAACCCAAAACAGCAGGGTTAAAGTTAAGGTTAAAAACTGCAGTTTCTACCTGAGATGACTGCTACCCTACTTCACTTCTACAAAATGCGTGTTTATAAATCACTAGCCCAGTGGTCGGCAAACTCATTCGTCCACAGAGCCAAATATCCGCAGGACAACGATGGAAATTTCTTTGGAGAGCCAAATTTCTTAAACTTAAACTTCTTCTAACGCCACTTCTTCCAAATAGACTCGCCCAGGCCGTGGTGTTTTGTGGAAGAGCCACACTCAAGGGGCCAAAGAGCCGCAGTTTGCCGACCACGGCCCTAGAGGCCCGATGCACGAAATTCGTGCAAGCATAGGCCTTCCTTCCCCTGGCTGCCGGCACCGGCTTCCTGCTGCACCCAGAACCCGGGTTTCCCTCCGGCACCGGGACCTGGACTTCCCTCGCAGCCCGAGCTTTGTCCAGAAGGTCGTCTGGAAGGACATCTGGTCTAATCAGCATATTACACTTTTATTATTATAGATGGTTTGCCCCTGCAGCCCCTCCCCTGCCCTGTCCTTGGCCGGATCTCATCCAAGCGCCGGGCGATCTGTGATCATTTATAACCATCGTATTGCCACCGTCACAGTCGCCCCGCTGGGGAGTCGGGAAGAGGGGGTGGGGTACGCGTCACACGCATAACACCTTGCGCAGTCTCCATTCAGCGAGACCATCTGTGTAGGTTGGATTCCCCCCGTTCCTGGCGCACAGCTCTCGCTGAGAAATGTGTTGATGCGTATTGCTCATCAGGAATATTGTTCCTGTCCCGTGGCCACTGCACACCCTAACTTCTCAGTGAACATCAGTCATAAGATGTGCGTGTGGCGTTAATAGCATCTTCGAGGAGAGAAAAAAAAACAAGCGCACACACAAGCAGGACTGTAATGCCCGGTCGGCGTGGCTCAGGGGTTGAGCGTCGACCTATGAACCAGGAGGTCACAGTTCGATTCCCTGTCAGGGCACGTGCCGGGGTTGCGGGCTCCATCCCCAGTGGGGGGCGTGCAGGAGGCAGCCGATCAGTGCTTCTCTCTCATCATGGATGTTTCTATCTCTCCCTCTCCCTTCCTCTCTGAAATCAATAAAAATACATTTAAAAAAACAAAAACACAGGACTGTATTAAAGGTATATGGAAATAGCAAGATATGCCTGCCTCACCTTCAGAAAGGTGAATGTTTCAATGCCTCTTAGAACAGAGGGGCGGGGAGAGCGTAGGCCCTGGCATCGAAGGATCTTAGGTTCGATTCCTGGTCAAGGGCATGTACCTGGGGTGCAAGTTGGATCCCAGCCCCTGGTTGGGGCACGTGTAGGAGGCAACCAACTGATGTGTCTGTCCCACGTTGATGTTTCTCTGTCTCTCTCTCTTTCTCCACCCCCACCCTTCCACTCTCTCTAAAAAATCAATGGAAAAGCCCTAGCTGCTTTGGCTCAGTGGATAGAGCATCGGCCTGCAGACTGAAGGGTCCCAGGTTCGATTCCGGTCAAGGGCACAGACCCAGGTTGTGGGCTCGATCCCCAGTAGGGGGCTTGCGGGAGGCGGCCGATCAATGATGCTCTCTCATCACTGATGTTTCTAGCTCTCTCTCCCTCTCCCTTCCTCTCTGAAATCAATAAAGAAATACACACCGAGTGGCCAGATTTATGATGATCTCTGAACGCATAATCATCCGGCCACTCGGTGTGTTTGTATCTCAGATGGGTACCAGAAGTATTCTAGACTTCTGCTGGAGATCAACCACCTATTTGCCCTGAGCTTTCTATCAGCCAGTGCAAAGGGGAGCACTGATCAGGTGCACGATTTATAGCATCTTTGATATCAAATAAATGAGGTGCTCAGGAGAAGAACACGGAGTGGCCAGATTAGTATGTGTTCAGACATCATCATCATCTGGCCACTCCGTGTATATATTTTTTTAAAACATCAATGGGAAAGCCAAAACCGGTGTGGCTCAGTGGATAGAGCATCGGCCTGCGGACTGAAGGGTCCCAGGTTCGATTCCGGTCAAGGGCATGTACCTTGGTTGCGGGCACGTCCCCAGTAGGAGGTGTGCAGGAGGCAGCTGATCGATGTTTCTAACTCTATCCCTCTCCCTTCCTCTCTGTAAAAAATCAATAAAATATATTTAAAAAAAAAAAAACATCAATGGGAAAAATATCCTCGAGGGAGGATTAACAACTACCTAATAATAATAATATCCACTCAAGTGTAGCCAGCTGGTCTCTGCAGTCACGTTCTCTCACCGCATCCTCGCAGAACAGGTGCTGCATGTGGACGATTAACAGACGGAGGTGCGCACACACACACACACACACACACACATACACACACGTGAGTACCCTTCCCTCAGCCCGCCCCGGCGGTGTGACAGAACACCCCTCACCCAGTGGCGTATGAACAGCGGCGGGTTATTGCTCTCAGTTCTGGAGGCTGGAAGTCCCGGGTCAGGGCTGGGGCACGCCCCCCTCCCCAGAGGCCCCATCTCCTAACACAGTGGTCGGCAAACTGCAGCTCGCGAGCCACCTGCGGCTCTCTGGCCCCTTGAGTTTTTAGCGAAGGCCAGCTTAGGAGGACCCGAATTAAGTTAATAACCACGTACCTACCTCTATAGTTGAGGTTTAAAAAATGTGGCTCTCCAAAGAAATTTCAATCGTTGTACTGTCGATATTTGGCTCTGTGGACGAGTGAGTTTGCCGACCACTGTCCCTGACACCATCAGCTGGTGCATTAGGATTTCAACATGAATTTGAGGGTGATGGGGGGTGGCGGGTGGGAGGCGAGGGGGCATGCCCTGGCCAGGTAGCTCAGTTGTTAGAGCATCGTCCCCATATGCCAAGGTTGTGGATTCGATCCCCGGTCAGGGCACATCCAAGAAGCAACCAATGAATGCATCAATACGGGGAACAACAAATCCATGTTTCTCTCTCTTCCCCCCCCCCCTCTCTCTCTCAAATAAATAAATATTTAATGAATGCAGAGGGAACATAAACATTCAAATCAAAGCAACTCCCTTAGGAAGGAAGAAAATACAAACTTCTTTTTTTCTTAATCCTCACCAGAATATATGATTTTTTATTTATTTTAGGGAGAGAGGGGAAGGGGGGGGGGATGGAGAAAGAGAGAGAAACAGCGATCGAACCCACGACCTAGGTATGTGCCCTTGACCGGGAATCAGACTTCCAACCCGGACTGAGGCTCTAACCGCTGAGCCCCATGGGCCAGGGACCTAAACTTCTTTATGGGTGAAACGTTAGAATGCTTTTCTAACGACATCTGTTAAAGAATAAAAATCCGCCCCCCCCCCCAAAAAAAATAAGACAATAAAAGAATAAAAATCCCCAAATGGGACTGACTTCACTATTGACTGCACGTTGTCCCCTCAAAAGCTCCTGACACCCAAGGAGAGGAGAGGGTTACCCAAAACAAAGCAAAACAAGATAAAAGACAAAAAAAAAACCACACACACACAAAAACAACCCTCGCAGACCTCCTTAACGACCAGCGTAATATGCTTCATTTTATTTTTTAAAACATATTTTATTGATTTTCTACAGAGAGGAAGGGAGAGGGATAGAGTTAGATACACTGATGAGAGAGAAACATCGATCAGCTGCCTCCTGCATACCTCCTACTGGGGATGTGCCCGCAACCAAGGTACGTGCCCTTGACCGGAATCGAACCTGGGACCCTTCAGTCCGCAGGCCGACGCTCTATCCACTGGGCCACACCGGTTAGGGCAATACGCTTTAACTTAATGTTAAAAATACACTGAGTGGCCAGATTATTATGATCTCTGAAGGCATAATAATCTGGCCACTCAGTGTGTGTGTGTGTGTGTGTGTGTGTGTGTGTGTGTGTGTATATATATATATATATTAGAGGCCCGGTGCATGAATTCTTGCATGGGTGGGGTCCGGCCAGCCTGGCCAGGGGGAGGGGACATGGGCGGTTGGCCGGCCTGCCTGCCTGCTGGTCAAACTCCTGGTCGAGGAGACCATTTGCCTATTAGCCTGTTATTCTATAGGATAGACACGGAGTGGCCAGATTATTATGCGTTCAGAGATCACCATCATCTGGCCACTCCATCAGGCGTCCTCAAACTGCGGCCCGCGGGCCACATGCGGCCCGCCGAGGACATGGATCCGGCCCGCCGGGTGCCGCTGCCTGTCCTGCTTAGCAGCCGACGCGTCCCGGGCCCGCAGTGCGCATAGGAATTTGTTCATAGTGGGTTTTTTTTTAAACTATAGTCCGGCCCTCCAACGGTCTGAGGGACCGTGAACGGCCCCCTGTTTAAAAAGTTTGAGGACCCACTGTATATCATGACCCCGTTCAACAAGAAACGCTCGGAAGCCTGCGCAATCCAGGGAAGGCGGCTGGGGCCACAGGGTGTCCTGGGAACATGAAGGAACTCCTTCAGTGGTGTCTCCCGAGCCCACAAACTGCACAATCTGCTGTCCTGCGGACGGGGGGCGGGGGGCGGGCGGGGACTGCTCTGCGAGCTGAAAACCCTCAGCCTGGAAGCCGGGTCCTGGGAGGGGCCCGGGACCTTCCCTCTGGCTGCCGGAGGGGCTCAGTTTTAAGTCCTCATGTTAGCACCGGACATAAGATGGGTGGGGTGGCTGGTTCCAGGGCGGACCTCACGTCTCCCTGGCCCCTGGCTCCTCAGAGGGGTCCCTGGAGCAGGGGGAAGGGCAGAGGGCCCGCGGGGAGTCTCTTTCTATGGCAATCTCTCTCTCTCCCTCTCTCTCTCTCTGGACTATTTATTTCCTCTCTCTCTCTCTCTCCCTCTCTCTCTTTCTCTCTCTCTCTCTCTCTCTCTCCCTTTCTCTCTCTCTCTCTTTCTCTCTCTCCCTCTCTCTCTTTCTCTCTCTCCCTCTCTCTCTCTCTTTCTCTCTCCCCCTCTCTCTCTCTCTCCCTCCCTCTCTCTCTCTCTCTCCCTCTCTCTCTTTCTCTCTCCCTCTCTTTCTCTCTCTCTCTCTCTCTCTTTCTCTCTCTCCCTCTCTCTCTCATCTCTATCTCTATCTCTATCTCTATATCTCTGTGTCAGTGTCTATCTCTAGGTCTCTATCTATTACGACATCTCTATGTTTGTCTCGATGTTTATCGCTCTACCTTTATCTCTGCATATATGTTTATCTCTATGTATTTGTCCTTATCTATCTCTCTATGTCTATATCTAGGTTTAATCTATCACTCTTTTTTTTTTCTTCTAATCCTCACCCGAGGATATTTTTCCATTGATTTTTTTTAGAGAGAGTGGAAGAGAGAGGGAAAGACAGAGAGAAATGTCAACGTGAGAGAAACACATCGATGGGTTGCCTGCTGGGCGCGCCCAGACCAGGGATCAGGCCGGGGAGGAGCCTGCAACTGAGGGACGTGCCCTTGGCCGGAATCGAACCCGGGACCCTTCGGTCCGCAGGCCGGCGCTCTGTCCGCTGAGCCACACCGGCCGGGGCACGTTTGGGGGTGAGTCCTGGAGGAGTTGCCGCTGCTCACTGCTCCCCTGCTTGGAAGTCTCATGCTGACCCTAAGAGTTCAGGAGAAACTAGAAGGTTCCCCCTGGCCGGTGTGGCTCAGTGGATAGAGCGTCAGCCTGCGGTCTGAAGGGTCCTGGGTTCAAATCCGGTCAAGGGCACATGCCTGGGTTGCGGGCTCGATCCCCAGTTGGGGGCGTGCAGGAGGCAGCCGATCCATGGTTCTCTCCCATCATCGATGTTTTTCTCTCTCTCTCTCCCCCTCTCCCTTCCTCTCTGAAATCAATAAAAGTATATTTTTAAAAAATAAAAACAAAGTAAAAGGTTCGTGCGGGGAAGGGGCATGGGCGTGCTCTAGAGGGAGCCAGCGTTGAGTCTTGGCCCTGAGGGCTTCCGATCCATCATTTACTTCTCTGCGGGTGCAAATCCTGGGGGCGGGTCTCAGTGGAATACTCCTCAGCTTTCCAGGTGCGTGTTTCATGCGCTGACGCGTCACGGTGAGCGCGCAGGGGGCGTGGGGTCGTTCTCCTAGGCCCGTGGTCGGCAAACCGCGGCTCGCGAGCCACCTGCGGATCTTTGGCCCCTGGAGTGTGGCTCTCCCACAAAATACCACGGCCTGGGCGAGTCTATTTGGAAGAAGTGGCGTTAGAAGAAGTTTAAGTTTAAAAAATTTGGCTCTCTTGCCAAAACCGGTTTGGCTCAGTGGATAGAGCGTCGGCCTGCGGACTGAAGGGTCCCGGGTTCGATTCCGGTCAAGGGCATGTACCTTGGTTGCGGGCACATCCCCAGTGGGAGGTGTGCAGGAGGCAGCTGATCGATGTGTTTTTTTTAAAATATATTTTATTGATTTTTTTACAGAGAGGAAGGGAGAGAGAGTTAGAAACATCGATGAGAGAGAAACATCGATCAGCTGCCTCCTGCACACCTCCCACTGGGGATGTGCCCACAACCAAGGTACATGCCCTTGACCAGAATCGAACCCGGGACCCTTCAGTCCGCAGGCCAATGCTCTATCCACTGAGCCAAACCGGTCAGGGCCTGATCGATGTTTCTAACTCTATCCTTCTCCCTTCCTCTCTGTAAAAAATCAATAAAATATATTTTTTTTAAAAAAGAAAGAAACTAAACATCCTACATAATAAAAGCCTAATATGCTGTGTCCTACCAGTCAACCAGTCGCTATGATGTGCACTGACCACCAGGGGGCAGACACTCTGACCGGCAGGTTAGCTTGCTGCTGGGGTCCAGTCCATCGGGACTGGGCGAGGTGGGCCAGACGCGCCCTGGAGTCCTCAGCCTGGTCTGCGCCCTCTGACAATCCGGGACCCTTGGGAGATGTCGGAGAGCCGGTTTCCGCCCGATCCCCGCGCACCGGGCCTCTAGTTACTTCTAAAACATAGTCGATCCTGCCCTAGCTGGTGTGGCTCAGTGGATAGAGCGTCAGCCTGCGGACTGGAGGGTCCCAGGTTCGATTCCGGTCAAGGGCACGTACCTTGGTTGCGGGCACATCCCCAGTGGGAGGTGTGCAGGAGGCAGCTGATTGATGTTTCTCTCTCATCGATGTGTCTCACTCTCTGTCCCTCTCCCTTCCTCTCTGTAAAAAATCAATAAAATATATAAAAAAAAATTAAAAAAAACATAGTCGATCCTCATCGTAGTTGGCTTCCATATCTGCGAAGTCACCTGCCCGCTAAAATGTGTGTTCCCCCCAAATCAATCCCCTGAGGAACCCACTCCGGACCTGTGGGACATCAAGCCTTGTCTGGCTCCTTCCTGCCGTAGGCCCTGCTCATGGTCCCTGTGTCCCGGGACGAGGGTCCCCAGCCGGGGGGTGGGGGGGAGGCCCCGGGTCCCCCAGGAGCCAGACCAGGCCCCACAGCTGCCGCTGGCCACCAAACCTGGGTCCGGCCACCTGGGCTGTGCTTGCTGTGTCCCTCGGGGAAGGTGCGCCAGCCTCTCCTCCCTCTCCTCCCGCTGTACACGGGCTGGCTGACGCTTTGATCTGTGGCAGCCCATCATTAAGCAATTCATTTGCAATTTAATTATTTGTTCGTGTTTCCTGAGGCCCAGAGGAGATGAGTCACGCTCAAACCCAGCCCCCTCCCCCGACCCACAGGGACAGGCCAGCCATTCCTTCCAGGAACACCCCCCGCCCCCCCCGCCTCCCCCCCCCTCCCCCATGCATTCACCTGCTCATCCATCATCTGTTTTTCCAGGGAACATTCCGGAGACTCCAGGTGCCTGGGCTGGAGACCCAGAGAGGACCCAGGTCCCCTCCCCGCCCGGCAGCCTCAGCAGCCCAGAGCCACAGAGAGAAAGGTTAATTATTATTTTGGGTAATAATTAATTACAGCGGGCTCGGAGCTCCGGTAGGATATGAGCTGCCAAAGGAATCCTCGCCCTCGGGCCTGGGAAGTGGGGTGAGAGCCACCTTCCTTAGTCCTTGCTTACTCCGCAGCCCCCCACTCCCCCCGCCCCCCCCCGCCGGCAGCTGGCAAGGCGTGGGTCTCTGTTGTTGAGTTGTTCACGGGAGGATGGGGGGAGGGTTGTGGTGGGGGGGGGGAAGACACAGGAAATAAATAGTCCAGGCAGGAGATGGAGAGAGAAGGGGCACCACTGGGGAAGCTCCGATGAGGCACCTCGTCCAGGTTTGTTAGGGTGGGAGTGGTCTGGGAAGGCTTCCTGGAAGAGGCGGCCTTTGAGCTGGGAGGGATGTGCCCTGTTCGCTGGTGGAGAAGAGGGGGAGGGAGGGCATCTGGGGAGCCAGCCCTTCATCCCGCTGCTCACCGGTGTTGACGGTGCACCCGATGCTGGGAGACCGTGTTGGTGGGTGAATGCCGTGCGCGCACACACACCGGCAGGCCGCGGGGTGGTGTTAGGGAGCAGCTGTGCAGTATGTGGGGCCCAAAGCAGAGTGAACAAATGCACAGCCCCCCTCGTTTTTTTTTAAAAAAGTGTAAAGCTGAAACCGGTTTGGCTCGGTGGTTAGAGCGTCGGCCTGCGGACTGAAGGGTCCCGGGTTCGATTCCGGTCAAGGGCATGTACCTTGGTTGCGGGCACATCCGCAGTGGGAGGTGTGCAGGAGGCAGCTGATCGATGTTTCTCTCTCATCGATGTTTCTGACTCTATCTCTCTCCCTTCCTCTCTGTAAAAAATCAATAAAATATGTTAAAAAAAAAAAAAGTGTAAAGAATTTCAAGGATGGCCCGGCCGGCCCTGTAGCCCTGAAGTATGGGTAGCAACCGTCTCAGGTAGAAACTGCAGTTTTTAACCTTAACGTGAACCCTGCTGTTTGGCTTCTGTACTTATTTGCTTGCTGAAACAATAGAAAAGTTATTTTGATTTTCTGAACTTAGGTATGCCATCCCAATCGATTGAATACGCCGTGGATGGTGGTTTGAATATCCCACGGATTGTGATCTCACTGGTCATCGAAGCACATTCTCTGGGAACCAGGACAGCTCAATTACCCTAAATTGTCTCAGCTGCTACAGATAATGAGTTTCGGTTAACTCAGTGGTCCCGGAATCTGGACAGCACCATTACCCTAAATTGCCTCGGTGGCTCCAGATCATGTGTTTCTGTGGATTCAGTGATCCGTAGACTCAGAACTATACTTAATCTTTATAGATAACTAACTTGCTCAATTTCGCTTCTGTAACTGCTTTGTGCAAACCAGGTTCTTCATTCCAAACCCAAAGATGTAATCGATACCTTTGTGATATTCTGCCTATGTAAGCCAGATGTGGTGAGGTTTTCGGGGCTGCGAGATCTGGAGTGCTGATTGCCCCCTCGTAAGCTGCCAGCCTTTAATAAATGACTCCATAATAGAAAAAAAAGGACTTTAGCCCTGGCCAGTTTGGCTCAGTGGATAGAGCGTCAGCCTGCGGACTGAAGGGTCCCAGGTTCGATTCTGGCCAAGGGCACATGCCCGGGTTGTGGGCTCGATCCCCAATAGGGGGCATACAGGAGGCAGCCGATCAATGATTCTCTCTCATCATTGATGTTTCTATCTCTCTCTCTCCCTCTCCCTTCCTCTCTGAAATCAATAAAGAAATATATTAAAAAAAAGAAAAAAAAGGACTTTAAATTTGTCCTAGAAACCGGTGAAAACTGGACCAGCCTCCTTCAACCTCCTGCCCTTTGCCCTCTTATGGGCCAGGTGTACCCTCTACCGGGAGGGGTTCCCCCCTTTTTTTGAGATCATGTATAGTAGACCTCCCCCCATCCTTCCCAGGGTCCAGGGAGAAACTGAAAGCTGGAATTCATAACCATTCCCTTGCTCAAGTCCTTACAGGCTCTGCCGTATACCCAGAGAGCCACCCGTAAGCTTGTTCGAAACGCACTGCCAGTGCCCACCGCGGACCCTGTACATCCCTGCCAGCCCCGGGACTCGGTGTGGGTAAAGAAGTTCACTGCCCAAGGACTCACCCCAGCCTGGAAGGGACGCCACACTGTTATCCTGAGCACGCCCACGGCGTCCAGACCTGGCTATACCACTCCCAGCTCCTGCAGCCGGAAACGGCCTGGATCCTGGCAGCCAGCGGCCTCACCGGTGAGATCCCTAGCCTGGGCTCCACGCAGGCCAGGAGGAGACTCGACGCCTGCAGGAGGGCAGCTGGGCTTCCGTGAGGACAGTACTGACACGGACCGTGGTACTAGGGGCCTTGGTAACTGTAAGAACACTTTTGCTAGCCAGTGAGAAAGTCCAGGGCCAACGAGGGCTAGATGTGCTAGGGCAGTGGTCGGCAAACTGCGAGCCGTGCTTTGCCGCTCTGTTAACTAATGAGTTTGCCGACCACTGCTGTCAGGCATTACCCTTACCCAGAAGCTTTGATTTCAGGTTAAAGACATTAGTACATTATTAAAATGCTTTTTAAGTGTTTTTCCCTGAGGCAGTGGTCGGCAAACTGCGTCCTTTGTGAGCTTCGGGGTACACCACAACAAGCTGTGCAGTGTGCGGGGTCCAGAGCAGAGTGAAAAAATGCACAGCCCCCACGTTTTTAAAAAAGTGTGAAGAATTTCAGGATGGCCCGGCCGACCTTGTAGCTCAGCAGTTGAACATGGACCCATGAACCAAGAGGTCACCAGTTCCATTCCGGGGTCAGGGCATATGCCCAGGTTGCAGGCTCGATCCCCGGTAGGGATGTTTCTATTTCTCTATCCCTCTCCCGTCCTCTCTCTAAAAAAATCAATAAAAACATATTAAAAAAAAAAAAAAAAAAGAATTTCAGGATGACTCAGCCGGCATGGCTCAGTGGTTGAGTGTCGACCTATGAAGCAGGAGGTCACAGTTCCATCCTTTATTTATTTATTTATTTATTTATTTTTAAATATATATTTTATTGATTTTTTACAGAGAGGAAGGGAGAGGGATAGAGAGTTAGAAACATCGATGGGAGAGAAACATCCATCAGCTGCCTCCTGCACACCTCCTACTGGGGATGTGCCCGCAACCAAGGTACATGCCCTTGACTGGAATCGAACCTGGGACCCTTCAGTCCGCAGGCCGACGCTCTATCCACTGAGCCAAACCAGTCAGGGCAACACAGTTCCATCCTTGGTCAGGGCACAGGCCCGGGTTGCAGGCTCAATCCCCAGTACGGGGCGCGCAGGAGGCAGCTGACCAAAGATTCTCTCTCATCATTGGTGTTTCTATCTCTCTCTCCCTCTCCCTTCCTCTCTGAAATCAATAAAAGTACACTTAAAAAATATAAAGGAATTTCAGGATGGCCACGGCGAGCGTTACACAGCGTGGGACTTTGGGCGACCGTCCAGGCTGCAGCCCCATGGAACGGGCCCTGATGGGGGTGTGACCTTTGTCCCTTCTGGCTTCAGGAAGAGAACAGCTTCAGGGGACGTGTTATTTCGTGGACAGGAAGTCGGGATAGGGGGCGGGGGTTCATCTTGCACCCCATCCGTCTCCCCTCCTCCCCACCCTGGTGGCTGCCACAGTTCAGTGTCACCCACTGACAGGACCAAGCAGAAAGATACCTTTTTTAAATATTGTTTTTAATATATTTTATTGATTTTTACAGAGAGGAAGGGAGAGGGAGAGAGAGTTAGAAACATCGATGAGAGAGAAACATCGATCAGCTGCCTCCTGCACACTCCCTACTGGGGATGTGCCTGCAACCAAGGTACATGCCCTTGACCGGAATCGAACCTGGGACCTTTCAGTCCGCAGGCCGACGCTCTATCCACTGAGCCAAACCGGTTAGGGCAAGATACCTTTTTTTAAAAAAATATATGTATTTTTATTGATTTCAGAGAGGAAGGGAGATGGAGAGAGAGAGAAACAAGGAGAGAGAATCATGGATCGACTGCCTCCTGCACACGGCACACTGGGGATCAAGCCTGGAACCTGGGCATGGGCCCTGACCCGGAATCGAACTGTGGCCTCCTGGTTCATAGGTCGATGCTCAACCCCTGAGCCACGCTGTCCCCACGGGTCCAGGTGATTCTGGGAGCCTGGGACAGTGAGACACAGGAAGTAACCTCAGGTAGAAGAAGCAACGGGGCAGGGGGGGCCTCGGCCGTGCTCCCTGTTGGCCCTAGAAACATTATAGGAAAGACATGCACCGAGGAGGGGCTGCTGGTAGCTCACGGGGGAGCCGGAGAAAAGGAGGGGGGCTTGGAGACAAGATTGGGGGGGGTCAGCCCCGGATGAGCTGCTGCCACCTGCTGCTCCCCTGGTTACAAGTCTCATGGGGGCCCTTAGGGATTAGGACAGGGGTGGGCAAACTTTTTGACTCGAGGGCCACCATGGGTTCTTAAACTGGACCGGAGGGCCGGAACAAAAGCATGGATGGAGTGTTTGTGTGAACTAATATACAGTCAAAGTAAAGGAGCGGAGGGGAGAGCAAGAGACCCGGATAGAACAGCCGGATCCGGCCTGCGGGCCGTAGTTTGCCCACGGCTGGATAAGGAGGAAGGAAAGAGTTCATTCCCGAGAAGGGGCCTGGGCGTGCTGGAGAGCGAGCTGCACAGGCATCCTCTGTCTTTAGGGTTTTCTTTCTTTTCCAAGGGCAAACGTTTTAGGGGACGGTTTCAGCAGAATATTCATCAGTTTTCCTCGCTGAAATCAATAAAGGTATATTAACAAAAATAACAATATTGTCTTAACTTTATATACGGTGCCAGGTGGGGACTAGAATTACTGGGGAATCCCCACTTGGTGGTTTCTTTTTTGTTGTTGTTTTATTTTAAAAAATATATTTTTACTAGAGGCCCGGTGCATGAAATTCGTGTGTGTGTGTGTGTGGGGGGGGGGTCCCCCTCAGCCCAGCCTGCACCCTTTCCAACCCAGGACCCCTCGGACATCCCTCTCACAATCCGGGACCACTGGCTCCTAACTGCTCACCTGCCTGCCTGCCTGATTGCCCCTAACTGCCCGCGTCACCCCCACCTGCCCCCCTTGCCGACCTAGTCGCACCCAATTGCCCCACCCCCACCCCCTGCTGGCTTGGTCGCCCCTTACTGCCCCCTCTGCAGGTCTGGTCGCCCCACGCAGGCTGCTACTCATTCATTTGGTGGCCCCATGCAGCCTGTTTGGTGTCCATTTGGTTGCCATGGTTGCTTAGGCCTTTATATGTATATATAGATCGATTTCAGAGAAGAGGGGAGAGGGAGAGAGAGATAGAAACATCAATGGTGAGAGAGAATCATGGACCGGCTGCCTCCTGCATGCCCCCTACCGGGGATCCATGGGGCAACCCCCGCATGTGCCCTTGACCCAGATCCAACCAGGTACCCGTCAGTCTGCAGGCGGCAGGTCTATCCACTGAGCCATCTATCCACTCAGCCAAACCGGCCAGGGCCTGGGCATCACTTGATAAAGTGTGCGATGGTCTGACTAGTAAGCTGTTCACCTAAAACTTCCACAAAATAATATCAGACGTCAACTGGAAAAAAAAAAATGTCCAAGTGGAGACGTCAAGCGGGCAATGGGATGAGCGTGGGAACAAGACCAGCGCGTCCCTGGAGCAGAAAGGCCCGCGAGGCTGGACCACGGGGGAGGGGTGGGGGGCACGGAGAGGTGGCGGGAGGAGGAGGCCACGGCGAGGGGGCGTCTGTCAAACGGCCTGGGGCAGGGAGGCGGGGCGGTGACTGTCCACCGAGGACTTCTCCGGGGCCCACGCCGCCCGGCACCCGCGGGACACGGAACTCCAACCCGTCTCTCCGCGCTCTCCCGGCTCTGACAACCAAAGCTTCTCCTCCCCATTTCTGAGACGGGGAAACGGAGGCTGTGTATCCGGTTCGCGCGGACGGAGCCGAGCCAGGGCGCCCGGGTCACGTCCCGACCCAGCCAGGACCCGGGACCTGGTTCCGCTCGGTGGGGGACGGGGTGAGAGGCGACCCGTTGTCAAGGAGACACACCCAGCACGCCGGGATGGGCGCGGGGGTTCGGTCCAGGCCCCTCCTCCTTCTTCCTCGGCCCGTTCCTCTCACCCAAGGGCCCCATTTCCCAAGTGCCCGGCTGCGTCCCGCCTCCTCCGGTCTCCACGACGACGCCACCACGGTTCCTCCTCCTCCTCCTCCCCCCTCCCTCGGCACTCCTCGGGTGCCCCCCCGTCCGCACGTCTGCGCACGCTCGGCTTCGGCGCGCGACCCAATAGGAAGCCCTGTCTGCATTCTGGGAAATGTAGTCCGAAGCCTGGCGCGCTAGGCGAGGCCATGTGTGTGATGGCCAATGGGCCGCCGGGTGGCCCTCGGTGCATCTTGGGAAGTGTATTTCTGGCGCTGGCGGAGCCGTTCGGGGGACGGACGTGCACGGGTCACCAAGGAGAGAGCCAATGGGAAGCCTCTCCTGCCGCGCGGCTTCCTGGGAAATGTAGTGCCGGCGAGGTCCGTGGGGCTGGGGGCGGTTCGTCAGGCGGAACGGACCACTAGGTCCCCGGGAGTGGTAGGGGGGGAGGGGAGGACGGAAGAGTTTGGCGCAAAGCCTGCCGGGGCATGGAGTCCCGGTGAGCTTTGTGCGCATGTGCGAGGAGGTGAGGGGGCTTGGGGGGGCCTCGCCTGGGAGAGTAAGGTGAGTGAGGGGAATATGAGGGGGGGATTGGGGGGAGGTGGTTGGAGCTTTAGAGTCGGGGGGTGCTGGGGGCCGGTGAAGGGAGGGAGGGAGCGTTGTGGGGAGGGGATAAAACGGGGGTCGCGGTGGGGGTGGGGCGTGGGGGATGGGAGAGCGAGCGGCAGGGGGAGGGTTGGTAAGTGGGGGGGAGGGGGGGTCGCAGAAAAGAGTTGGAAACGGAGAGAGTGGAGTTGGGGAGGGCCTTGGAAGTGGGGCGAGGGGAGGGGGACGGGGAGGGGGCCCCGGCTGGGGGTGGGCGTGGGGGTGGGGCGGGGCCCTAGGGACGAGTCTGGGACCCCTGGGAAAGGTTTGGGGAAGGGGCTTTAGGGGGAGATCACGGTCCCCCCCCCCCCCCGAGACGGGGTGCAGGTGGGTCCTTTCGTGCGCCCTTTCCACGCACTTGGAGAAGTTGTGAGGTTCCCGAGAATTTCTGGGGTTCTTCCTTGGTGAGGAGTGTGTCCCGCCCCACCTCCCTCCCTCCCTCCGCTTGTTGCTCTTATCACCCGAGGCAGCCCCCCTCCCCCGTCCCCTCCCCCCCTCCCCTCCCCCCTCCGACAGCCTCCAACCGCTGTCTTTTATGTCTTTACTTTTAAATATGTATATATTGGCATTGCTTTCAGGGAAGAAGGGAGAGGGGGAGAGAGAAGTAGGAACCTCCATGATGAGAGAGAATCGTTGATCGGCTGCCTCCTGCACGCCCCGCACTGGGGGATGGAGCCCTGGCCGGGAATGGAACCCTGACCTCCTGGTTCATAGGTCAGTGCTCACCCACTGAGCCAGGCAGGCCCGGCTCCTTCTTACTTTAATGCCTATTGCAGTTTGTAGCTAGATTTCAAATGCATGTATGTGTTTGTGCGGCCCCGGCCCGGTGGCCTTGATTACACCGAGGTTGGGGGTTCCATCCCTGGTCAGGGCACATGCAAGAATCCACCAATGGCCCTGACCGGTGTGGCTCAGTGGATAGAGCGTCGGCCTGTGGACTGAAGGGTCCCAGGTTCGATTCCAGTCAAGGGCACATGCCCAGGGTTGCAGGCTCGATCCCCAGTGGGGGGTGTGCAGGAGGCAGCTGATCCATGATTCTCTCTCATCATGGATGGTTCTATCTCCCTCTTCCTCTCTGAAATCAATAAAAATATATATTTTTTAGAAAAGAATCAACCAATGAATGCAGCCATAAGTGGCACAACAAATCGATGTTTCTCTCTCTCTCTCCCTTTCTCCTTCTCTTTCAAATTAGTAAATACAAATTAAAAAGCAATTCAAGCTGTAAGGAACGAAGGTGCTGAGGGCAGCCCCTGGGCGAAGCAAGCCCTTGGCCAGTCAGTCACTTAAGATACTTTGTGAGTTGGGGGGGGGGGAGGGGGATGCCGCTATTAACAAAACAAGCACATGCATCTAATTTAAAATTTATTTTTTTATAAAATTAAAAAAATTTAATTATATATTTTAAATATTTTATTGATTTTTTACAGAGAGGAAGGGAGAGGGAGAGAGAGTTAGAAACATTGATGAGAGAGAAACATCAACCAGCTGCCTCCTGCACACCCCCTACTGGGGATGTGCCCGCAACCAAGGTACATGCCCTTGACCGGAATCAAACCTGGGACCCTTGAGTCCGCAGGCCGACGACGCTCTATCCACTGAGCCAAACCGGTTAGAGCATAATTATATTTTTAACCAGAGAGGGAGGGAGAGGGAGAGAGAGAGCAACATCCATGATGGGAGAGAATCCTTGATCGGCTGCCTCCTGCACGCCCCCCACTGGGGATCGAGCCGAAACCTGGGCATGTGCCCTTGACCGGAATTGAACCCGGGACCTTTCCGTCTGCAGGCTGATGCTCTATCCACTGAGCCAAACTGGCTGGGGCTAACATTTTTATTGATTGATTTTTTTAGAGAGAGGAAGGGAAAGAGAGAAACATTGGCTTGCTGTTCCTTTGATGTTTGCATTCATTGGTTGATTTTTGTTGTTGTTGTTCCTCACCTGACGATGTTTTTCATTGATTCTTAGGCAAGTGGGAGAGACAGAGACACATCGATGTGAGAGAAACACATCCATCGGCTGCTTCCTGCACGAGCCTGGCCAGGGAAGAGCCTGCAACCAAGGTATGTGCCCTTGACCGGAATCGAACCCGGGACCCTTTGGTCCGTAGGCTGACGCTCTGTCCACTGAGCCAAACTGGCCAGGGCCGTTGGTTGATTCTGGTATGTGCTCTGACCGGGGATCGAACCCACAACCGTGGAGTATCGGACAAAAGCTTGAATTTTTACTGCAGCTGCTCTTGGGTCTGTGTGGTTTTCGACCCAGGAATGGAGGCCGGTGTACCTTGTTCAAGGACAACTGGCTGCTGGTCGGGGCGGGGGCGGAGGGGGGGGGCAGAGATTTGCTGGGAGTCCTTGTGCTCTGAGTAAACGTTTGTCCCCAGGGACATGTGGCAATGTCTTAGAGTGTTTGTTTGTCAGAACTGGGGAGGTACTACTGCCACCTAGTGGAGAGAAGGTCAACCTTTTTTTTTTTTTTTCTTTTAAGTTTTTATTGAACTTATTTATTTTTAGGGTCAGGGTTAGGGCTAGGGTTAGGGCTAGAGGTAGGGTTTATTGAATTTATTGGGATGACATTAAGAACAGCATGTTGTTGTTGTATTTTTTTATTTATTTTTTAAAATATATTTTATTGATATTTTACAGAGAGGAAGGGAGAGGGATAGAGAGCTAGAAACATCGATGAGAGAGAAACATAGATCAGCTGCCTCCTGCACACCTCCTACTGGGGATGTGCCCGCAACCAAGGTACATGCCCTTGACCGGAATCGAACCCGGGACCTTTCAGTCCGCAGGCCGACGCTCCATCCACTGAGCCAAACCGGTATCGGCTTATTTTTATTTATTTATTTATTTATTAAAATATGTCTTATTGAGTTTTTACAGAGAGGAAGGGAGAGGGATAGAGAGTTAGACACATCGATGAGAGAGAAACATCGATCAGCTGCCTCCTGCACACCCCCCACTGGGGATGTGCCCGCAACCAAGGTACATGCCCTTGACCGGAATCGAACCCGGGACCCTTCAGTCCGCAGGCCGACGCTCTATCCACTGAGCCAAACCGGTTAGGGCTGTTGTTGTTTTTTTAATATATTTCTTTATTGATTTCCTATGGGAAGGGAGAGGGAGAGATAGAAACATCAAGGATGAGAGAGAGTCATCAATTGGCTGCCTCCTGCACGCCCCCTACTAGGGATCGAGCCCGCAACCTGGGCATGTGTCCTTGACCGGAATCGAACCTGGGACCCTTCAGTCCACAGGCTGACGCTCTATCCACTGAGACAGACTGGCTAGGGCCGATAGTATGTTTTGTTTTAATCCTCACCCGAGGATATTTTTCCATTGCTTTTTTTTTTTTTAGAGAGAGAGTGGGAGAGGGAAAGACAGCGAGAAACATCGATGTGAGAGAAACACATCCATTGGTTGCTTCCCTGCATGCACCCTGACCAGAGCCCAGGCCGGGGAGGAGCCTGCCACCGAGGGTACATGCCCTTGACCGGAATTGAACCGGGGACCCTTCAGTCCGCAGGCCGGCTCTCTGTCCACTGAGCCATCCCGGCCAGGGCGAAGGTCAGCGTTTCCTAGGGCAAAGGGCAGCTGCCACAGCGCGGAATCACCCAGCCCCAGGTCCCCACGCGTGGCGGTTAGCGACCTGGAGGAGACAGGCGTTCACTGGGCTGACGCAGGGCCACCCACTCCCAGGGCCGCCCGTGGGGAGGGAGCCATCACTAGTCTTCTGTTACAGGTGGAGGAGTGAAGGCCAGGGAGGGCCAGTCGCGTGTCCAAGGTCACACAGCGGGCCGCTGGAGTCAGGCGGCCCCCTCCGGCGCCTGTCTCTGAACCGTTTCATGAATCCAGCCTGCGTTACTTTTTAAAATTCATCTTTATTGATGGAGAGAGAAACATCGGATTCGTTGTTCCATTCATTTGGGTATTCATTGATTGCTTCTTTTTTTTTAAAAAGATATTTTTTATTGATTTCAGAGAGAAAGGGAGAGGGAGAGAGAGATAGAAACATCAATGATGACAGAGTTATCATGGATCGGCTGCCTCCTGCACGCTCCCCACTGGGGGGATCAAGCCCGCAACCCTGGCATGTGCCCTTGACCGGAATCGAACCCGGGGCCCTTCAGTCCGCAGGCCGACGCTCTATCCACTGAGCAACACCGGCTAGGGCCATTGATGGCTTATTTATAATTTTAATATATATTTTATTGATTTTTTACAGAGAGGAAGGGAGAGGGATAGAGAGTTAGAAACATCGATGAGAGAGAAACATCGATCAGCTGCCTCCTGCACACCTCCCACTGGGGATGTGCCCGCAACCAAGGTACATGCCCTTGACCGGAATCGAACCTGGGGCCCTTCAGTCCGAAGGCCGACGCTCTATCCACTGAGCCACACCGGCCAGGGCCATTGATGGCTTCTTGTATGTGCCCTGACTGGGGATCAAACCGGTAGCCTTTTGTTTCATGGGACGATGCGCAACTCATTCAGCCACCTTGCCCAGGACGGCACTTTGTTTTATGGGGGGGCGTGGGGTGTGGAGGGGAACTGAGGCAGAGAGAGGCAGCATCGCTTGCTCCAAGTCACTCTGCTCCTAAGTGGGGACGCTGGGGTGTGCACCTGCACCCCTGCTCTCGTCCCCTCGCGGCGGGAGGTGGGGGAGGGTCCTGGAAGAGCTGGGCTGTTCTCTCACCATTGCTGGATGCCCCTCCCCGCAGGTGCTGTTGTCCGCCCCCCCTCCCCAGGGCTCGCAGGCCCCCATGGAGATCCCGTCCCCCCAGCCCGTGAAGCAGGAGGGCCAGGCCACCGAGGGCCTGGTCCTGGACTCGCCGTGGCACCGTTTCCGCCACTTCCACCTGGGCGACGCGCCGGGCCCCCGGGAGGCGCTGGGCCTGCTGCGCGCCCTGTGCCGGGACTGGCTGCAGCCCGAGGTGCGCACCAAGGAGCAGATGCTGGAGCTGCTGGTGCTGGAGCAGTTCCTGAGCGCCTTCCCCGCCGACATCCAGGCCTGGGTGTGCAGCCGGCGGCCCCAGAGCGGCGAGGAGGCGCTGGCCCTGCTGGAGGAGCTCTGGGTGAGCGCCGCGGGCGGCTGGTGGGGGGGGGGGGGGGGGGGCGGGGACCCCGCTTGCGCCCTCATCCCCTGGGTGACCACCTCCCTGTGCGTGGACAGGCCGGCCCCCACAGCCTTACCCCCGGCTCTGCAGGCAGCCTGTGGGCGTGACATTCCGTATGTAAGTGAGCAAACGCTCCGGTTCCTGCAGCCCCGGTTCCCGCAGCCCGGGGACCAAAGGGGTGATGGGGGGTGCGGGCGCTGCGGGTGGGAGCCTCGGGCCGTGGTACCGTTTGTTTATTATTATATTTTTGTTTTTTAAAAAATATATTTTATTGATTTTTCACAGAGAGGACGGGAGAGGGAGAGAGAGTTAGAAACATTGATGAGGAGAGAGAGACATCGATCAGCTGCCTCCTGCACACCTCCTACTGGGGATGTGCCCGCAACCAAGGTACGTGCCCTTGACCGGAATTGAACCTGGGACCCTTGAGTCCGCAGGCCGACGCTCTATCCACTGAGCCACACCGGTCAGGGCTCCCATTGAGAGTGGAAGAGAGAGGGAAAGACAGAGAAATATCAATGTGAGAGAAACACATCGATGGGTTGCCTCCTGCACGCGCCCTGGCCAGGGCCTGGGCAGGGAGGAGCCTGCAGCCAAGGTACATGCCCTTGACCGGAATCGAACCTGGGACCCTTTGGTCCACAGGCCGACCACTGAGCCACACCGGACAGGGCCCAGTGGTACAGTTTAGAGGGCGCAGTCCGCTGGGACACTCACTGGGGATCCGAGGATCCCCCTCACTCTGCTAGGCCCTCCAGCAGAAGGACTCAGAAGTCGGAAAGCCGCCGTGCTCATGGTCATGGCTGACCCCGTGGAAGGATTGGGCCAGGGAGGAGGTGCGGGGCAGGGCCCGGGGAGCCCCACGCACACAGCTTCCGGTGTCCCTCTCCCGCGGACACCACCGCGTGGTGCCCATCAGGGAGGCTCCCCGAGCTTGGGGTCCAGGGCTCTTGTTGGGGCTTGGGCACGTGGACACGGCTGACCGCCTGCGCCTGACCTCAGTCCCCACTCCTGGAGGCTGAGCTGACAGAGCTTGGCCGAAAGCCCCCCGTGAACCCCACCGTTAGCACAGCCTATCTGGCCCCAGGCCATCCTGTGGGGTCGGGACTGGGCACTGTTGTTCTCTCTCTGTCACCGATGAAGACACGAGGCTCAGAGAGGTCAAGCGACTTGCCCCAAGTCACACAGCCAGTTAGGGGGCGGGGGTGGAATAGCACCCACGAGCCGGGGCTCTACCACGTAGATTCCTGCTTGTGATCCCTGAGCACCTGTGGCCACTGCCCTTCGTCGTTGTGGGCGGTGCTCAGCCTCCACCCAGGGGCCCTCCGACTTTGTAAACGGGGGGCCAGGTCCCTGTCCCTCAGACCGCGGGAGGGCTGGACTGTAGTTTAAAAAAAAAAAAAAACTATGAACAAATTCCTATGCGCCCTGCGGGCCCGGGACGCGTCGGCTGCTAAGCAGGACAGGCAGCGGCCCCGGCGGGCCGGATCCATGTCCTCGGCGGGCCGCGTGTGGCCCGTGGGCCAGAGTTTGAGGACGCCTGCTACGCAGTCCAGCAGAGAGCCCCGGGATGCCTGTGGGGTCCGCCCAGAAGTGAAGGTGCTGAGGCTGGAGTGAGCCCAAGAATTGCTGGGGTGCCCACCGTCCTCCGCTCTCAGATGTGCTAACCGGGGACCTGGGGAGGTCTCCACACACCTGTCTGAGTGGGGACTTGGGGTGAGACCATGTGCCGCCAGCCCCCTCAGAACTGGCAGGGTGGGCGGTAACTCACTGTGGGTCCCACAAGCAGGTCTGTGGCGGGAAGCACCCAGGGACCTGGTCGGCCTCATGCAAAGCCCTTGTCAGGCACCCGCACGCTCCTGTGCCGGATCCTCCCCCTCGGGGCGAGGGCAGATGGTTGGACCTTCGTCCGTCCGTCCATCCATCCGTCCGCTCACTCGGCGTCTAGTATAAGAGGTGCCAGGAGCCTGACCCGCTTCAGTGGCGGCGGGAATGTAAAATGGGGCAGCTGCAGTGGGAAGCAGTCTGGCAGTGCCCCCAAAAGGTTAGATATGGGACTGCAGCGGGTCCTGGACTGACGTCATTCCGTTCGACGTGGATGAGATGCTACAGGACTGAACTCTTGTGTATATCCGTCAGTCTCGGGTAAAATCGGTTTTCTTCCACGTTTTGCTTCAAGTCACAGAACCTAAGGGGGGGTTCACTGTGCCGTGCGAGCCAGCACTCCTGGGGGTACACCCAGGAGAAACGAAAACATGCATCTGCTCCAAACCTGCGCACATCGGGGGTGCGTGGTGGCAGACCAGCATCAGTCGGAGTAGCCGGAAAGTGGAGACAGCCCACGTGCACGCCGATTGGGGAATGGATGAACCACACGGGGAATGGTGACACGGTGGAATATTACTTGGCCGTGAAAAAGCACGGACTGACGTGCTATGATATGCACGAACAGTAAAACATTATGAGAAAAAGGGACACCAGTCGGAACGGTCCTGCACGATCACATTTAGATAAAACACCCTGAACCAGCAAATCCGTGAAGACAGGAAGTGGATGGGTTCGATATTTATTTTGGGGGGTGGTGAAGACACTCTAAAACGGATTGCAGTGACCGTTGGAATCGTGGTTTTAAGCGGGTGAGTTCTGTGGCATGTGAATCGTCTCTTGATGAAGCTCATTTATTAAAGATCGGCATTGGGGGTACCAGACAGGCCAGTGCCTGCCCCCCTCTCCCCCAGGCCTCCATCCAGGCGACTGCATCGGGGAGAAAGGACATCAACTCCACACAGACTCTTCCAAAACCTGAAGAGAGGGGAGGGACCGTTTCCCACTCATTCTGTGGGGCCAGCATTACCCCAACACCAAAACCAAAGACGGTACAAGAAAAGTCCATAGGCCAGTATCCTCACGGCGAAAGAATTATATTGAAACCGGACCCCAAAAGCGTGTGATACAAAGTTCCAGGACATGAAATCCGCTCTGTAGGGGTGGAAATCGCATCGGTGACTGCAGATTGGAGATGGGGAGATGATGCTGTGCACAGGGACTTTGGGGGGCCCTGGATGTGCTCCCCACCTCGGCTGCGTTGGTGGTTTCTTGAGCTGACACATACACTGAGTGGCCAGACTATTATGATCTCTGAACGCATAATTATCTGGCCACTCTGTGTGTGTGTGTATGAGGCCCGGTGCATGAATTCATGCATGGGTGGGGTCCGGCCAGCCTGGCCAGGGGGAGGGGACACATGGGTGGTTGGCCGGCCTGCCTGCTGGTCGAACTCCTGGTTGAGGGGGCAGTTTGCATATTAGCCTTTTATTCTATAGGATATACGCTGAGTGGCCAGATTATTATGCGTCCAGAGGTCATCATCGTCTGGCCACTCCGTGTATGTTGAAACCCACTGGATTCTGTGCCGCGGATGTACGCATTTATTTTACGTCTGTTAGGCCACACTAAACCTGTTAGGAAGCACGCTCTGAGGAATTCCAAGTTGGCGGCAGAGTAAGTGGGAGCTACATGGACACGCTCCCAGGACCAAACTGGAATTATAGCCAAAATAACAGAAAAAACACCCTGAATAATAATAGAATCGCCTGA
Source organism: Plecotus auritus (assembly GCF_963455305.1). NCBI lineage: Eukaryota > Metazoa > Chordata > Mammalia > Chiroptera > Vespertilionidae > Plecotus > Plecotus auritus. Next base: position 3,268,224 of record NC_137785.1, on the reverse strand, counting down.
AGACGCGCTGGGACAGAACCCTGACGACCAAGGACGGAAGGCGGAGACGGCATAGAGACAGGCGCACAAGGGCTGACCGGGCCCCCGCAGACGGCAGCTGACGTGCTGGGGGGATAGCTCCGCTGTGGGGGGTCCCCACTGAGAACTCGGGGGTCGAAACCCCAGGCTGGGCTCCCCAACTCAGAGCACCAGAACGGGGAATGGTGCCCATGTCACGTCGGGCTGTGAAAAGCAGTGGAGGTGCTGTCTGTGGGGGAGAGGTGGCTGGGAATGCAGCCACCCTCTTAAAGGGCCAACAAACATAGTTTGGTGTGCAGCCACTCACCTTGGTCTCTGGCAGAGAAAGGGCGGAGTGGACTGGAGCTGTGTGAGCAGAAAGTGGGGTTGGGGGCTCGGGTTAGAGGGGTGGGCAAACTTTTTGACTCGAGGGCCACAATGGGTTCTTAAACTGGACCGGAGGGCCAGAACAAAAGCATGGATGGAGTGTTTGTGTGAACTAATATAAATTCAAAGGAAAGGAGCGGAGGGGAGAGCAAGAGAACCGGATAGAACAGCCGGATCCGGCCCGCGGGCCGTAGTTTGCCCATGGCTGGACTATGGGAGGCAGACAAGCCTTTGCAAAGGGCAGGAAGAAGCTAAGGCAGCCTGGCCGGTGGGGCTCAGTGGTTGAGCCAGGAGGTCACGGTTCCATTCCCGGTTGCAGACTCTGCCCCCGGTGGAGGGCGTGTGGGAGGCAGCCCGGTCAGTGGTTCTCTCCCATCACTGATGTTGCTGTCTCTCCCGCTCCCATCCATTAAAAAAAAAAGCAGCAGTAGCTAGCGCACTGTTCAGAGCAGGTGCATCGGTCAGCTGTCGCCGCGTAACAGGTCGCCCCAAACGTAGTGATTTAAAAATAAACGTAGCATCTCACTCAACCTGAGGGTTGGGATCTTGCGATGGGTCTGGCGCCACGTCTCAGGAGGTTGCAGCTAAGATGTCGGCTGAGGCTGTTCTCCCCTGAAGGCTGGGACTGGGGGATGCGAGGGGGCGCCCTCATGGGCCTCACGTGGGGTGGCCGAGCGAGCATCCCCCATCACGGCAGCCGGCTTGCCTCAGAGCTGGTGATGGGACTCGTGAGTGGTGGAAGGTGAAGTGGGGGGAGAGGGGGCGAAAAATCAAGGCAATCACTCGGGGGTCTCAACTCAGGATGTGGTGTCTCGTTTCAGGGACCAGCGATGCGGGCCCCTCGGGACGGGACGGAAGGCTCCGGGGTCGGCCTCCAGAAGGAAGACGGTGGGATGATGGCTCTAGGTAAGCAGCCGACCCTTCCTGTACCACAGCTTTCTCCCCAGCCCAGCGTGGGGTCCCCCGTCTGCCCCTCCCTCCCTCATTCTCCGTGGGTGTCCCTGGCCTCCTTGCTGTAGGCCCCAGACCCTGCGCTGGGCCCCGGGGCTGGAGAGGAAGCGATGGCCCCGCCCAGGAGGGCAAAGTGGGGGGCGGGGGGGCGTGGAGGCTGGACAAGAGCGCCCGCCAGCGACACGCCCAGTGGTTGTTCTGGCCCAAGAGCTGAAATCCCACCACAGCCCCAGGGATGCGCTCTGGTGCCCATGTTCTGTAGCTGCAGACACGGGTAACGCACCGAGATCGGGTGCTGGCAAAGCGGGCGTGGCACCGGGCAGTCTGACCCGGGCCTTTGCGCCCACACCCTCAGCTGGTTGCACGGAGTCCCCGCGTCATGTCTCATCGGCTCCGCCTGAGTCACGTTCTTCCCGACCTGGGCGCCGTGGCCAGCGGGGCAGCACCCTGTCACGAGAGCCCAGGCCTGGCACACGAGCCCGCCCTGGGGCTGGGGCTGGGGCCGGCCCCGTCCCGGCCACACGCGTGACGGTGAGGAAGGGAGGTCAGGCGAACCTGTGGGAGGAGGGGCGGTGGAGGCAGAGACCTGGGGCAGCCAGCACAGCAGAACGCTAGCCCGGTGCCGGGAGAGGCCTGTGTCCTCACAGCAGCTTGAGGGTCATCTCAAGGTTGAATGTGGAGGCAGCAGGATGGAGGCCAGAGCAGGGAGGACCCGGGGAGGGTGGGGAGGGTCACAGGACAGGGACCACCCATCCATCATCCACCCATCCACCCACCTACCCATCCATCATCCCTCCATCCACCTACCTACCCATCCATCTACCCTCCATCTACCTACCTACCCACCCATCCATCATCCACCCATCCACCCACCTACCCATCCATCATCCCTCCATCCACCCACCTACCCATCCATCTACCTACCTACCCATCCATCCATCATCCACCCATCCACCTACCTACCCATCCATCTACCCTCCATCTACCTACCTACCTACCCATCCATCCATCATCCACCCATCCACCCACCTACCCATCCACCCACCTACCCATCCATCATCCCTCCATCCACCCACCTATCCATCCACCCATCTATCTACTTACCATCAGTTCATCCATCCACCCACCTACCCATCCATCATCCATCCACCCATCTGTCTACTCTACATCTACCTGCCATCAGTCCATCCATCTACCCACCTACCCATCCATCATCCATCTGTCCACCCACCTACCCATCCATCATCCCTCCATCCACCCACCTACCTACCATCAGTCCAGCCATCCACCCATCTGTCTACCCTCCATCTACCATCAGTCCATCCATCTACCCACCTACCCATCCATCCTCCCTCCATCCACCCACCTATTCATCCACCCATCTATCCATCCACCCATCTATCTACCTACCATCAGTCCATCCATCCACCCATCTACCCATCCATTATCCATCCACCCATCTGTCTACCCTCCATCTACCTACCATCAGTCCATCCATCTACCCACCTACCCATCCATCCATCATCCACCCATCCACCCACCTACCCATCCATCTACCCTCCATCTACCTACCTACCCATCCATCCATCATCCACCCATCCACCCACCTACCCATCCATCATCCACCCATCCACCCATCCACCCACCTACCCATCCATCATCCCCCCATCCACCCACCTACCCATCCATCATCCATCCACCCACCTACCCATCCATCTACCCTCCATGTACCTACCTACCCATCCATCCATCATCCACCCATCCATCCACCTACCCATCCATCTACCCTCCATCTACCCACCTACCCATCCATCCATCATCCACCCATCCATCCACCTACCCATCCATCTACCCTCCATCTACCCACCTACCCATCCATCATCCACCCATCCACCCACCTACCCATCCATCATTCCTCCATCTACCTACCTACCCATCCATCATCCACCCATCCATCCACCTACCCATCCATCTACCCTCCATCTACCCACCTACCCATCCATCCATCATCCACCCATCCATCCACCTACCCATCCATCATCCCTCCATCTACCTACCTACCCATCCATCATCCACCCATCCACCCACCTACCCATCCATCATCCCTCCATCTACCTACCCATCCATCCATCATCCACCCACCTACCCATCCATCATCCCTCCATCTACCTACCCATCCATCATCCACCCATCCACCCACCTACCCATCCATCATCCCTCCATCCACCCACCTACCCATTCACCCATCATTCCTACATCCACCCACCTATCCATCCACCCATCTATCTACTTACCATCAGTCCATCCATCCACCCATCTACCCATCCATCATCCATCCACCCATCTGTCTACCCTCCATCTACCTACCATCAGTCCATCCATCTACCCACCTACTCATCCATCCATCATTCCTCCATTCACCCACCTATTTATCCACCCATCTGCCTACCATTCCATCATCCCTCCATCCACCCACCTATTCATCCACCGGTCTACCCTCCATCTATCTACCCTCAGTCCATGCATCCACCCACCTACCTCTCCATCATCTGTCCATCCACCCACCTATCCAGCCACCCATCTGTCTACCCTCCATCTGCCTGTCATCAATCCATCCATCCACCCACCTACCCACCAATCATCCGTCCATTCACCGATCCATTCATCTAACATCCATCCATCCATTCCCTTGCATGTATTCATTTATCTACCCATTTTCTCCTCCATTCTTGCATTTCCCGCTGACCTGCCGTCCATCCCTCGGTTCGCCCTTCCACGTCTCTTCTGTGACCTGTACCCCTCCCCTCCCCCCTCACACACCCGCATACCCGTTTGCACGTCTGTGTAGCGGGCACCCACTGTGGGAGCCGCAGGGATGAATGAATGAGAACCCCCTCCCCCAGCGCTGCCCTTCCTGCCCACGGCACTTACCCTGCCCGCCGTGCCCGCCGTCTGACTGCGCCTTTGCCCGGCAGGAGACGCGGTCCCAGGGGCTGAGGAGCCGGCCGCCGGAGACGCCCAGGCCACGCGCCCCTACAAGCAGGAGCCGGGCAGCCCCCCGCTGGCCCCGCCGGCCCTGCCCGCGCCCGACCTGCCCGCCCTCCTGGCCGCCGCCGCGGGCACCGTGTCCTGCCCCGAGTGCGGCAAGACGTCCCTGAAGCCGGCGCACCTGCTGCGCCACCGGCAGAGCCACTCGGCCGAGAAGCCGCACGCCTGCCCCGAGTGCGGCAAGGCCTTCCGGCGCAAGGAGCACCTGCGGCGCCACCGCGGCACGCACCCCGGAGGCCCCGCGTGTCCCGGGCCCGCGCTGCGCCCGCTGCCGGCCCGCGAGAGGCCGCACGCCTGCTGCGAGTGCGGCAAGACCTTCTACTGGCGCGAGCACCTGGTGCGCCACCGCAAGACGCACTCGGGCGCGCGCCCCTTCGCCTGCTGGCAGTGCGGCAAGGGCTTCGGGCGCCGCGAGCACCTGCTGCGCCACCAGCGCATCCACGGCCGGGCGGCGGCGGCGGCGGCGGCGGCAGCGGCAGCGGCGGCAGCAGCAGCGGGCGCAACCGGGGCGCCGGGCCCCGAGGGCGGGGGGCCCTTCCCGCCGTGGCCGCTGGGGTAGCCGCCTGCCCTGCTGCCGCCAGCAGCCGCCCCTCCCCCGCCTCGCTCCTCCCTGGACTAAACCGCCCTGTACCCCCATGTTCTCGGGTCCTTCCCGGCTGTTTCTGCCCCAAACCCCGCTTTCCCTGGAGGCTGGGGCGGGAGGGTGCGAGGGGCGGAGCTGCCCACTCGGGGCTGGGGGAGCTTCCGTTCCGAGCGGACTTTGTTTTTTTCCTGAGTTCAAAGTAGCGTGTTTTTCTTCTGAATTTTGTCCCCGTTTGCAAAGGGCAGTGAGAAGTCGAGGCAATCAGATCTCCCCTCTACCCACCCTTCCTGACCCCCAGCCCGCCCCACCCCGTGAAAGGGGCCTCCTCAGTGTCCCCTGCCCTCCCTCGCGCACCCACCCTATGAGGCGGGGGGTGGGGGGCAGCGAGGCGGGCCAGGGGCTCGGGAGAGGAGCGCAGGTGGGCCCCTTGGGCAGAGGGGCGGCTGAAGGCGGGGGCCTGGGTCTTGACCCCCGCCCCCTCGCCGGGACAGTTTGGGGGCAGGGGAGGGGCCTGGCAGCGGGCTCCTTGGTCTGCGACCCAGGAAGGCAGGAGGTGGACGGAGATGCCCATGGAAACAATTCACCAGCATCTGCCCACAAATAAAGTCACTGACGAGGTGCAAGCCCGGTCCCGGCTTCTGTGGAGGTGCCACCCTCGGTGTAGAGAGGGGGGTGGCGGGGGAGGGGAGGGACCCTCTGGAACCCACCCCGCTCCCGGGGCAGCCGGTCCTGCCCTTGAGTCTAGAGAGGGGGCCCGGTGAGGTGATGGGAGGTGGGTGCTCCCCCATTCCCACCCAGCGGGAGGTACGCACACGTGCCTCCTCCCACCTGTGAGCAGGTCACCCCAGCCCCTCTCACAGGGGCAGGGAAAGGGCCGGCTCAGCTCCCAGCCTGCCGGGTTGTGGGTCTGGAGACCCGGCTGCGACCAGGAGCCAGGCTGGTGCTCCCAGAGTTCTGTGCGGGCCTGGTGGGTGGCCAGCGGCCCGGGATTGGGCCCCGGGGGTGGTCCTTCTGTCCCACCTCCTTGGGGTCTGGCCAGCGGCTCTGGAGTTGCGCGCCGCTCCGCCTCTGCACCCCTGTCCCGTATCCGGTCCTCGGCCTGGGTGCAGGGGCATGGCCAGGCCCCGGACCGCCTGCCGCGCGAGTGACGGGAGCAGCCTGGGCCGACCCCCTCGCTTGGTCCCTGAACCCATTCCAGTCCCACTTCCAAACACCCCCAAGCCGTGTCCTCCGCGATCCCTCACCCTCTGGGTCCAGCCGCGCTGGCCCACCCGCTTCCGACGGCTCCGCACTGGCGGCTTCCGATGGCTCTCACGGGTGACCACGCGGCGGGGCGGGGGGGGGGGGGAGAGGAGAGGCGGCAGCGAGCTCCCACTGAGCGGGAACCCACCTGGTCTGCGACCCAGTCTCTACCGCCTGCAGACAGGGCTGGCATGGCCGGGGTCGGCCAGGGCCCCAGGAGTGCGCGCCGCAGGGCAGCACCGGCACCGGTGCGCCAGCCCGGCCTCCTGTAGCCGCGGTCACCGGGTCACCGCACGCAGGGACGGCCGCCTCGCGGGGAGCTGGGACATTGTTATGCAAGACCCATGGGGCACCTGGTGGCCCGGTCAGGCGCCCGGGGTGGAACCGCCAGCCCACAGGAAGCCCCTGTCCGGCCGCTCTTAAGGCTGATGGTCCGGGGAGAGAGGAGGAAGACGGACGGACAGCAGATGCGGAGACAGGCGGCGCACAGCCATGGATCTGGTTTTAAATCAAGGAGGGGCCCCAGCCGGTGGTTCAGTGGGCAGCGCGTCGGCCTGCGGACCGGCGGGTCCTGGGTTGGATTGTGGTCAAGGGCGCGTACCTCGGTTGTGGGCACATCCCCGGCCCGCGCCCTGGTCAGGGCTCATGCAGGAGGCAACCAATCGGTGCGTCTCTCTCACGCTAATGTTTCTGTCTTTCCCTCTCTCTCCCTCTCTCTCTGACAATCGGGGAAATAATCTGGGGTGAGGACTAACAAAGCAAACCAAAAAAAAAAAAAGTGTGAACCCAGCTGGCGTGGCTCCGTGGTTGAGCGTCAAACTGAAACCAGGAGGTCACGGTTCAAGTCCCTGTCAGGGCACCTGCCTGCGGCCTGGGCGCCATCCCGCGGGGGATGTGCAGGAGGCAGCCGGTCATGGATTCTCTCTCATCCTTGATGCTTCACTCTCTCCTCTCTGAAGTCAATAAAAATGTGTTTTATAAAAGGAGGAGGGTGAAGAGCATGTGGGGGTGGGCAGGGGAGGCGAGTGGTCGGGAAGGGCTGTGAGGAGGGCCCAGGTGGGGGTCTGGGTGCCTCCAGATGGCGATGCCAGGAGCGGGGCCAGCCAGGCCCGAGGCCGCAGGAAGGAGCCAGCGGAGCGGACCTGAGTCCCGGGCCTCTGAGTGTGGCTTCACTGCTGTCCTGCCGGGAGGGCCGGACGGTTCGGTTCGGCGGGAGTTAGGTCACCGGATTTCCACTGTAAAAGCGGGATCTTAGCTGAGGATGACGAGGGGGATGAGATACAGGTGAGCGAGAGTCCGGTCCGGGGAGAGAAGCAGGACCAGCCGTGGGCAAACTACGGCCCGCGGGCCGGATCCGGCTGTTCTATCCGGTTCTCTTGCTCTCCCCTCCGCTCCTTTACTTTGAGTTTATATCAGTTCACACAAACACTCCATCCATGCTTTTGTTCCGGCCCTCCGGTCCAGTTTAAGAACCCATGGTGGCCCTCGAGTCAAAAAGTTTGCCCACCCTGAACCAGCCCTTCCTCCCTGACGCCTGACCTTGGGGCCGACCTTGGTCCCCGCTCTGTCTGACTGCCACTGGGAAGCCCAATGGTTAAGCACAGGCCCCGGGTCCAGAGGCCTGGGTGTCCATCTGGCTGTCTGGTAGCTGTGCTTGGAAAAGTGACCGGACTTCTCTGAGCCTCCGTGTCTGTCACTGGTTCAACGAGCGCCATTCCCTGCCCTGCAGGGCGTGGGGGGGAGCCGGAGGCCGGGACACGCAGTGAGCAGGTCACTGGGGACGCTGTGCGGCTGACGATCCCTGTTAACAGGGTTATGGTCCCTGACGGAGACCCCTTTCCAGGCGGGCCCCTCCCCACCCACTCGATAAGCAGGGTCAGCCGCCCTTCCCTGCCCTCACAGCAATCCTGTGAGGATATTATTTAAAGACAATTTTTAAAAATCCTCACCCGGGCCGAAACCGGTTTGGCTCAGTGGATAGAGCGTCGGCCTGTGGACTGAAAGGTCCTGGGTTCGATTCCGGTCAAGGGCATGTACCTTGGTTGCGGGCACATCCCCAGTGGGAGGTGTGCAGGAGGCAGCTGATCGATGTTTCTCTCTCATCGATGTTTCTAGCTCTCTATCCCTCTCCCTTCCTCTCTGTGAAATATCAATAAAATATATTAAAAAAAAAACATAAATAAAAAAAAAAATAAAAATCCTCACCCGAGGACATGGGTGGCTTCCGATGGCTCTCACGGGTGACCACGCGGCGTGGGGGGGAGAGGAGAGGCGGCAGCAAGTGGGTGAACCTCTTCTATTGGTTTCAGAGGAGAGAGAGAGAGATATCAATCGCTTGCCTTCCATGGTACCAGCCCCAACCGAGGGTCACCCCACCACCCAGGCCTGTGCCCTGACCGGAACCAACTCGAAACCCTTCAGTGCACGGATGACACTCATCTGCCCCACACCGGCTGGGCTGAAATTGCGTTTTATTTTTTATTTTTAAATATATTTTTATTGATTTTCTACATAGAGGAAGGGAGAGGGAGAGTCAGAAAAATCGATGAGAGAGAAACATCAATCAGCTGCCTCCTGCACCCCCCACCCCCCCACTGGGGTTGTGCCCGCAACCAAGGTACATGCCCTTGACCGGAATCGAACCTGGGACCCCTCAGTCCGCAGGCCGACGCTCTATCCACTGCGCCAAACCAGCCAGGGCTGAAACTGCGTTTTAAAAGGTTACTCCTAGCCCTGGGTAAAGCCGTGGCCTGCAGACCGAAGGGTCCTGGGTTCGATTCCAGTCAAGGGCATGGACCTTGGCCGCAGGCTCCAATCCCAGCTCTGGTTGGGGTGCGTGCGGGAGGCACCCAAGTCCATGTGTCCCTCAGACCGATCTTCCTCCGTCTCTCCCCCTCCCACTCTATAAAAAATTTACAAAATGTGTTAAAAAAGGGAGACATACTTAAAAAAATTATCCCTGACTATTTTTAAGAACTATTGTAAGTTGTTCCCGTTTTGAAGAGGAGGGCGCCGGCACGCAGACGCCATGGGGGCAGCGGCAGGGCTGGGCTCTCCCAGGCGAGTGGCCCCCAAGTCATTCTCTTTCGCTGCCCCTTGCCGCCTCCGATGCATCAGAGCGGGAGTGCCAGGCAGACGGACACACAGCAGCGCAGGGACTGAGCTGAGGGGACTCGGGCGGGAAGGGCTGCCTTCAGGGCAGGGAGCCCCAGGAGAGCCAGCACGGACCCCCTCCCCCCGAACCCCAGGAAAAGCCTCGCATCCGCTTCTTAGTCTCAGGCAATGGAGGGCTCCTAGGGCAGAGAAGCCACGGGAGATTCAGGGGGTCCCCCCAGAATGCACACACACTGAGCAATGACACAGGCAGTGTTGAAGACAGTACATTGCATTCTCAGCCCGGCCGGCCTGGCTCCGTGGTTCAGCGTCGACCTATGAACCAGGAGGTCACGGTTCGATTCCCAGTCAGGGCACAGGCCCAGGTTACAGGCGCCATCCCCAGTGTGGGGTGTGCAGGAGGCAGCCGATCCATGATTCTCTCTCATCATTGATGTCTCCATCTCTCTCTTCCCTCTGCCTTACTCTCTGAAATCAATTAAAAAAAAATATATATATATATATATATATACACACACACACATATATATATCTCCTATCTAATAAAAGAGTAATATGCAGATTGACCATCACTCCAACACAAAAGATGGCTGCCCCCATGTGGTCAAAGATCCTGTCCCCATGTGGACACAAGATGGTCAGCAGGGGAGGGCAGTTAGGTGTGACTAGGCCGGCAGAGGAGGGCAGTTAGGTGTGACCAGGCCTGCAGGGGAGGGCAGTTAGGGGCAAACAGGCTGGCAGGGGAGCAGTTAGGCATCAATCAGGCTGGCAGAGAAGTGGTTACGGGGTGATCAGACTGGCAGGCAGAAGCGGTTAGGGGCAATCAGGAAGGCAGGCAGGTGAGCAGTTGGGAGCCAGCAGTCCTGGATTGTGAGAGGGATGTCCGACTGCTCGTTTCGGATAGGGCCTAAACGGGCTGTTGGACATCCCTCGAGGGGTCCCAGATTGAAGAGGGTGCAGGCTGGGCTGAAGGACACCCCCACCCCGTGCACGAATTTCCTGCACCGGGCCTCTAGTTTAGAATATAAAAAATGTTTATCTGACATCCACATTGCACTGGGCATTCTGTAGGGAATCTTGCCAGTCTCCTGAGACCTCCCTAATTTACAGTGAAATTAAGGACAACAAGAGGGATAAGAGTAGAATTGTGAAATATTTATTGAAACAACCAGCAAGACTGACACAATATGGGGCCCATAGGGAACATGAGTAGTTATTGGAGGACCCCAATTCTAATCCATAGCATCCCCTCTGTCTAAGTGCTCAGAGACCATTTTGGCACCAGAGGTGACCCGTTCCTTTCCTTCTGGGTCACAAGGGACCCGGTCCCTCGGGGCGCCTCCTTGGCATGTCCTTTGGTGGCGCTTAAACGTCCCCAGTTGGCGGAAGGCCCGGTTGCACTGGGGACACCGGTAGGGCCTCAGTCCCAAGTGGGTGCGCATGTGGACGTTGAGGTTCCCTCGGTGGCTGAACCTCTTGGGGCAGGCGTCGCACTGGTACGGCCTCTCCTGGGTGTGGACCCGCTGGTGGCCACGCAGCGTGGACTCGTGGGTGAACCTCTTCTTGCAGACGGTACAGCGGTACGGCTTCTCGCCAGTATGGATGCGATGGTGGACGTGCAGGTCCGAGGCCTGAATGAATCTCTTGGGACAGTAACGGCATTGGAAGGGTCTCTCTCCTGTGTGTGACCTCCGGTGAAGGTCTAACTGAGACTTATAACTGAACCTTTTGCTGCAGTCCTGACACTCGTACGGGATCTGTCTCCTGGATTCTTTGCCAACAAGGTGACCAGTTGGCTCCACGGTGTTGGATGCACCGACTGAATTGGACTCGTGCTGTCCGGTGACTTGTCCTCTGTCCAGCGACACGGCTGCTTCTTGAGGCTCCTCGTGGGGGGTGGGAGTGTTGCCCCGTTTTCTCTTGGGGGCACCTCTTGGATTCCAAGAACCTCTTCTCTTCGGATGCTGAGTCAAAGCCTGTGTCTCTGGAACGTGGGTGGGAGGTACGTCAGCAGCATCCACATGATCAAGGCCAATTCCTTCTTCCGGGTTCAGCTCCCGCTCTGTCCTCACCGAATCTCCTGAAAGAAAGGATTCAGCACACAACGGTAATAAAAGCAGTTTCAGCCCAGCTCAGGGATTGAGCATCCACCCAGGAACCAAGAGGCCGCCAGCTCCACTCCCTGTCAGGGCACATGCCCGGGTTGCGGGGCTCGATCCCCGGTGGGTGCCCTGCAGGAGGCAGCCAATCGATGACTTCCCCTCTCATCGATGTTTCTATCTCTATCTCCTCTGCACTCTCTCTAACAATCAATTGAAGTATATATATTTTTTAAAAAATACACTTGTTAAAAAGTATAACACTATAACTCTACCAAAGGCCTCTGAACCAAAGCCGATGTTGGGTGAGAACATTCCCATTGACCAACAAACCCGAGGGACTAGACCTTGGAACACCAGGGAGTCCGTCCGTGACGGGGAAGGCTTGGCATTGAGAGCCAACTGGCCCAATAGAAGACCACACTGGATGCCCAGCCGGGTTCCCAGCAGAGGGAGCATCAATAATGGCTCTAAAGCCCAGCTCCATACTCACCAGGACTGCTGGGAAGCGAAGGCTCTGGAGATGTGAGAACTGCTGCCTCTTCCCCATCTTCCATCACATCCTTCTCTAACTTCTCCAACTTCTCCATGGGCCTCACACCCTGTGGGTCACTTGTCTTGGGAATCGTCTCCGGCGTGAGGACGTTCTGCCCCTGCCAGTGAGTAACCAAGGTTGGTTAGACCTGTCTGAAGCCAGGGGTGGGAAAGACTTCCTTGGGGCCAACCCCATCACCCCCAACTCCCAAGTCTGTCGTTATGTACACCCATCACACCTTTACATCAAGTCCATACATTATACTCCTTACTCTTTTTGTTGTTGTTGTTCATCCTCACCCCAGGATATGTTTTTCTATTGATTTTTAGAGAGCAAGGAAGAGAGGAGGAGAGAAAATGAGAGAGAGAAAGGGGGGGGGGGGAGAAAGAGAGAGAGAGAGAGAGAGAGAGAGAGAGACATCAATGTGAGAGACACATGCGTGGTTGACTCCTGCAATCGCCCCAAACTGGGCAGGGAATGGAACCTGCAACCCAGGTGTGTGCCCTTGACTGGGAATCAAACCCACAGCCCTACAGTCCTGGGTCCGATGCTGGAACCACTAAAAACACTGCCAGGGCCACAGTGTTTAGTCTTCATTCTCCAGGCGTACCTCCCCTGGGCATCTCACTGCTCGCTGCCTCCAATTGTGGAAGCAAAGCGATTCTGGACCCGGCTTTCCCCACTGCTCACGCCTGATAATGCCTAGAGGAACATTAGATTTCTACTGGCCAAAGGTCAAAGGTCGGTGGATCTTTATGGCCCACATTGGTTCAGAAAGGCCCGTGGACTTAATGCTTCCCCTGGATGCATTCAGGGGTCCCTTTCCAGCCTGTGTCAATGCCCCAAATGCTGTAGCAGCTACGGGCACCCCGTCCCCTTGTACCGGCTCCCACCCGTCCCCACAGATCAGGGCATCACACACTCACCAGTCCCCACACCATGTCACTGGGTCCTGGCTGGTTCCCCGGTTCTCTGTTGACCTCCGGGCTGTTCTCTGGATGTGCCCCCGGGTTACTTACGGGGGATGGGGACTTCAGGGACCAGTCCATCCCGAGGTCTGTGTCCCCGGCTTCCTCGTCGGAATTCTCCTGAAGATAGTCCTGCCCTTGGAAGGTGACCACCGTCTGTGGGAGGAAATGAAACAGGATAAGACCCGGGAGGTACCCTCCTCCTTGTGTGTGTCCTCCTCACACTCACACTTTAGAGGAACACACAGGGATGTTTCCCTCTCTCGCCCTTCCCCATGCTCTCTCTATAAAAAGGAATTCTTTTAATCAGTCAATAAAATGGCAACCGCCCACATGGTGGCAACCAAACATGTCTCCCAACACTTCCAAAGGCTCTCTGGGGAGAAGGCGCCAGGCCTGCACGTGGTCTGTGCCTCAGTTTCCCCACCCGTGAGGCAGAACTGACAAGTCTACCTCCTGGTTTATTCTGAGGTCTTTGGGAAAGTGAAGCTCAGGATGCGAGATCCAATGTCTGAAGAAGATGTCCATCTAAGGAATGCTCATGTGGCCTGGGCGCCGTGGCTCAGTGGCTGGGCATCTACCTATGAACCAGGAGATCCCGGTTCGATTCCCGGCCAGGGCACACCACCGGGTTGTGAGCTTGATCCTCAATGGGGTGGGCGGGGCATGCAGGAGGCAGCCAATCAATGATTCTCTCTCACCATTGATGTTTCTCTCTTTCTCTCCCTCCCTCTCTGAAATCAACACAAATATATTTTAAAAAGAAAATTAAAGAATGCTACTGTGTACATTTACTGGCCTCCCTTGCCCCCGCCCATCATGAGGGTCCCACTCACCCATTTCCTGGGTTTCTCCTTATTTATCAGCAAGACCTCCAGCTCATCGCAGCTCTGCACCCTCCTCTCCTTGACCAGGACCTGCAGCTCCAGGGGCATGCAGGTCATAAACTTCTCCAGCACCAGCTGGTCCATCATCTGCTTCACGGTGCGCACATCTGGCCTCAGCCAGCGATGGAGGAGCTCAGACATGGTGTGCAGGCTCCGGAGGGGGTCCGAGTGCTCCGAGGGGTGGAAGGCCCTGAAGAGCACATGCCCCCTCTCGGAGTCCCAGTACTGACCCTCAGTGAGGCGTCCAGGGGGCGGTCTGCACAGTGGCAGCTCCCAGCCCAGGCTGCCATGCGGGTCCCCATGACCATCTGAAAACATCTGGTCTGTAGCCATCGTCACTGGAAACGTCTCCAAGGGGACTGGAGCGAACCGATCCTGACGTCAGGTCCTGAGGGAGAGCGAAAGAAGGGAGACACACGGTAACAGGTCCACAGTGCTGGGGGAAGAGAGGAGAGAATGCCATGAGTTACCCTGATGACACACCCAATACTAAACACCCCTCACTGACCCCATATTTAATGCCATGGAGGTTAACCCATAGTATTCCTCTTTTTAAATAAATATTTCATTTTATTGATTTTAGAGAGAGAGGAATGAAGAGGTGAGAGAGAGAAACATCAATCAGTTGACACCTGCAGGCCTCCTAGTGGGGGTCCAGCCTGAAAACTGGACATGTGCCTGACCAGGAAACAATTCAGTGACCTGTGGGTCATGGGTCGACACTCATCACCTGAGCCACACCAGCGGGGCTCCAAAATCTACTTCAATTATCACACCAGCGTTTATAGCTTCTGCTCCAGACAAGAGTCAAGGGCCTGGCCAGCGGCTGTTGTTAGTGCATCGTCCTAGCCAAGCATATGAAGAGAGAGTGAAAAAGAGAGAGATCTGTGTGTCCAGGTATGTACACGCCCTGACCGGGTTTTCTAACCACCTGGGCTACTCAGCGAGGGCCTGACTCATTTTTAAAGGGTGCAGTTCGGGGCCACTAGGTGCCTTGGAAACGCTCTTTAACCGTCACCACTGTCTGGGGCCAGAACTGAGTTTTGGTCACCACGAAGGGAAACCCTATCCCCACCAAGTTCCCTGCCACCCACCTCCCACCCGCTGCCCTCAGTTTCCGGATATGTTTGAATGAATGGATGGACGGGTCTCATCCAGATAATCCCATCCCAGAAAATGCTCTTTGCTCTTTGAAATATTAAGGTAGCAAGATTTGTAATGAGAAATGTTCACCCTAGTTGGTTTGGCTCAGTGGATAGAGCGTTGGCCCTTGGACTGAAGGATCCATGTCAAGGGCACGTACCTCAGTTGCAGGCTCAATTCCTGGGCTCCGATAGGGTGCATGCAGCAGGCAACCAATCGATGTGTCTCTCCCACATCCATGTTTCTCTCTCTCTTTGTCTGGCTCTCCCTTCCACTCTCTCTAAAATTCAAGGGAAAAATACTCTGGGTGAGGATTAACCAACAAGGAGGAATTGTCACCGGCCCTAAGGGACCTTACAAAGACAAGAGCCACTTCCCAGGATTGTCAGAGCCCAGGTTCCTCTCAAGTGCAGCAGCTATGAGCACAGGGCCGCCTGGGATCCTTCCACCACAGGTAGGGGGCCCACCTGAAGGTCAGGGCAAGGTCGCTGGAGAGTCAGGAGGATGAGACCCTAGGCCAGGTGTGTGTGTGTGTGTGTGTGTGTGTGTGTGTGTGTGTGTGTGTGTTTGTGTGTGTAGGAGGTTCCCTAGAGTTCCCTGTGTGTGTAAGGTGACAGTACATGTTTGAAAGCATGAAGCTAGGAAACCCTGGGGATTCAGAGGTTTCCTGTCACTGGAATCCTGGGAGGAGGCAGGGATTTGCCTGGTCATTTCTAGAATGTTTGAGTTCCTTTCACGTTAAGAAAGCCATGGAAAAACAAACAAAAATCACCACCAACAACAAAGACAGCCATGGCGTCAGAGAAACAAAACCGGCCCCACGCTATGGAAGCGTCCCACGGGCCCATGAATAAGAGGATGGGATCAAGCAGAGGTGGTGCCTGGACACAGGGGAACATTACTCGGCCATAAAAAGGGATGAGACCCTACCATTTGCCAAAGTTGGGATGAGCTAGAAGGTCGTAGGCTGCGTGAAACTCGCCAGTCAGAGAAGGACAAGTTACCACAAGATTTCCCTTCCACCTGGAATCTTAAGAACAAAATAAATGACAAACTCACTCCAGACGCGAAGAACAGACTGATGGTTGTCACACCCGGGGCTGGGGGGAGGGGAGGCACTGCAAGGCACCCTAAGGTGCACAGGACAGCAGCCCCAATCACCCCCCAAAATAAAAATGAATCCGGTCAAAAAAACTAACAGTTACCTAGAATGCACTGCCCTGGTTTTGAATAGAAACCACGCCCCGTGGGTGAAGGGGGTTTAGGGGATCCCTGGTTTTCACACGATCTAAGAAAGGATGCACAGCACACACACCCGGGTCATTCTGAGACCAACCTCCATCCTTCCATCCGTCCATCCGTCCATCCGTCCATCCATCCATCCAGACAGCCATCCATCCATCCATCCTCCATCCAACCATGCACCCATGCACCCATCCAACCATCCATCCATCCATCCACCCATCCTTCTCTCCGAACATCGGTCCATCCATCGGTCCTCACTCACTTCCAAACGCCCGGCCTCGCCTGGTCTTGGACGCCCTCGCCCCACTCACCTCCTCCGCAGCGCCCGCACCCACACTCCTGCAGCCTGCACTGGCGAGCTCTGTGCCAGGAGCTGAAACCCGCCTGTTTATATACACGCTCCGGGCATCACTTCCTGTTCCCGCCCCGCCCTGTGATTGGTTAGAGACCAGGCACTGATCCGTTTTTCATAATCGGCTTAGATAGGGTTTCCCGGAGAGAAACGCCCCGCGGTCCCATGGGGGTGTGGGCCTCTGAGCTCCTCAGCACGTGTCTGCAGCGTTTGAAGGACCCACACACGTAGGCCCGGCCCTGGTGGGTGTGGCTCAGTGGTTCCAGCGTGGGCCTGGGTGCCGAGGGGTCGCGGAGGGTCCCAGGTTCGGTTCCTCTCTATCTTTTTCTCTCCCTGGAATGAATTAAAAAAATAAAAATAAAAAGTAAAGCCCAGCCAGGGTGGCTCAGGGGTTGAGCATCGACCTATGAACCTGGAGGTCACAGTTGGATTCCTGGTCAAGGGCACACGCCTGGGTTTCAGGTTCAATCCTCAGTGGGGGGTGTGCCTAAGGCAGCCGATCAATGGTT
This sequence comes from Plecotus auritus, assembly GCF_963455305.1. NCBI lineage: Eukaryota > Metazoa > Chordata > Mammalia > Chiroptera > Vespertilionidae > Plecotus > Plecotus auritus. Next base: position 3,251,164 of record NC_137785.1, on the reverse strand, counting down.
CTCCCTCATCATTGACGCTTCTATCTCTCTCTCCCTCTCCCTTCCTCTCTGAAATCAATAGAAATCTATTAAAAAAATAGTTAAGATGGTAAATTTCATGTGACTTGTATTTCATCTCAATAAACAATGTTTTTAAACTTTATTTTTATTGTTGATGCTGTTACAGGTGTCCTCACCTCCCCCGCACCCCCCGGCCCGCCCCTGCCCTTTGCCCATCTCCACCCAGTTCCCACTCTTACTGCCCTCAGGCCCTCACCACTCGGCTGTGCCCATGGGCCCTGCATATGAATTCTTTGTCTCATTCCTTTACCTTCTCTCAGACAGTCCTCCCCTCCCTCCTACCACAGCTGTTAGCCTAATACATTAAATATTTTTTAAAAACTAGTTTGGTCCAGCCTGCCTGGCTCAGTCGTTGAACGTTAACCTATGAACCAGGAGGTCATAGGTCAATTCCTGGTGAGGGCACATGCCCAGGTTCCCGGCTTGTTCCCGGGGGGTGGGGCATGCAGGAGGCAACTCCTCTGCCTGGTAAAGCTATTGGATTGATGGCTGGATGGCTGGCTGGATGAATGGCTGGATGGATAGATGGGCGAATAGGTGGATGGCTGGATGGCTGGATGAATGGCTGGATGGATAGATGGGCGAATGGGTGGATGGCTGGATGGCTGGATGGCTGGCTGGATGGCTGGATGGCTGGATGAATGGCTGAATGGCTGGCTGGCTGGCTGGCTGGATGGATGGATGGATGGATGGATGGATAGATGGGCGAATGGGTGGATGGCTGGATGGATGGATGGCTGGATGGATAGATGGGCGAATGGGTGGATGGGTGGATGGGTGGATGGAGGTTGCCCTCAGAATGACCCGCGTGTGTGCGCTGTGCATCATTTCTGAGATCGTGTGAAAACCGGGGACCCCCTCAGGACCCTCTTCACACACAGGGGGTGGTTTCTATTTTAAACCAGGGCTTTTCAGTCTAGGCCACTATTGGCATTTTTGACCGGATTCATCTTTATTTTGGGGGTGCGGTGGGGGTGCTGCCCTGTGCATATTACGGTGCCTTGCAGTGCCTCCCCTCCCCCCAGCCCCGGTGGTGACACCTTCAATCCGATCTCCGTGTCTGGGAGTGTGAATGGTCGGGCTTTTGGAAGTGAGTGAGGACCGATGGATGGACGGGTGGATGGACCGATGGACGGACTGATGGACGGATGGATAGATGGAAGGCTGGATGGATGGATGGGCGGATGGACGGATGGAGCCGGGTGTGTGCACTGTGATCCCTTCTGAGATCGTGTGAAAACCAGGGATCCCCCTGGACCTCCATCACACACAGGGTGTGGTTCCTATTCCAAACCAGAGCTTTGCAGTCTAGGCCACTGTTGGAAGTTTTGCCTGGATTCATCTTTATTTTAGGGGTGGGGTGGGGCACTGTCCTGTGCATCTTAAGGTGCCTTGCATTGCCTCCCCACCTCCCAGCCCGGTTGTGACAACTATCAGTGTGTTCTCCGTGTCTGGAGTGAGTTTGTCATTTATTTTGTTCTTTAGGTTCCACGTGGAAGGGAAATCTTGTGGTAACGTGTCCTTCTCTGACTGGCGTGTTTCACAAAGCCTAAGACCTTCTAAACCAGCCGTGGGCAAACTACGGCCTGCGGGCTGGATCCGGCCCGTTAGGCTGTTCTATCCAGCGCGCGGAGCCTAAAGAGCGGAGGGTTCTCTTGCTCTCCCCTCCGCTCCTTCCCCAGCAGCAGTGTTAACAGGGCAATGTCGGGAAACATGGCCGCAGCTCCTTCTTCTGAGCGGGCAGATTTATATCCGCCCATTCAGTAGAAGGAACAACTTCTCAATCTTCCAGAGGCTCCTTGTAATGCCCACGGACGCGTCCCCGACATCACCCTGGGAATGCGTAGACACGTTATCGTGGTGATGTAGGGAGACACGCCCCTGGAGAGCACAGTATCAGAGCATTAGCTAAAAAGGAGACCAACAACACTGTTCCCACTGAAGGTGATGTTTTAAAGACCAAAAACCTTTCAACCCAGTCTACATTGCCATCTACATCTACGTCTCGGGCATAATTTGGAAGTTGCACTAAAGAAAATGTTTAATTTACTGTTTACACATTTTGTTCTTTTCTATTTGTTTTAGTTTTAAATTATTTTATTATATTTAAGTTTAATTTGAAAGGCTTTTGTACCTTTCCTTGGTTAGGCAATTTTATTTTGCCTTTGCCATCTTCAATATAAGGTATGTTATTGTGCTATGATTCCTCCATTTTTTGAAGTTTCAAATTATAATAATTAGTGTTTACATTCTTCTTGTTAAAATGTTTGAAATGAATAAAACTATTGAAATAAAAAAAAAGACTGTACCCTTTTATGTAATGATGTTTACTTTGAATTTATATTAGTTCACACAAACACTCCATCCATGCTTTTGTTCCGGCCCTCCGGTCCAGTTTAAGAACCCATTGTGGCCCTCGAGTCAAAAAGTTTGCCCACCCCTGGTCTAGGCTCATCCCAGCTTTGGCAAATGGTAGGGTCTCATCCCTTTTTATGGCCGAGTAATGTTCCCCTGTGTCCAGGCACCACCTCTGCTTGATCCCATCCTCTTATTCATGGGCCCGTGGGACGCTTCCATAGCGTGGCGCTGGTTTTGTTTCTCTGACGCCATGGCTGTCTTTGTTGTTGGTGGTGATTTTTGTTTGTTTTTCCACGGATTTCTTAACGTGAAAGGAACCCAAACATTCTAGAAATGACCAGGCAAATCCCTGCCTCCTCCCAGGATTCCAGTGACTGGAAACCTCTGAATCCCCAGGGTTTCCTAGCTTCATGCTTTCACACATGTGTTCTAACCTTCCACACACAGGAAACTCTAGGGAACCTCCTACACACACACACACACACACACACACACACACACACACAAACGTGGCCTAGGGTCTCATCCTCCTGACTCTCCAGCGACCTTGCCCTGACCTTCAGGTGGGCCCCTACCTGTGGTGGAAGGATCCCAGGCGGCCCTGTGCTCATAGCTGCTGCACTTGAGAGGAACCTGGGCCCTGAGAATCCTGGGAAGTGGCTCTTGTCTCTGGAAGGTCCCTTAGGGCCAGTGACAATTCCTCCTTCTTGTTGGTTAATCCTCACCCAGAGTATTTTTCCATTGAATTTTAGAGAGAGTGGAAGGGAGAGCCAGACTCAGAGAGAGAGAAACATGGATGTGGGAGAGACACATCGATTGATTGCCTCGTGCACCCACCCTATGCGAGGCCGGGATTTGACCCTGAAACTGAGGTATGTGCCCTTGACATGGATCCTTCAGTCCATGGGCCAATGCTCTATCCACTGAGCCAAATCAGTAGGGTGAACATTTCACATTAAAAATCTTGCTTCTTCAATATGTCAAAGAGCAAAGAGCCTTTTCTGCGATGAGATTATGTATATGAGACCTGTTAATCCTGTAATTGCGTCAACAATAAAAATAAAGTTAAAAAACATTGTTTAATTGGGATAAGATACAAGTCACATGAAATTTAACGTCTTAACTATTTTTTGATAGATTTCTATTGATTTCAGAGCGGAAGGGAGAGGGAAAGAGAGATAGAAGCATCAATGATGAGGGAGAACCATTGATCGGCTGCCTTCTGCAGGCCTCACACTGGGGATTGATCCTGAAACCCAGGCATGTGCCCTTGACCAGGAATCCAACTGTGACATCCGGGTTCATAGGTCGATGCTCAACCACTGGGCCACCCTGGCTGGGCTTTACTTTTTATTTATTTTTTTTCAATTGATTCTAAGGAGAGAAAAAGATAGAGAGGAACCCAAACTGCGACCTTCCGTGACCCCTCCGCACCCAGGCCCACACTGGAACCACTGAGCTACACCCGCCAGGGCCGGCCCACATGTCTGGGGTCCTTCAAACGCTGCAGACACGCGCTGAGGAGCTCAGAGGCCCACACCCCCATGGGACCGCGGGGCGTTTCTCTCCTGGAAACCCTCCCTATCTAAGCCGATTATGAAAAACGGATCAGTGCCTGGTCTCTAACCAATCACAGGGCGGGGCGGGAACAGGAAGTGATGCCCGGAGCGTGTATATAAACAGGCGGGTTTCAGCTCCTGGCACAGAGCTCGCCAGTGCTGAGGCTGCTGGAGGTGCGGGTGCGGGCGCTGCGGAGGAGGTGAGTGGGGCGAGGGCGTCCAAGGCCGGGTGAGGCCGGGTGCTTGGAAGTGAGTGAGGACCGATGGATGGACTGATGGACGGAGAGAACGATGGACGGATGGACGGATGGACGGATGGATGGAGGGATAGATGGATGGTTGGATGGCTGGATGGACGGATGGACGGATGGTTGGATGGATGGATGGATGGATGGACGGTGGATGGATGGATGGAGGTTGGTCTCAGAATGACCCGGGTGTGTGCGCTGTGCATCATTTCTGAGATCGTGTGAAAACCAAGGGTCCCCCCAGCACCCCTTTCACACACGGGGCGTGGTTTCTATTCAAAACCAGCGAAATCTTGTGGTAACTTGTCCTTCTCTGACTGACATATGTCACCCAGCCTAAGACAATCTAGGCTCATCCAGCTTTGGCAAATGGTAGGGTCTCATCCCTTTTTATGGCCGAGTAATGTTCCCCTGTGTCCAGGCACCACCTCTGCTTGATCCCGTCCTCTTATTCATGGGCCCGTCGGTCCCTTCCATAGCGTGGCGCTGGTTTTATGTTTCTCTGATGCCATGGCTGTCTTTGTTGTTGGTGGTGATTTTTGTTTGTTTTTCCATGACTTTCTTAACGTGAAAGGAACTCAAACATTCTAGAAATGACCAGGCAAATCCCTGCCTCCTCCCCCATTTCCAGTGACAGGAAACCTCTGAATCCCCAGGGTTTCCTAGCTTCATGCTTTCACACATGTGTTCTCACTTTCCACACACAGGAAACTCTAGGGAACCTCCTACACACACACACTCACACACACACACACACACACACACACACACACACAAACAAACCTAGGGTCCCATCCTCCTGACTCTCCAGCGACCTTGCCCTGACCTTCAGGTGGGCCCCTACCTGTGGTGGAAGGATCCCAGGCGGCCCTGTGCTCATAGCTGCTGCACTTGAGAGAAACCTGGGCCCTGAGAATCCTGGGAAGTGGCTCTTGCCTCTGGAAGGTCCCTTAGGGCCTGTGACAATTCCTCCTTCTTGTTGGTTAATCCTCACGGAGGATGCTTTACCATTGAATTTTAGAGACAGTGGAAGGGAGAGCCAGACACAGAGAGAGAGAAACATGGATGTGGGAGAGACACATGGATTGGTTGCTCCTGCACCCGCCCTATCGGAGCCCAGGAATTGAGCCTGCAACTGAGGTACGTGCCCTTGACATGGATGCTTCAGTCCAAGGGCCAACACTCTATCCACTGAGCCAAACCAACTAGGGTGAACATTTCTCATTACAAATCTTGCTACCTTAATATTTCAAAGAGCAAAGAGCATTTTCTGGGATGGGATTATCTGGATGAGACCCGTCCATCCATTCATTCAAACATATCCGGAAACTGAGGGCAGCGGGTGGGAGGTGGGTGGCAGGGAACTTGGTGGGGATAGGGTTTCCCTTTGTGGTGACCCAAACTCGGTTCTGGCCCCAGACAGTGGTGACGGTTAAAGAGCGTTTCCAAGGCACTTAGTGGCCCCAAACTGCACCCCTTAAAAATGAGTTAGGCCCTCGCTGAGGAGCCCAGGTGGTTAGAAAACCCGGTCAGGGCGCGTACATACCTGGACACACAGATCTCTCTCTTTTTCACTCTCTCTTCATATGCTTGGTTAGGACGATGCACTAACCAACAGCCGCCCGGCCAGGCCCCTGCATCTTGCCTGGAGCAGAAGCTATAAACGCTGGTGTGATTATTGAAGTAGATTTTGGAGCCCCGCCAGTGTGGCTCAGGTGTTGAGTGTCGACCCATGACCCACAGGTCACTGGATTGTTTCCTGGTCAGGCACATGCCCAGCTTTCAGGCTGGATCCCCATTGGGGGGCCTGCAGGTGTCAACTGATTGATGTTTCTCTCTTTCTCCCACTTCTTCATTCCTCTCTCTCTAAAATCAATAAAATGAAATATTTTTTTAAAAAGAGGAATACTATGGGTTAACCTCCATGGCATTAAATATGGGGCCAGTGAGGGGTGTTTAGTACTGGGTGTGTCATCAGGGTAACTCATGGCAATCTCTCCTCTCTTTCTCCAGCACTGTGGACCTGTTACCCTGTGTCTCCCTTCTTTCGCTCTCCCTCAGGACCTGACGTCAGGACCGGTTCGCTCCAGTCCCCTTGGAGACGTTTCCAGTGACGATGGCTACAGACCAGATGTTTTCAGATGGTCACGGGGACCCGCAGGGCAGCCTGGGCTGGGAGCTGCCACGGTATGGACCGCCCCTTGGACGCCTCACTGAGGGGCAGTACTGGGACTCCGAGAGGGGGCACGTGCTCTTCAGGGCCTTCCACCCCTCGGAGCACTCGGACCCCCTCCGGAGCCTGCACACCATGTCTGAGCTCCTCCATCGCTGGCTGAGGCCAGATGTGCGCACCGTGAAGCAGATGATGGACCAGCTGGTGCTGGAGAAGTTTATGACCTGCATGCCCCTGGAGCTGCAGGTCCTGGTCAAGGAGAGGAGGGTGCAGAGCTGCGATGAGCTGGAGGTCTTGCTGATAAATAAGGAGAAACCCAGGAAATGGGTGAGTGGGACCCTCATGATGGGCGGGGGCAAGGGAGGCCAGTAAATGTACACAGTAGCATTCTTTAATTTTCTCTTTAAAATAAATTTTTTGTTGATTTCAGAGAGGGAGGGAGAGAAAGAGAGAAACAACAATGATGAGAGAGAATCATGGATTGGCTGCCTCCTGCATGCCCTGCCCACCCCATTGAGGATCAAGCTCGCCACCCGGTGGTGTGCCCTGGCTGGGAATCGAACCGGGATCTCCTGGTTCATAGGTAGATGCCCAACCACTGAGCCACGGTGCCCAGGCCACATGAGCATTCCTTAGATGGACATCTTCTTCAGACATTGGATCTCGCATCCTGAGCTTCACTTTTCCAATGACCTCAGAATAAACCAGGAGGTAGACTTGTCAGTTCTGCCTCACAGGCGGAGAAACTGAGGCACAGACCAGGTGCAGGCCTGGCGCCTTCTCCCCAGAGAGCCTTTGGAAGTGTTGGGAGACATGTTTGGTTGCCACCATGTGGGCGGTTGCCATGTTATTGATTGATTTAAAGAATTCCTTTTTAGAGAGAGAATGGGGAAGGGAGAGAGAGGGAAACATCCCTGTGTGTTCCTCTAAAGTGTGAGTGTGAGGAGGACACACACAAGGAGGAGGGTGACTCCCGGGTCTTATCCTGTTTCATTTCCTCCCACAGACGGTGGTCACCTTCCAAGGGCAGGACTATCTTCAGGAGAATTCCGACGAGGAACCCGGGGACACAGACCTCCGGATGGACTTGTCCCTGAAGTCCCCATCCCCCGTAAGTAAGCCGGGGACACATCCTGAGAACAGCCCGGAGGTCCACAGAGAGCCGGGGAACCAGCCAGGACCCAGTGACATGGTGTGGGGACAGGTGAGTGTGTGATGCCCTGATCTGTGGGGACGGGTGGGAGCCGGTACAAGGGGACGTGGTGCCCGTAGCTGCTACAGCATTTGGGGCATTGACACAGGCTGGAAAGGGACCCCTGAATGCATCCAGGGGAAGCATTCAGTCCACGGGCCTTTCTGAACCAATGTGGGCCATAAAGATCCACCGACCTTTGACCTTTGGCCAGTAGAAATCTAATGTTCCTCTAGGCATTATCAGGCGTGAGCAGTGGGGAGAGCCGGGTCCAGAATCGCTTTGCTTCCACAATTGGAGGCAGCGAGCAGTGAGATGCCCAGGGGAGGTACGCCTGGAGAATGAAGACTAAACACTGTGGCCCTGGCAGTGTTTTTAGTGGTTCCAGCATCGGACCCAGGACTGTAGGGCTGTGGGTTTGATTCCCAGTCAAGGGCACACACCTGGGTTGCAGGTTCCCTTCCCTGCCCAGTTTGGGGCGATTGCAGGAGTCAACCACGCATGTGTCTCTCACATTGATGTCTCTCTCTCTCTCTCTCTCTCTCTCTCTCTCTCTCTCTCTCTCTCTCTTCTCCCCCTCCCCCCCCCCCCCCCTTTCTTTCTCTCACTTTCTCTCCTCCTCTCTTCCTTGCTCTCTAAAAATCAATGGAAAACATATCCTGGGGTGAGGATGAACAACAACAACAAAAAGAGTAAGAGTATAATATATGGGCTTGACATAAAGGTGTGATGGGTGTACATAACGACAGACTTGGGAGTTGGGGGTGATGGGGTTGGCCCCAAGGAAGTCTTTCCCACCCCTGGCTTCAGACAGGTCTAACCAACCTTGGTTACCCACTGGCAGGGGCAGAACGTCCTCACGCCGGAGACGATTCCCAAGACAAGTGACCCACAGGGTGTGAGGCCCATGGAGAAGTTGGAGAAGTTAGAGAAGGATGTGATGGAAGATGGGGAAGAGGCAGCAGTTCTCACATCTCCAGAGCCTCCGCTTCCCAGCAGTCCTGGTGAGTATGGAACTGGGCTTTAGAGCCATTATTGATGCTCCCTCTGCTGGGAACCCGGCTGGGCATCCAGTGTGGTCTTCTATTGGGCCAGTTGGCTCTCAATGCCAAGCCTTCCCCATCACGGACGGACTCCCTGGTGTTCTAAGGTCTAGTCCCTCGGGTTTGTTGGTTGATGGGAATGTTCTCACCCAACATCGGCTTTGGTTCAGAGGCCTTTGGTAGAGTAGTAGTGTTATACTTTTTAACAAGTGTATATTTTTAAAAATATATATACTTCAATTGATTGTTAGAGAGAGTGCAGAGGACATAGAGAGAGAGAGGAACATCGATGAGAGCGGAAATCATCGTTTGGCTGCCTCCTGCTTGGCACCCACCGGGGATCGAGCCCCCAACCCGGGCATGTGCCCTGACAGGGAGTGGAGCTGGCGGCCTCTTGGTTCCTAGGTGGATGCTCAATCCCTGAGCTGGGCTGAAACTGCTTTTATTACCGTTGTGTGTTGAATCCTTTCTTTCAGGAGATTCCGTGAGGACAGAGGGGGAGCTGAACCTGGAAGAAGGAATGGGCCTTGACCATGTGGATGCTGCTGACGTACCTCCCACCCACGTTCCAGAGACACAGGCTTTGACTCAGCGTCCGAAGAGAAGAGGTTCTTGGAATCCAAGAGGTGCCCCCAAGAGAAAACGGGGCAATACTCCCACCCCCCACGAGGAGCCTCAAGAAGCAGCCGTGCCGCTGGACAGAGGACAAGTCACCGGACAGCATGAGTCCAATTCAGCCGGTGCATCAAACACCGTGGAGCCAACTGGTCACCTTGTTGGCAAAGAATCCAGGAGACAGATCCCGTACGAGTGTCAGGACTGCAGCAAAAGGTTCAGTTATAAGTCGCAGTTAGACCTTCACCGGAGGTCACACACAGGAGAGAGACCCTTCCAATGCCGTTACTGTCCCAAGAGATTCATTCAGGCCTCGGACCTGCACGTCCACCATCGCATCCACACGGGCGAGAAGCCGTACCGCTGTACCATCTGCAAGAAGAGGTTCACCCACGAGTCCACGCTGCGTGGCCACCAGCGGGTCCACACCCAGGAGAGGCCGTACCAGTGCGACGTCTGCCCCAAGAGGTTCAGCCACCGAGGGAACCTCAACGTCCACATGCGCACCCACTTGGGACTGAGGCCCTACCGGTGTCCCCAGTGCCACCGGGCCTTCCGCCAACTGGGGACGTTTAAACGCCACCAAAGGACATGCCAACCAGGCGCCCCGAGGGACCGGGTCCCTTGTGACCCAGAAGGAAAGGAACGGGTCACCTCTGGTGCAAAAATGGTCTCTGAGCACTTAGACAGAGGGGGTGCTATGGATTAGAATTGGGGTCCTCCAATAAATACTCATGTTCCCTATGGGCCCCATATGGTGTCAGTCTTGTTTCAATAAATATTTCACTATTCAGCCCTTATCCCTCCTGTTGTCCTTAATTTCACTGTAAAATAGGGAGGTCCCAGGCCAGATTCCCTACAGAATACCCAGTGCAATGTGGATGTCAGATACACCACATTTTTTATTTTGTAAAAAAAATATATTCTTACTAGTGACCGGGTGCATGAAATCCGTGCACATTAAAAGGGGATTAATTAGAGGAAATAATTTAATATTGCTATTTTCCCTCTCTCTATAACAGAAGTGTCAGAGATGAAAGAAAATTAGTAAAATGTATATGAAAACCTTCCTCCTGTCAGAGTCTGGGGCACACCACGGGACCCAGAGTCAAGTCCACACCCACCGACATGCACCTCAAAATTACGTGAGACCCTGACCTGGCCGGGCCCCCACCCATTGGGCTGGATCCAGACCCGGCCAGTCCCACCCTTGTCAAGCCCTGCCAGGCAGGGGGCATAGCCTCAGGTCCCCTGGCCCGGTGCCAGGATTGGGGGCATGGCCTTAGGTCCCCCAGCCCTGAGCAGGGCAGGGGGCATGCCTTGAGGTCCCCCATCAAGCCCCACCAGGTGTGGGGGCTCAGCTTCAGGTCCCCCGGCCCTGCACCAGGAGGGGGGTGCAGCCTCAGGTCCCCCATCAAGCTCAGCTGGGTAGGGACGCAGCCTGCATTCCCCCAACCCAGCACTGGGGGTGCACCTTGAGGTCCCCTGTCAAGCCCTGCTGGGTGGGGGGCATGGCCTGAGGTCCCCTGTCAAGCCCAACTGGTGAGGGGTGCAGCCTGAGGTCCCCCTGCCTGGCACTGGGGTGGGGGGAGCAGCCTGAGGTCCTCTAGACCAGCACCAGAATGGGAAGAGCACCTTGAGGTCCCCAATCAAGCCCCACGGAGGCGGGGGAGGGCATAGCCTCAGGTCCCCTGGCATGGCACTGGGGCGGGGGGTGCAGCCTGAGGTTCCCCAGCCTGATGCCAGGGTGGGGAGCACGGCCTGAAGTCTCCTGTCAAGCCCTGTCCTGGGGGGTCGTGGCCTGAAGTCCCCTGTCAAGCCCCACAGGGGCAGGGGGAGGGCATGGCCTCAAGTCCCTGCTGATTGCTCCTTAAGGCACCTTAAGGGAACTTGGCCTCAGCTGTGGGTGCAGCCATCTTTGTGCTGGAGTGATGGTAAATTAGCATATTCCCTCTTTATTAGATAGGATTCATTTCTGAGAGGAAGGGGGAGGGATTAGAGAGATAGAAACATCAATGATGAGAGAGAATCATGGATCAGCTGCCTCCTGCACACCCCCCACTGCGGAACAAGATTGCAACCTGGGCATGGCCCTCACCAGGAATTGCGCTGTGACCTCCTGGTTCATAGGTTGACGCTCAACCACTGATCCACGCTGGCTGGACCAAACTAGTTTTTAAAAAATATTTAATATATTAGGCTAACAGCTGTGGTAGTAGGGAGGGGAGGACTGTCTGAGAGAAGGTAAAGGGATTAGACAAAGAATTCATATGCAGGGCCCATGGGCACAGCCCAGTGGTGAGGGCCTGAGGGCAGTAAGGGTGGGAACTGGGTGGAGATGGGCAAAGCGCAGGGGCGGGGCCGGGGCGGGGGGCGGTGAGGACAGCTGTAACAGCGTCAACAATAAAAATAAAGTTTAAAAACATTGTTTATTGATATGAAATACAAGTCACATGAAATTTACCATCTTAACTATTTTTAAAATAGATTTCTATTGATTTCAGAGCGGAAGGGAGAGGGAGAGAGAGATAGAAGCATCAATGATGAGCGAGAACCATTGATTGGCTGCCTTCCGCACACCCCCCACTGGCGATTGAACCTGAAACCCAGGCGTGTGCCCTTGACCAGGAATCGAACTGTGACCTCCCGGTTCATAGGTCAATGCTCAACCACTGAGCCACCCTGGCTGGGCTTTACTTTTTATTTTTATTTTTAAATTGATTCTAGGGAGAGAAAAAGAGAGAGAGGAACCGAACCTGGGACCCTCCGTTACCCTCGGCACCCAGGCCCACGCTGGAACCACTGAGCCACACCCGCCAGGGCCGGGCCTAAGTGTCTGGGTCCTTCCAACGCTGCAGACACGTGCCGAGGAGCTCAGAGGCCCACACCCCCATGGGACCGCGGGGCGTTTCTCTCCCGGAAACCCTCCCTATCTAAGCCGATTATGAAAAACGGATCAGTGCCTGGTCTCTAACCAATCACAGGGCGGGGCGGGAGCAGGAAGTGATGCCCGGAGCGTGTATATAAACAGGCGGGTTTCAGCCCCTGGCACAGAGCTCGCCAGTGCAGGCTGCAGGAGGTGCGGTTCGGGCTCGGGCGCTGCGGAGGAGGTGAGTGGGGCGAGTGCGTCCAAGACCAGGCGAGGCCGGGCGCTTTGAAGTGAGTGAGGAGCGATGGATGGACCGATGGTCCTAGAGAAGGCTGGCTGGATGGATGGATGGGTGGATGGTTGGTTGGATGGATGATGGATGGATGGAAGGATGGATGGAAGGATGGATGATGGATGGATGGAAGGATGGATGGAAGGATGGATGGATGGATGGAAGGATGGATGGATGGATGGACGGTGGGTGGATGGATGGGTGGATGGATGATGGATGGATGGATGGATGGATGGACGGACAGATGGAGGGATGGATGGATGGTTGGATGGATGGATGGACGGATGGGTGGATGGATGGATGGAGGTTGGTCTCAGAATGAACCGGGTGTGTGCGCTGTGCATCATTTCTGAGATCGTGGGAAAACAACGGTTTCCCCAAACCCCCTTCACACACGGGGCGTGGTTTCTATTCAAAACCAGGGCATTCAGTCTTGGCCACTGTTGGCATTTTTGACGGAATTCATCTTTATTTTGGGGGGTGAATGGGGGTGCTGTCCTGTGCATCTCAGGGTGCCTTGCAGTGCCTCCCCTCCCCTGCAGCCCTGGCTGTGACAACCATGAGTCCCTTCTCCGTGTCTGGTAGTGAGTGTGGTCACTTATTTTGTTCTTCAGATTCCACATCGAGGTGGCAGCCGTGGTCGAGACGATGTGTCAGACTTAACTCTGGGACCTGGAACCTCTCCGGTGACAGGAATGAATCCCGTATCAGGAGCCCCGAGTCCCCCTCCCCGACCCGATGGAGCTGCCATCGCCACCACGAATCCGGCGGTGAGCGCAGAGATGTGCTGCTACTGCTTTGATGTCCTGTGCTGTCACCTCTATGGCTTCCCTCCGCCCCGACTTCCCAGATTCACCAACGACCCCCATCCGCTCTTTGTGACCTGGAAGACAGGGCGGGACCAGCGGCTTCGCGGCTGCATTGGGACCTTCTCCGCCATGAATCTTCACTCGGGACTCCGGGAATGCACGTTAACCAGTGCACTGAAGGACAGTCGATTCCCGCCCCTGACCCCAGAGGAGCTGCCGGAACTTTCCTGCTCTGTGTCCCTCCTGACTAACTTCGAGGAAGCCAGTGATCATCTGGACTGGGAGGTCGGGGTCCATGGGATTCGAATTGAATTCAGCGATGAGAAAGGTGTCCAAGGGACAGCCACATATTTACCTGAGGTTGCTAAGGAGCAAGGCTGGGATCAGATCCAGACAATAGACTCCTTGCTCAGGAAAGGTGGCTTTAAGGCCCCAATTACCAGGGAATTCAGAAAAACCATCAGACTCATCAGGTACCAAAGTGAGAAGGTGACCGTCAGTTATGCAGAATATATTGCTTCTCGACAGCACTGTCTCCGGAATGGCACTGTTCATGCCCCGCCCCTCTACCATCATTCCTCCTGACACACGGCTACATGCCCTGTCCTGCCATTCAGTCAGTGCATCCAACACCATGGGGCCAACTGGTCACCCTGTCGGCAAAGAATCCAGGAGACAGATCCCGTACGAGTGTCAGGACTGCAGCAAAAGGTTCAGTTATCAATCTCAGTTAGCCCTTCACCGGAGGACACACACAGGAGAGAGACCCTTCCAATGCCGTTTCTGTCCCAAGAGATTCATTCAGGCCTCGGACCTGCACGTCCACCATCGCATCCACACGGGCGAGAAGCCGCACCGCTGTGCCGTCTGCAAGAAGAGGTTCACTCACAAGTCCACGCTGCGTGGCCACCAGCGGGTCCACACCCAGGAGAGGCCGTACCGGTGCGACGCCTGCCCCAAGAGGTTCAGCCACCGAGGGAACCTCAACGTCCACATGCGCACCCACTCGGGCCTGAGGCCCTACCGGTGTCCCCAGTGCCACCGGGCCTTCCGCCAACTGGGGACGTTTAAACGCCACCAAAGGACATGCCAACCAGGTGCCCCAAGGGACCGGGTCCCTTCTGACCCAGAAGGAAAGGAACGGGTCACCTCTGGTGCAAAAATGGTCTCTGAGCACTTAGACAGAGGGAGTGCTATGGATTAGAATTGGGGTCCTCCAATAACTACTCATGTTCCCTATGGGCCCCATATGGTGTCAGTCTTGCTGGTTGTTTCAATAAATATTTCTTGATTCTACTCTTATCCCTCCTGTTGTCCTTAATTTCATTGTAAAATAGGGAGGTCCCAAGAGAGTGGCCAGATTCCCTGCAGAATGCCCAGTGCAATGTGGATGTCAGATACACCACCTTTTTATTTTATATTTTTTATATATTTATATATATATATTTGTATTGATTTCAGAGAGGAAGGCAGAGGGAAGAGAGAGATAGAAACATCAATGATGAGAGAGAATCATTGATCGGTTGCCTCCTGCACGCCCCCTACTGGGGATGGAGCCCACAACCCCGGGCATGTGCCCTTGAATAGAATTGAACCTGGGACCCTTCAGTCTGCAGGCCAATGTTCTATCCACTGAGCCAAACCGGTCAGGGCTCACTGAGCATCAGATTTTGAGAGAGAGAGAGAGAGATTGGTTGCTTCCTGTGGGCACCTGGATCCAGAATTGAACCCGCCACCTAGGCATGTACCCTGACTAGGAATGGAACCGGCAACTTTTTATTGCACAAGATGATGCTGGCCAGGCAACATTCACTGATGCTCTTGTGTGCCGTGACCAGGAATTGAACCAGAAACCTTTGCGTATCTGGACAATGGTCTCACCCGCTGAGCTGCCCAGCCGGGGTTGAACAGTTTAAGTTGTAACTTGTTTTTATTTATTTATTTATTTATTTATTTATTTATTTATTTATTTATTAAATAACTTCCTTTTTAAAAATATATTTTATTGATTTTTACAGAGGAAGGGAGAGAGAGAGAGAGAGAGAGAGAGAGATAGAAACATCAATGATGAGAGAGAATCATTGATCGGCTTGCCTCCTGCACGCCCCCTACTGGAGCCCACAACCCAGGCATGTGCCCTTGGCCGATATCGAACCAGGAACCCTTCAGTCCGCAGGCTGACGCTCTATCCACTGAGCCAACCCAGCCAGGGCTGTAACTTGCTTTTAGAGGTCATTTGTAGAACTATTATAACAAATATCCGCTAGATAGCAGCAAACGCCTTTGCATATATTCTGCTAAATGGTTTTTTTTTTTTTAAAAAAAAAACACAAAAGACAAACCATGTCCTTTGTAATTTTATTTAGCCTCGACTGCAGAATGGCAGAAAGCTGTACGTGTTAGAGCAATTTCCTGTTATCCCTTATAAGCACATTTTCAAAAGATAATGTGTAGAGCTTCAGTAACGCTTTTATTTCTTCTTACGTTTTCTACTCCTATTTATTGGAATGTACTTTGAGGTCTCTTTACTGTATGAATAAATAATTGGGGCGTGTATTTAAAAAGAAAAAACATAACCCGCCTGGCCGGCCTGGCTCAGTTCGATTCCCGGTCAAGGGCCCATGCCCGGGTTGCGGGCTCCATCCCCAGTGTGGGGCGTGCAGGAGGCAGCCCATCAGTGATTCCATCTCCTCATGGATGTTTCTCTCTCTCTCTCCCTCTTCCTTCCTCTGTGACATCAATAAAAATGTATTTTAAAAAATATATCAGTCTGGCCCTGGTGAGTTTGGCTCAGTGGCTGAAGCCTTGGCCTCCCAGATGGACGGATCTCGGGTTTGATTCCGCTCCAGGGCACATACCATGGTTGCAGGCTTGTCCGCCGGCCTCCCGTCAGCCACGAGGTGCAGGGCTGGGGGTGAGGGGCCAAGGGAGGGCAACCAATCAGTGTGTCTCTCTCACATTGATGTTTCTCTCTCTGTGTCTGTCACACTCCCTTCTACTCTATCTAAAAATCAACGGGGAAAAATATCCTCCGGTGAGGATTAACAACAACAACAACAACAAAAATACACCAGTCTGGCGCCTGGCTGGATGGCTCGGTTGGTTGGAGCATTGTCCGGTGTACCAAAGCTTAACAGGTTGGACCCCAGGTCAGGGCACATACCCCAGTTGTGGGTTTGATCCCCGGTCAGGGCACATTTGGGAGGCAATCCTATAAAATAAAGAGCTAATATACAAATGGTTGTCATCCCCTCCCGCAGGGGGACCTGAGGCCAGGCGGGGGGCTTGACAGGGGTGGGGCTGGCTGGGTCTGGGTCTCGCACAATTTCAATTTGGGCATGGGTGGGCGGGGACTTGACTCTGGGTCCCTCGGCATGCCTCAGACTCTGACAGGAGGAAGATTTTCATATACATTTTACTAATTTTCTTTCATCTCTGACACTTCTATTATAGAAAAAAGGGCAAGTAGCAATATTAAAATATTTCCTCTAATTAATTCCCTTTTTAAAAAAATTTTTTTAAAAATATATTTTATTGATATTTCACAGAGAGGAAGGGAGAGGAATAGAGAGCTAGAAACATCCATGAGAGAGAAACATCAATCAGCTGCCTCCTGCACACCATCCACTGAGGATGTACCCGCAACCAAGGCACATGCCCTTGACCGGAATCGAACCTGGGACCCTTCAGTCCGCAGGCTGATGCTCTATCCACTGAGCCAAACGGGTTTCGGCTCTAATTAATTCCCTTTTAATGTGCATGAATTTCATGCACCGGGCCACCCACTAGTTGATTGATGTTTCTCTCTCACATCAATGTTTCTCTCTCTCTCTCTCTCTCTCTCTCTCTCTCTCTCTCTCTCTCTCTCTCTCTCCGGAATCAATAAAAATAAAAAAAGGAAGCAATCTGGGAGTCTGGGGAGAGATGCCCCAGTGTACAGACCAGGGGGTGGACACCCCACAGTGCCATGACTTTGCCTGGAGTTAGGCAGTGGCCTGAGAAAGATGAAAGTCAGAGAAACATTCAGACAGAGCGAAGGGCCGATGCCGTGGGTGCCTCTGCTGCACATGGAGGCAAAGAACATCGAACACGTGGCTCTGGGGGTCCCCCGAAGGGACACCCACCAGGGGGAGCTGGTCTGAAGGGGGGCCCACGTGAGAAGGTCTGTGGGACATCCCTGGAGACATGTCTGGAGGGAGACACCCACCCTGGCCATCATCCCCGAAGGGTATCGGGGTTCAGAACCAGGGGAAGGAGTGAGGGCAGGGAAAGGGACCCCGGGAACGGTGGTGTTGGCGGGGCCAGGGGAGAGGGAGGCGAGTGGAGAGCAAACACTTGCAAAGTATCAAGAATCCGCACTCCTGCGGCCTCCCCAGGACCGGGCAGCTGGGAATGCACCCGAGGCTGACCTCCTCGTCCCAGGAGAAGTCACAGGCGGATATGGGCCACTTGCTCCTGGAACGTGGGCGGGGAGTCCCTCCAGTACCAGACAGGTCACTCATGTGCAGACGCCAGACGCCCACCATCAGTCCTCGCCGGGCCGAGGAGCTGGCCGCCTCCCAGGCTGGCCTTCCTGCCAGGCGGCCTGACCCTGTTAGACAGAGAGGCGCAGGGGGCCTCCGCGGGTTTCAGGAACGTGCCCCTCACGGCCCCTTGCTGCCAGCTCTCAGGAGTGATGGGGTCAGGGGCAGGCGATCACCCCAGCCCTCTCTATGGGCCTCCCTTGGGCCAGGTAGACACCCCATGGTAGACACTGAGCACCCACCTTGTTCTAGGCCTGGGTGGGTGCTGAGGAGACAGAGAAATCTGGGTTCCTAGCTCATTCTCAGAAGGGATATTGCATGGCCCTTCTGGGCAAATCCCTTTATATATATATATATATATATATATATATATATATATATATATACACACATATATACACACACACACACACACACACACACACACACACACACACACACTGAGTGGCCAAATTATTATGATCTCTGAACACATAATAATCTGGCCACTCAGTATATATATATATATATATATATATACACACACACACACACACACACACACACACACACACACACTAGAGGCCCGGTGCATGAAAATTCATGTACTGGAGGGGGGAGTCCCTCAGCCCAGGACTCCACAGTCCAGGAGCCCTCAGGGGCAGGAGACGACCCAGCCATCAGGGGAAGGCGAAACCCCCATCACACCTCTGCTGCTGCCACTGCCGGCAGCACAAGCCTTGGCCGGCCCTGGTTACCTGAGCTTAGGGGGCCCTGGGTGGCTGGGGGGCTGAGGGGACTGGGGGACTCCGAAGGCAGGCGGGCCTGGCTGTGCCACACACCTGCGGCCCCAGCAGGGCTGAGGGGACTGGGTGCTGCCATCTTGTGGCTGTGGGTGCCACCATCTTTGAGGGCGTGGCAGTCAATTAGCATATTCCCTCCTTATTGGCTGTGGGCACAGTCCTCTTTGGGAGGGCATGATGGTCAATTAGCATATTCCCTCTTTATTAGATAGGATATATTAGAGGCCCGGTGCATGAATTCGTGCACGGGTGGGGTTCGGCCAGCCTGGCCAGGGGGAGGGGACATGTGCGGTTGGCCGGCCTGCCTGCTGGTCAAACTCCTGGTCGAGGGGACAATTTGCATATTAGCCTTTTATTATATAGGATATACATGGAGTGGCCAGATTATTATGCATTCAGAGGTCACAATAATCTGGCACTCAGTATATATATCCTATATAATAAAAGGGTAATAGCCCTAGCTGGTTTGGCTCAGTGGATAGAGCGTTGGCCTGTGGACTGAAGGGTCCAGGTTCGATTCCGGTCAAGGGCATGTACCTTGGTTGCGGGCACATCCCCAGTGGGGGGTGTGCAGGAGGCAGCTGGTCGATGTTTCTCTCTCATCAATGTTTCTAACTCTCTATCCCTCTCCCTTCCTCTCTGTAAAAAATCAATAAAATATATTTTTAAAAAAAGGCAAAAAATAAAAAAAAATAAAAGGGTAATATGCAAGTTGACCCTAACAGCGAAACAACCAGGAATGACCGGTCGCTATGTTGAGCACTGACCACCGGAGGAGCAGACACTCAATGCAGGAGCTGCCCCCTGGTGGTCAGTGCGTTCCCACAGGGGGTGCTCTGCTCAGCCATAAGACGGGCTGACGGCTGTGAGCGCTGTGGCTGTGGCAGGACCCTCTCCCACCTCCTAAGCAGCACTAAGGATGTTCAACTGTGGCTTAGACCCGCTCCCTGCTGGGGCGGGGGGGGAACAGGGCCTAAGCTGTCAGTCAGACATCCCCCAAGGGCTCCCGGGCTGCCAGAGGGATGTCTGACTGCCAGCTTAGGCCCAATCCCCCGGGGAGCAGCCCTAAGCTGGCAGGTGGACATTCCCCGAGGGGTCCCAGACTGCAAGAGGGCACAGGCTGGGCTGAGGGACCCCCCAGAGTGCATGAGTTTTCATGCACCAGGCCTCTAGTGTGTGTGTGTGTGTGTGTGTGTGTGTGTGTGTGCGCGTGTGTGTGTGTATACTAGAGGCCCGGTGCACAAAATTCGTGCACGGGGAGGGGGTGTCCCTCAGCCCAGCCTGCACCCTCTCCAATCTGGGACCCCCTCGAGGGCAGTCGGACATCCCTCTCACAATCCAGGACTACTGGCTCCTAACCACTCACCTGCCTGTGTGCCTGATTGCCCCAAACCACTTCTGCCTGCCAGCCTGATCACCCCTAACCCAGGGGTGGGCA
Organism: Plecotus auritus; assembly: GCF_963455305.1. NCBI lineage: Eukaryota > Metazoa > Chordata > Mammalia > Chiroptera > Vespertilionidae > Plecotus > Plecotus auritus. The sequence goes on along the minus strand of NC_137785.1, from coordinate 3,231,203 downwards.
AACTTTTTGACTCGAGGGCCACAATGGGTTCTTAAACTGGACCGGAGGGCCGGAACAAAAGCATGGATGGAGTGTTTGTGTGAACTAATATAAATTCAAAGTAAAGGAGTGGAGGGGAGAGCAAGAGAACCCTCCGCTCTTTCAGCTCCGCGGGCCGAATAGAACAGCCGAATGGGCCGGATCCAGCCCGCGGGCCGTAGTTTGCCCACGGCTGCCCTAACCACTCCCCTGCCAGCCTGATTGATGCCTAACTGCTCCCCTGCCAGCCTGATTGCCCCTAACTGCCCTCCCCTGCAGGCCTGGTCACCCCTAACTGCCCTCCCCTGCAGGCCTGGTCACCCTTAACTGCCCTCCCCTGCAGGCCTGGTCCCCCCCGCAACTGCTCTCCCCTGCAGGCATGGGTCCCCTCCAACTGCCCTTCCCTGCAGGCCCGTTCGCCCCCAACTTCCCTCCTCTGTCGGCCTGGTCCCTCCCAACTGCCCTCCCCTGCTGGCCATCTTGTGGTGGCCATCTTGTGTCCACATGGGGGCAGCCATCTTTGACCACATGGGAGCAGCCATCTGTGTGTTGGAGTGATGGTCAATTTGCATATTACTCTTTGATTAGATAGGATATATATATATATATGGTATATTTCAGAGCGGAAGGGAGAGGGAAAGAGAGAGAGAAACATCAATGATGAGAATCATTGATTGCCTGTCTCCTGCATGCCCCCTACTGGGGATTGAGCCCACAACCCGGGCATGTGCCCTTGACCAGAATCAAACCCAGGACCCTTCAGTCCCCAGGCCAACCCTCTGTATGTTTAAAAGAAAAAAAATATAAATATATTTATATCAATTATATATATATATACGTGTGTGTGTGTGTGTGTGTGTGTGTGTGTGTGTATACACACACACACACACACACACACACACACACACGTATATATATATATAATTGATTTCAGAGAGGAAGGGAGAGGGAGAGAGATACTAGCAGAAACATCCCTGATGAGAGAGAATCATTGATCGTGGCCACATCCCTTTTAAATTCCTTGCTCCCACGTCAGGTCAGTGGGGGGGACAAGGAACCCCGAGAGGCCCATCGGGGAAGCGTGAGAAGGAACTGACCAAGCAGAGCCCAGGAAATGGATGGTGGATTCCAGCACCTGGCCAGGGGCGTGTGGCGTGTCCTGGGAGGTGGGAGCAGGAAGCCGGACTGTCCCGGTCAGAGGAGGGTGGCTGGGGCCAGGCCGGTGACCCCTGCTCAGGTGGCAGCCACCTGTGTGGGAGCTGCTGTGTGGGAGTAACGGCCCTGGGGCAGGACGGACAGTGCGTTCTTCCCTCCTGGACTGAGCTCGGGGCCCCTCCAGGCACGGCCTGGGCCTGTGAGGCTCAAAGGGTTTCCATTAATTTCCCCGTGAAGAGCTGAGCAGGCTGTCAATGTGATTTGTTTTATATGTAGTCGCTGTGCTTGGAGTTATTTATTTATTTTTTTTAAATGTTATCTTCTTTTCTTTTATTTTTTTAAAATATATTTTATTGTTTTTTTTACAGAGAGGAAGGGAGAGGGATAGACAAATAGAAACATCGATGAGAGAGAAACATCGATCAGCTGCCTCCTGCACACTCCCCACTGGGGATGTACCCGCAACCAAGGTACATGCCCTTGACTGGAATCGAACCTGGGACCCTTTAGCCCACAGTCCGACGTTCTATCCACTGAGCCAAACCGATCAGGGCAGCTTGGAGTTGTTTTTTTTTTAAAAAAAAAAAAATACAGGTTGCTATGTTAGTGTTATTCTTACAGACTTTCATATATTTTCCCACACTAAACGCTTTTTAAATTGAGCTACTAGTCACCTCACACGAAATCATCCACTTAAGAGTGTATTTGGTGCATTCACCATGTTGCTCAACCACCCCCTGTCCCTGGTTCTCAAACCTTTTCTTCTTTCTTTTCTTTTCTTTCGTTTGGTTGGTCTTGGCAATCCTCACCCCAGAATATTTTTCTTTTAAAATATATATATATATATTTTATTGATTTTTTTTTTACAGAGAGGAAGGGAGAGGGACAGAGAGTTAGAAACATCGATCAGCTGCCTCCTGCACACCCCCTCCTGGGGATGTTCCCGCAACCAAGGTACATGCCCTTGACTGGAATCAAACTTGGGACCCTTCAGTCCGCAGGCCGACGCTCTATCCGCTGAGCCACACCGGTTAGGCCCCCCAGAATATTTTTCCCATTGATTTTTTAAGAAGAGTGGAAGAGAGAGAGAAAGACAGAGAAACATCAATGTCAGAGAAACAGATTGATTAATTGCCTCTTGCATGAGACTCGACCAGGGTCCAGGCCAGGGAGGAGCTTGCAGCCCAGGTACCTGCCTTCGACGGGACTCCAACCCAGGACCCTTCGGTCCGCAGGCCGATGCTCTACCCACTGAGCCAACCCGTCTAAGGCTCTTAAACATTTTCATCGCCCCCGAAGGAGACACCAGTGGTCCCCTCCCCCCACACCCTGCCCCCCTCCCCCTGGCCAGCACTAGTCCACATTCTGTCCGCCTGGATTCACCTCCTGTGGATGTTTTATTGACGTGGAGACACACACGTCATCGTCTCTGTCTGGCTGCTTTCACTGGGCACCCTAGAGCCAAGGTTCGTTCTTGTCATGGCACATACATTGCTTTATTCCTCTCTCTCCTTTCATTTTTATTTATTTATTTATTTATTTAATTTTTTAATTTTTTAATTTTTTTTTTGCTTTATTTTTTATTTTTATTTTTTTAAATAAATCTTTATTCAGATTATTACAATTATTTCTCCTTTTCCCCCCATAGCTCCCCTCCACCCAGTTCCCACCCCACCTTCTGCCCTTACCTCCCCCCCACTGTCCTCATCCATAGGTGTATGATTTTTGTCCAGTCACTTCATGAACCCTCCCATACCCCTTTCCCCCTGATAATATACTTTATTGATATTTTACAGAGAGGAAGGGAGAGGGTTAGAGAGCTAGAAACATCGATGAGAGAGAAACATCGATCAGCTGCCTCCTGCACACCTCCTACTGGGGATGTGCCCGCAACCAAGGTACATGCCCCTGACCAGAATCGAACCTGGGACCCTTTAGTCCGCAGGCCGACGCTCTATCCACTGAGCCAAACCGGTTTCAGCTCTCCTTTTATTTTTTAAAAATATATCTTTATTGGTTTCAGAGAGGAAGGGACAGGGAGAGAGAGAGAGAGAGAAACATCCATGATGAGAGAGAAACATCAATCATGGATCAGCTGCCTCCTGCACGCCCCCTACTGGGGATGGAGCCCGCAACCCTGGCATGTGCCCTTGACCGGAATGGACCCCGGGACCCTTCAGTCCGCAGGCCGACGCTCTCTCCGCTGAGCCACACCAGCCAGGACTCTCTCCTTTTATTTTTTATGTTGAGAGTACGTTTATTAAAGCTGGGGACAGTGGAAGAAGGAAGGGCTTGGGATAAAAGAAGCAACAGAGCCTGGCCAGTGTGTCTCCGTGGCTGAGCATCAACCTATGAACCAGGAGGTCACGGTTTGATTCCCGGTCAGGGCACATGCCCGGGTTACGGGCTCCATCCCCAGAAGGGGGTGTGCAGGAGGCAGCCGATCGATGTTTCTCTCTCACCGATGTTTCTCTCCTCTCTCCCTCTCCCTTCCTCTCACTCTCTAAAATCAATTTTTTTAGTCTAGTTTTATTTTTTTTAATATGTCTTTATTGAAAGAGAATCATTATTCTGCTGCCTCCTGCATGCCCCACACTGGGGATGGAGCCTGCAACCCGGGCATGTGCCCTGACGGGGAATCGGACCCATGACCTATTGCTCATGGGTCGACGCTCAATCCCTGAACCACACCAGTCGGGCAATAAAACCATTATTTTTTAATGTAAAAAAAAAACCAAAAAACCAACACTCTTGGCTCATTGGTTCTACAAAAACAGGAGACGGGCAGGATTTGGTCTGTGGGTCCTGCACAGCCAGCATCATGCCCGACCTGACCTTGTTCAGAAGGTGACTTTCAGATCGAGCAGCAGCTGCAGGCGGGAAGAAGCCGTTCTGTGTGAGCAGCCGGGGGCGTGGGCACAGGTGGGTCCCTGCGGGCCTGCAGGAAGCTGGAGGGCACGTGTGGGCAGCTGGCTCTGCCCTTGGCGTTAGGACAGCGGGGGTGAGCCGAGTCCTGTTTGTCCTGGAAGGGGGACGGTCCACCCCGACCCCGGCCCCGCCATGAGCAGACCGGAGCTGCTTCTGAAGATGTCCCTGCTGGTTCTGCTCTTCCTGGGGCTCGCGGAGGCCTGCGTCCCCCGCGAAGGTAACGCCTGGCCCCCTTCCTGGTCTCCCTCCGTCCCTTCCTGGTCTCCCTTCCGACCGACCGCGGTGGGCTGGCCTCAGACAGGGCTTCCTGACGTCGAATCAGACTCCTTCTGGCTTCAGGTTCAGACAGCCTCCCCTCCCTTTTCTTTCTTTTACTTTTTTATTTCAAGAAAAACGATTTTAAATATAATAATGTTACATGCAATAAACATTAATATTTCGAGAAAAACGACTTTAAATATAATACTACATGCAATAAAAATATTTCAAGAAAAAAAGATTTTAAATATAATAATATTACCAAAACTGTCCTAACATAGTATATCATCACAAAAGTTGTAGGAAATATTAAAAATCTGCAAATAACAGGATTACTTCTATTATATCAGGGGTCCTCAAACTTTTTAAACAGGGGGCCAGTTCACTGTCCCTCAGACCGTTGGAGGGCCGGACTATAGTTTAAAAAAAAAAAAACTATGAACAAATTCCTATGTGCACTGCGGGCCCGGGACGCGTCGGCTGCTAAGCAGGACAGGCAGCGGCCCCCGGCGGGCCGGATCCATGTCCTTGGCGGGCCACATGTGGCCCGCGGGCCGTAGTTTGAGGACGCCTGTTTATATTCTAAGATATTTTTTTTTCCTCTGGCTCTATTTTGGTTCATCAGTTTATGTTGTTCATTATATTCCACAAATGAGTGAGATCATGTGGTATTTATCTTTCTCTCCTCTCCCTTTTCCTCGGAGGAGATGGGGGGCAGTGGGTACGGGGGTCCCTGCCATTGCAGACGGACAGACTCGTGTCTGCGTCCGGGTTTTATCGTGGACGCGATGACTGGCGGGGATACGTTGCCCGCACAGCCTCACCGTCCTCGGGGACCAGTGGGCATCACAGACCCTCCAGTCCGCAGGCTGGGCTGAGTGTCCTCAGTGAGCTTGTGTGCGTGCTGTGCCCGGGGGTTAATATTAATAGGGTACAGAGTTCTAGTCAGACCCCAGCCCCTCCCAACATGAAGACACCACATGTTGGGGACAGCACTGCAGTCTCACCACGGAGCCGAGTTCCTATTCGTCACTTGCTCCACACACGTCTGCTGGGTTCCCGGTTTATTCCGTGTGCTGAAGCGAGGGAGGCTGTGGGCGAAAAGACAGACGAACTCCATGGTCGTGGAATTCTCGTGTCACGCAGATAAACACAGCCTCGTGTGGTAATTCAGAGAAGGCCTCTCTGGATAGGTTACATTTGAGGCGTGACGTTGCCCATGTGTAGGGGCAAGTCAGGTAAAGAGGTAGGGGAGATGGTCCTGGGTGCAAAGGTCCTGGGGCAGGAAGGTGCTGAGTCCTTCCATGGTTGGATGATAGGTGGATGATGGATGGATGATGAATAGATTAATGGTTGATTGGGTAGAGGATGGATAGATGCATAAATGATGGATGATGAATGGATGGATGGACAGATGGGTGATTGATAGATGGATGGATGATGAATGGATGGAGGATTGATAAATGAGAGATGGATGGAGGATGGGATGGATACATAAATGGTGAATGGGTGATGATGGATGGATGAATGGATGATGGGTGGAGGATAGATGGATGCATACATGATGAATGGGTGGGTGATGGATGGATGGATGGATGGATGGATGATTGATGAGTAGATGGATGATGGATAGTTGGATAGATGATGAATGGATGGTGGATGGATGGATGGATGGATGATTGATGGATGGATGACGAATGGATGGAAGACTGATGGATGAGAGATGGATGGAGGATGGGATAGATACATAAATGATGAATGGGTGATGATGGATGGATGGATGAATGGATGATGGATGGAGGATAGATGGATGCATACATGATGAATGGATGGGTGATGGATGGATGGGTGATGGATGGATGGATGGATGGATGGATGGATGATTGATGGATGGATGACGAATGGATGGAGGATTGATGGATGAGAGATGGATGGAGGATGGGATGGATACATAAATAGTGAATGGGTGATGATGGATGGATGGATGATTGGATGATGGATGGAGGATAGATGGATGCATACATGATGAATGGATGGGTGATGGATGGATAGATGGATGATTGATGAGTAGATGGATGATGGATAGTTGGATAGATGACGAATGGATGGTGGATGGATGGATGGATGGATGGATGGATGGATGGGTGGATGGATGGATGAATGGATGATGGGTGGAGGATAGATGGATGCATACATGATGAATGGATGGATGGGTGGATAGATGGGTAGAAGATGAATGGATGGATGGATGGATGATGAGTAGATGATGGATGGATAGATAATAGAGAAGTGATGGATGGATAAATGGATAAACCCACGTGGCTTTATTGATGCAAATGCTGGATGGGCTCTCTGGTCTCCGATGACACTTCCAACTCTGGTCTCCATGATCACTGCAGTGATTTGCGTCTAATTCCGAATTCTCTCCTTGCTCCCTGCTCCCTGCTCCCTGCTCCCTGCTCCTGTTGGGATCCGGATGGCTAATGCCTCTGCTTCCAGTGGCAATGGAAGAAAAAAGTAAGAACCACGGAAACCCCAAGTTCGTATTCCGAGGCCCAGCTCCTTTCTGATTCCTTCACAGATTAAGAACCCCCCGGGGAGTTCTGGGGAAAGGAGGGACCTGGATCTGGGACACAGGCTTGGTCTTGGGGTCCGGGCATAACTAAGAGGTTTACGTGGTGATAACGACATAAAAATAGCCCCTGGCGAACCCCCTCCCCACATAACACTGGGCGGGTAAATGCAGGAATAACAAACGCGTGTGGAAGTTAACCCAGGTGGGTCATGTCAGTAGTAACCGTACTCTCTCTGTTGCTTTTATTTCCCATGTTGATCCTCTGGCTCCTGGTTCTGTGGTTCCCTCCAGTCAAATGTAAGTCCTGTCTCCTCCTCTGTACATGCATAGGGAGCCCTCCAACCCAGAGGAGGAAGGGGCAAAGGGGAGAGGCGAAACCGCTCCCCACCACGGGCAACCAGGGCAGACGCAGAGAGAAACTCTCAGTCCCACCTGGGATCTGAACCCAGAACCTGCAGGTCCGGGGGGGGGGGGGGGGGCAGGGCAACTGGATGGACTTCAGGGAACAAGTTATAGAGGCCCAAGAAGGGCCCTGGGAGCTTAGAAGAAAGAGAGAGAGGTGAGGAAAACTCACCTGGGGGGAAGAAGAGGGTAAGGGGAGGTCAACAAGGCTCTGTAATCTCGTGTGAAGTTGGGTGTGACAGAGGGAGCCTGCGTAGTTTTCTGGGAATATGGATTTCATGGCTTTGGTCAGATCTGTGGTCGGCAAACGGCGGCTCGCGAGCCACACGCGGCTCTTTGGCCCCTTGAGTTTTTAGCAAAGGCCAGCTTAGGAGGACCCTAATTAAGTTAATAACAATGTACCTACCTATCTAGTTTAAGTTTAAAAAATGTGGCTCTCAAAAAGAAATTTCCGTCGTTGTCCTGTTGATATTTGGCTCTGTGGACGAATGAGTTTGCCGACCACTGGGTCAGATCTTCAGTAGGATGGGGGACCGTCTGCTCTAAAATGTACCAACTGGATTGTGTGTCTCTCTTGGTGGGTTTTCGATGAGAAGAAATATGGTGCAGAGCGCACAAACCTCTCTCTTTGGCAAGTACCAACCGTCCTGGTGTCTAGTTGAGAAATGGAGATGATGATTGGTTGTTATGGAGACAATCCTTCTGACAATCTCCTAAGAGTCGGGTAGAGGGGGGAAGATTTGGACGCCACAGGCAACTGATATCCTTGGGATTTCTTTTTATTTTCCCCCTCGGGACTTCTCTTTCTCTCTCTCTCTCTCTCTTTTTTTTTTTAATAAGAGAATGTTTATTTACAGAGTGGGGAACGTCCGGCCCTGCCAAGGCAACCACAGGCCGGACTCAAAATTCAATAAATCTAGGAGCTTTTTTCATAGCAACATAAAATTTTAAAAAATATATTTTTATTGATTTCAGAGAGGAAGGGAGAGGGAGAGAGAGAGAGAGAGAGAAACATCAATGATGAGAGGGAATCATGGTTTGCGTGCCTCCTGTACACCTCACACTGGGGATGGAGCCTGCAACCCAGGCATGTGCCCTGACCGGGAATCAAACCGTGACCTCCTGGTTCATAGGTCAACGCTCAACCACTGAGCCACACCGACCAGGCGCAGCATAATTTTTAACTTGATGGTTTTGTCTGGCCCGCAAATGATGTTAGACATATCCAAATGTCCCTTGGCAGGAAAAAAACAAGGTTCCCCACCTCTGATTTAGATAGTCACAGAAGTAGAAGAAGTGACTGGTAGAAGAAACGGGCTCAGGAAACAAGTTACAGAGGCCGAAGAAGGGCCCTTGGAGCTTAGGAGAAAGAGGGAGAGGCATGGAAAACTTGCGGGGGGTGAGGAGAGAAGAGGGGGAGGTGGGGGAGAAGGCGCTACCGTGATCCTGGGAGGGAGAGCACTCCCCAGCGTTCCTTGACTTCTGGGATGCGTGTGTCTTCAAAGGGGCCCAGGGCTCATAAAGTGGGTCACAGCTTCTCATTCTGGTTCCCCGTCCCATCTCGGGGCCCACGGGGTGCACTGAGGCCCAAGGGTGACTTCATTCATCTCGTATTTTCTCTGCACCTCTGCTGGGAACATGACCCCGCCGGCCACCATCGGTCCCCTCTGTCCTGCTGGGTGCGTGTCCAGTGCTGAAAGGTAAGCCCTGGCCCGCCTCCCTCCCTTTCCGTGACGACGTCCTTGTCCAACAGGGGACGTTTCCGATGGCTAATGGCCATCCATGGGCCTTTCTTCCCTGGCGCCAGTTCAGTCCAATGGCACCACAGCGCTATGGTTGGGTTTGTAAGTTGGGGAGCGAGGAGTCCCGTCAGGAAGTGTGATGGCATCTGGTGGCAAGTGCACAGGCTCAGGCCCCTCTGTCTTCAGAGCCTGCGTTTGTCCCGTCTTCGCTGGACATTCTTTTTTGTTTGTTTTGTTAATCCTCACCCGAGGATATTTTTCCATTGACTTTTAGGGAGAGTGGAAGAGAGAGGGAAAGGCAGAGAGAAATATCGATGCGAGAGAAACACATCGATGGGTTGCCTCCTGCAACCCAAGTATGGGCCCTTGAACGGAATGGAACCCAGGACCCTTCAGCCCACAGGCCGACGCTCTATCCACTGAGCCAAACAGGCCAGGGCTGGACATTCTTTTTTTTTTTTTTAATATATATTTTTTATTTTTTTACAGAGAGGAAGGGAGAGGGATAGAGAGTTAGAAACATCGATGAGAGAGAAACATCGATCAGCTGCCTCCTGCACACCCCCCACTGGGGATGTGCCCGCAACCAAGGTACATGCCCTTGACCGGAATCAAACCCGGGACCCTTCAGCCCACAGGCTGACGCTCTATCCACTGAGCCAAACTGGTTTCAGCTGGACATTCTTTTTTAAAAATTTTTTTACTTTATTTTAAGCAGATCATATTTTATTATCATGAAAAGTGTGCCAAGGGTGAACCTGAGGAGGGGCGGTGAAGGATTGAAGAGAAGACAGACAAGAGAATACGGCTGGGGCTTGGTGGATCTCCCGTGCCTGGATGAGGACATAAAAGACCCAGCCTGCAAGCCAATGCTTTATTTTATAATCTGATTAAAACAAGAGTAGATTAACACGAATACAAATGTTCTTGTTTTGGCAACATTTGCTGCACCTCCCACAGCCCATTAGCGACTTAGGAAGGAATGAGGGAGGCTGCAAGGTCAGCCTTAATTATGCTAGGAGACCTCTGCCCTCCAGGCTGGGACTTGTTTGGCCCTGCCACAGGTCAGCCCGAGGCTTGACCCTAGCTGCTCCCTCCAGAAAAGGTTTATAAAATCTGTGTTTTTTGTTTAAAATATCTTTATTGTTGAAAGTATTACATAATGTCCCCCCTCTTCCTCCTATTGGTTAGATAAATGAAAAGCAGTTAGGCAGTGATATGAGAGGAAGCAAAGCTGCTGCATACTGACTTCCTGAAAGAGACCCCCGGAACCGGTGGTGTCTTTGATAAATTTAAGAAAAGAAGTGTTTGTTTGTAGAGTAAACAGTACTTTAGACATGTGCTGTATATATAGCAGGTTAAAATGGAATCATTTGTGGGTCTGGAACGAATGAATTCAATTTATGTTATTTCTAGTGGGAAAAAATTACTTAATTTTCGAACAAATCACTTAAAAATATCCTATATAATAAAAGGCCAATATGCAAATTGTCCCCTCAGGTGGGAGTTCGACCTACGAGAGCTTGACTGGTCGCTATGATACGCACTGCGGCTGCCAACTGGCCCAATCCAGCCCCAATAGGCACCCCCAACCTCCCATAACCCATCCCCCCAGCTGGCCCCACCCCTGGTTGGTCCCCCCACCCCAATCGGGGACAGGGCCGGCTGGCCAACAACCTACGGCCCCTCCTGCCAGCCAGTTCCCCCATAGGCCCCGATAGGGGGGCTGGCCAGCCAACCTCCTGGGGGTCCCTCCACCTGGTTGGTTCCCCCCGACACACACACACACATAGGCCTCCATCGCTGGCCAGGCCGAGGGACCCCACCTGTGCATGAATTCATGCACCGGGCCTCTAGTATCTATACTAATAAAAGCCTAGGTGGCCCTCGTGCCCTTGCGCAATGCCCTCATGTCATCACAATATGGCCGCCCCCATGCTGTCACAAGATGGCCACCCCCATATCATCACAATATGGCTGCCACAAGATGGCCAGCAGGGGAGGGCAGTTGGGGGAGATCAGGCCTGCAGGAGAGGGCAGTTAGGTGGACCCATTGTGGATTCTATTTCCCATCCTGTTTGCAGCACCCAGCATCTGATCTTGTTTTTGGTTTTTCTACTTATGGCTTCACCTGGGTGATCCCCATCCCACCATTCTGTACCATGCCTGCAACCTTGACCTCCATGCTGACTCCTCTCCTGGATGGGCTGCTATCAGGAATCCTAGGTAAATATCTTGGTGACCTTGGACGGTGAACTTTGATGGAAGACTTTGAGCAAGAATTTCTGAGCATGACTATGTACCTGTACTCATGCTTGGGGGAGGGGGACCCATGTTTGAGGGATGGAAGCCCAAAGATGGATCAGCTATACTCACTGTTTATGAACTCAGTGGGGAGAACAGGAACAAATAAACAGGCCCTGGCTGGTTTGACTCAGTGGATAGAACATAAGCCTGCGGACTGAAGGTCCCAGGTTCCATTCTGGTCAAGGGCACATGCCCAGGTTTTGGGCTCGATTCCCAGCAGGGGGCGTGCAGGAGGCAGCCAATCAAGGATTCTCTCTCATCATCGATGTTTCTATCTCTCTCTCCCTCTCCCTTCCTCTCTGGAATGAATAAAAATATATTTTTAAAAAGAAAGAAAGAGAGAGAGAGAGAGAGAGAGAGAGAGAGAGAGAGAGAGAGATTAAATTGGATTAGAGGCAAATGATGCCTGCTTGGGGTGATGGGGCTAGGAAAAGGGACTGTGGGAATATTGAGGAAACCCTACAACATGCCTGAAGCATCATAGCCATACTTCCCGGGGAAGAGAGTTTGTTGAATCTGTTGATTTGGGGGAAATATACTAATAAGGAACAGTTCTTTCTGTTGCATTTACACATCATTTGTTTTTTTTTTTTCCAGTTTTTCTTTTTTTATTTTATTAAGGTATTATATGTGTACATATCTCACCATTGCCCTCGCCCACCCCACTCCCATACATGCCCTCACCCCCCCAATGTTTTGCATCCATTGGTTATTCTTATATGCATGCATATAAGTCCTTCCGTTGATCTCTTATTTCCCCCACTTCTCCCTAATTTTTTTTAAAATATATTTTTATTGATTTCAGAGAGGGAGAGATAGAAACATCCATGAAGGGAGAGAATCATGGATTGGCTGCCTCCTGCACGCCCCCTACTGGGGATGGAGCCGGCAACCCAGGCCTGTGCCCTGACGGGGAATCGAACCTGTGACCTCCAGGTTCATAGGTTGATGCTCAATCACTGAGCCACACCCAGCCGGGGCGCATTTACACATCATTTGGCATTTCTTCTTCCTCAGGCATGATGAGCAGACTGTCGACGGATGGTAAGTGTGAGGACTTTATTTTTTTTCTGGCGTTTATTCGTCTTTAAGAAAATGCAGATGTATGGAGTCAGTTTTTTTCTTGTCTGTTTAAGATGAATATTGTTCATTTCTTTAATGTAGCTTTTATTTATCTATTTTGGAAAAACCATGCAGGTAGTATCCAATCGCATTTTGTTACTTTGAGGATTTGCTTTGTTTTGTCAATCCTCACCTGAGGATATTTTTTTTTCCATTGATTTTTAGAGAGAGTGGAAGGGAGTGAGGAGAAAGGGAGAGAGAGAGGGGGGAGTGAGGGAGAGAGAAAGAGAGAGAGAGAGAGAGAGAGAGAGAGAGAGAGAGAGAGAGAGAAACATCAATGTGAGAGAGACACCTAAATTGGTTTCCTCCCACATGCACCCTGATGGGGGCAGGGATAGAACCTGTAACCCAGCTATATGCCCTTGACCTGGAATTGAACCCGCCACCCTTCGGTGCTTGAGTTGATGCTCTATCCACTGAGCCACAACAGCCAGGGCTCAGCGCCATTCTTTACCAGCATATGTGACCAGGGACAAGTCTGTTGTTACCCCTTAAAGTGGGACTCGTAATAGCCACTATATGGATGGTTATGATGTTAAGATAAAAATGTATTTAAAAACTGCCCAGCGCCCTGACCGGTGTGGCTCAGTGGATAGAGCATCGGCCTGGGGACTCAAGGGTCCCAGGTTCGATTCTGGTCAGGGGCATGTACCTTGGTTGCGGGCGCATCCCCAGTGGGGGGTGTGCAGGAGGCAGCTGATGGATGTTTCTTTCTCATTGATGTTTCTAACTCTCTATCCCTCTCCCTTCCTTTCTGTAAAAAGTCAATAAAATATATTTAAAAAATAAAATAAAATAAAAAATAAAAAAATAAAAAAAATAAAAACTGCCCAGCTAGTGTGGTTCAGTTAGTTGAGTGTTGGCCCATGAGTGAGGTCAAGGTTCAGTTCCCCATCAGGGCACATGCCCAGGTTGTGGGCTAGATCCCCAGTAGGGGGTCTCATGCAGGAGGCAGCCGATCGATGTTTCTCTTTCATTGATGTTTCTATCTCTCTCTCTCTCCCCCTTCCTCTCTCTGAAATCAATAAAAATAGATTTTTTTAAAAAAGAAAAATCCTAGCCGGAACCGGTTTGGCTCAGTGGATAGAGCGTCGGCCTGCGGACTGAAGGGTCCCGGGTTCGATTCCGGTCAAGGGCATGTACCTTGGTTGCGGGCACATCCCCAGTGGGAGGTGTGCAGGAGGCAGCTGATCGATGTTTCTCTTTCATTGATGTTTCTATCTCTCTCTCTCTCTCCCTTCCTCTCTCTGAAATCAATAAAAATAGATTTTTTTAAAAAGAAAAATCCTATATAATAAAAGGCTAATATGCAAATCGACCAAACAGCGGAATGACTGGTCGCCATGATGCACACTGACCACCAGGGGGCAAATGCTCAACGCAGGAGCTGCCCCCTGGTGGTCAGTGCGCTCCCACAGGGGGAGCGCCGCTCAGCCAGAAGCCCTGAGCTGGGATCATGGCTGGCGAGCGCAATGGCGGTGGATGGCGAGCAGGCCTAAGCCATCCCCGCCCCCGCCCGGTGCACGAATTTCGTGCATCGGGCCTCTAGTATATATATAAACAACTCAGGTACTAGGGAACGGGTTAAAATTGGTTCAACCTCCCCACCCTCTATTCCAGTGGTCGGCAAACTGCGGCTCGCGAGCCACATGCGGCTCTTTGGCCCCCTGAATGTGGCTCTTCCACAAAATACCACGGCCTGGGCGAGTCTATTTTGAAGATGTGGCGTTAGAAGAAGTTTAAGTTTAAAAAATTTGGCTCTCCAAAGAAATTTCGATCGTTGTCCTGTTGATATTTGGCTCTGTGGACTAATGAGTTTGCCGACCATTGCTCTATTCCATGGATTCTGGAGTCTAAAGCCGTCTTCATGGGTTTCTACTACTTCTAAGATAATTTCTAAGTTCTCTCCACCCGGGGTTGTCTGTCTTCTCCTCAACCTGGAGGCATCACGCTCCTTCGCTGGTTCCTACAAGAGATCTTGTATTTACAACGAACCCGTTTGGATGAAGATGAGATGGTCAAGCGTCGTCACCACCTTGAGAAAATGGCTTTCTCCATCTCGAGAACTCTGCTCGCTCCTTGTCTCTCCTTTCTTTCCTCCCCCGTTGCCTGTGGAGCCCAAAATATTTCTCCTCCTGAGTCAAGTCATTCGCTCTCCCTCAATCCTACCCTCAGAGAACCCACCTAACCCATAAACATCAGCCCCGTGTGCCCAGCCGGCGTGGCTCCGTGGTTGAGCATTGACCTAGGAACCAGGAGGTCCAGGTTCGATTCCCGGTCAGAGCACATGACCGGGTTGCTGGCTCCATCCCCAGTGTGGGGCCTGCAGGAGGCAGCTGATCCATGATTCTCTCTCATCCTTGCTGTTTCTATCTTCCTTCCTCTCTGAAATCAATAAAAATATATTTTTTAAAAAATGTATCAGCCCTCTGAACATAGAACCTCCTTTCTTGGAAGGCAGCTGGACTTTATAAAAAGCAAAAGGTGCTCCTTATTCCGCAGGTGAAATGGCTGTGAAGTACGAGGTCAACTTAATAGGGCCACCATGGGGCACAATAACCTAACACCTAACACCCTCCACATGGAGCAGAGGTGGAGGAGGCGAGAGACGTGGGCTCGTGGGGTGGAGATCACCTGACTTATATGCAAATGAGGGAACTGGGCCCCGAAGGAGGCGGGGCTTCAGAGGCAAAGTCGCAACTCACATAAATGTCCTGAAGCCCCTTTATTTTATTTTTTAATAATTTTTCTTTGCCAAAACCGGTTTGGCTCAGGGGATAGAGCGTCGGCCTGCGGACTGAAGGGTCCCGGGTTCGATTCCGGTCAAGGGCATGTACCTTGGTTGCGGGCACATCCCCGGTGGGAGGTGTGCAGGAGGCAGCTGATCGATGTTTCTCTCTCATCAATGTTTCTAACTCTCTATCCCTCTCCCTTCCTCTCTGTAAAATATCAATAAAATATATTTTAAAAAAATAAAAATAAATAAATAAATAATTTTTCTTTTCATTTTTTAAGTATATTGTTATTGATTTCAGAGAGGACGAGAGAGAGATAGAAACATCAATGATGAGAGAGAATCATTGATCGGCTGCCTGCCTCCTGCACGCCCCCTAGTGGAGGTTAAGCCCGCAACCTGAGCATGTGCCCTTGACTGGAATGGAACCGTGACCTCCTGGTTCAGAGGTCCTCAACTACGGCCCGCGGGCCACATGCGGCCCGCCAAGGACATTGATCCGGCCGCTGCCTGTCCTGCTTAGCAGCCGACGCGTCCCGGGCCCACAGTGCGCATAGGAATTTGTTCATAGTTGTTTTTTTTTAACTATAGTCCGGCCCTCCCACGGTCTGAGGGACAGTGAACGGGCCCCCTGTTTAAAAAGTTTGAGGACCCCTGTACCTGGTTCATAGGTTGACGCTCAACCACGGAGCCACACTGGCTGGGATGTCATGAAGCACCTTTAAAAAGCCAGTGTGTGTGTGTGTTCAGGGCTCTGCTTGTATTGTTTTCTATAATCCTTACATCTCCCCTCCCAAGAGAAGTTGGTGATATTTTAATCTGGAGTGACACCACTCGCCCCGGACATTCCTGGTTTTTGCATGAAAACTCTCTCCTCCATGAAAACTATCTCCTTCTGACCCTGGGCAAACCAGGATGGTTGGCCATCCTGTTATATTTCCTCTCTTATGGGGCAGAAACTGAGGCACAAAGAGGTGGGATACGTTGCTGAAGGTCACTGAGCCAGTGAAGGACAGAGCTGGAATTGGGACACGGACCCACATCTTTCGTGATGTTCCATTTTTCTCTCTTTGTAATCCTCACCCGAGGATATGTTTTTCATTGATTCTAGAGCAGTGGTTCTCAACCTTTCCAATGTCGCGACCCTTTAGTACAGTTCCTCCTGTTGTGGTGACCCCCCAACCATAAAATTATTTTCGTTAATGAATCGTAATGTAAATATCTGTGTTTTCCGATGGTCGTAGACTCTACAGCAGCGGTTCTCAACCTGTGGGTCGCGACCCACAAGTTGAGAACCCCTAGAAGGGTCGCCTAAGACCATCGGAAAACACAGATATTTACTTGACCATTCATAACAGTAGCAAAATTACAGTTATGAAGTCGCAACGAAAATAATTTTATGGTTGAGGGTCACCACAACGTGAGGAACTGTATTAAAGGGTCGCGGCATTAGAAAGGTTGAGAACCACTGTTCTAGAGAGGTGAAGGGGGAGGGAGGGAGAGAGAGAGAGAGAGAAAGATCCACGTGAGAGAGAAACATTGATTGGCTGCCTCCTGCACACCCCCTACTGGGGATGGAGCCCACAACCCGGGCATGTGCCCTGACCAGGAATTGAACCAGTGACCTTCTGGTGCATGGGACAATGCTCCAACCAACTGAGCCACACCATTTTTCTATTTATTTATTTGAGAGGGAGAGAAAGAGAGAGAGAGAGAGAGAGAGAGAGAGAGAGAGAGAGAGATATCAATTTCTTATTGTACTTATTTATGCGTTCATTGGTTGATTCTTTTTTTAAAAATATTTTATTGATTTTTTACGGAGAGGAAGGGAGAGGGATAGAGAGCCAGAAACATCGATGAGAGAGAAACATCGATCAGCTGCCTCCTGCACACCCCCCACTGGAGATGTGCCCGCAACCAAGGTACATGCCCTTGACCAGAATCGAACCTGGGACCCTTCAGTCCGCAGGCCGACACTCTATCCACTGAGCCACACCGGTCAGGGCCATTGGATGATTCTTATACGTGCTCCTGACTGGGGATTGAACCTGCAACCTTGGCGTATGGAGACAGCGCTCTAACCAACTGAGCTATCCAGCCAGGACCCCATTGTCCTTAACAACAAGGCTGAGGTCTTTCCCGTTACCTCCACAGCTCCAC
This sequence comes from Plecotus auritus, assembly GCF_963455305.1. NCBI lineage: Eukaryota > Metazoa > Chordata > Mammalia > Chiroptera > Vespertilionidae > Plecotus > Plecotus auritus. Next base: position 3,213,802 of record NC_137785.1, on the reverse strand, counting down.
ATCCTCTAGCTCTGCTGCCTCTCACGCCACAGCCATCTTCTGCCGTGGTGCCTCACGGAGGGTCTCTCTCAACCCACCAAAGCTCTGCACAACCCCCCCCCCCCCACCGCCCCAACACGAAGCCCACGCCATTCTCTCTGCCTGAGCTGCTTCTCTCTCTCCTTCCCAATGTCTCCGCCTGGCTAACCCCTCCTCACCTTTCAGGTTTCAGACCCAGAAACAAAGTCTTCAAGATGCCTTCCCTGGCACCCCCAACAGGTTAGCAACCATCGCCCCCCCCCCCTTTATAGGTGCCCAACAGTATCCACAGGTGCACCCAGAAACACACGTCCCACCTGTCCTCAATTTAGGGTTCTTCCGTTGCCTGCTTCTCCTACCAGACTTGGCTCGCTGGCATTCTCTGCATGTAGGGGCCTTGCCCGCCCAATCTTCCTGCATCCTCCATCCCGTGCACGTAGATGTCCCGCTGATGTTGGTTAAAGGGAAAGGCTGACTTCCTGATGGAGTCCGAGGCTTGCCTGCGTCGTCGCTGGTAGCATTTCTGCCTCTGCTCTCCTCGGACTGGCCGGGGACGCTTCCTGGGTTGGGGGGTCCAAGATCCCAGTCTTAATGCCGATTTCTCTCTTTACTCTGCACCCCCACTGGAACCTGGCTGCCTGCATGCTCACCTCCAGATAGGACAGAAGAAGAAAGTAAGTATTGGGGCAGTCCCACGTTTGTGTCCTTGAAATTACCTTCTTGGAACCCTCCCTGGGCCTGGAAACTCCTTTTTTTTTGTTTGTTTATTTTTTAAAATATATTTTATTGATATTTTACAGAGAGGAAGGGAGAGGGATAGAGAGCTAGAAACATCGATGAGAGAGAAACATCGATCAGCTGCCTCCTGCACACCTCCCACTGGGGATGTGCCCGCAACCAAGGTACATGCCCTTGACCGGAATCGAACCTGGGACCCTTCAGTCCGCAGGCCGACACTCTATCCACTGAGCCAAACAGGTTTCGGCCTGGAAACTCCTTTAAAATGTTGGGGGAAGGGCCCTGGTGATTTTTAAAAAGCATTTTTATTGATTGATTTTAAAGAGAGGGAGGGAGGGAGGGAGAGAGAGAGATTTGTTGTTCCACTTATTTATGCGTTCATTGGTCTTTTTTCCCCCAAATATATTTTTATTTTTGATTTCAGAGAGGAAGGGAGAGGGAGAGAGAGTTAGAAACATCAAAGATGAGAGAGAACTACCGACCGGCCACCTCCTGCATGCCCCATGCTGGAGATTGAGCCCGCAACCCGGGCATGTGCCCCACCCTGAATCGTGACCTCCTGGGTTCATAGGTCGATGCTCAACCACTGAGCCCTGCCAGCGGGGCTCAGAGGTCTATCTTTGAATGTGCCCTAACTGAGGACTGAACACACAACTTCAGTGTATCGGGACGACGCTCTCACCAACTGAGCTACCCCGCCAGGAGCCTTGCATTTAGACATGGCCTTGGGTCAGGAACAAAATTAGTGCAAACAAACTCCATCAAAGAATGGAGCTGTGGGGGTTGGGTTGAGAAGGGAGCCCTGATTTGGAGTGATGGCCCATTTCTGTGGTGTAAATACTTTAACTCTGGCTGATCTCAAGCTCGTAATGGGCCCTCACCGGTTTGGCTCAGTGGATAGAGCGTCGGCCGGCGGACTGAAAGGTCCCAGGTTCGATTCCGGTCAAGGGCACGTACCTTGGTTGCGGGCACATCCCCAGTAGGAGGTGTGCAGGAGGCAGCTGATCTTTCTCTTTCATCGATGTTTCTAACTCTCTATCTCTCTCCCTTCCTCTCTGTAAACCATCAATAAAATATATTTAAAAATAAGTAAATAAAGCTAGTAATGGTTTCACAGCTGGCTCGAAAAATTTGTAAACACTTAACCACTTTTTGTGTGAGTCAACTCCAGCATGGGGGTGGAACGGACGAGTAAGGTTAATGTCCATTCTTCTTTCTCAAGTCCTGCTTCCACTCTCCTTGAGATGGAGAGGTGGTGAGTCAATGGTACCCACCTGTTTGGGGTCATTAATTGGGTCTTCTCAACGAAACCCCTCCAGTGACTGTATTAACCTCCCTTCTTTCATTTATAAAGCAAGATAAGGATGTCCTTATTATTTTAAGACTAGTGGCCCAGTGCACGAAATTCATACAGGGAGGTTGTCCCTCAGCCCCACCTGCACCCTCTCCAATCTGGGGCCCCTTGGGGGGATGTCTGACGGCCCGTTTAGGCCTGATCTGGACATCCCTCTTGCAATCCAGGACCACTGGCTCCTAATTGCTCACCTGCCTGCCTGCCTGCCTGCCTGATCACCCCTAACCACTCTACCTGCTGGCCTGATCACCCCCAACTTCCCCGCGACCGGCCTGCTCTCTCCCAACTGCCCCCCCACTGCAGGCCTGCTCGCCCCCAACTGCCCCCCCTGCTGGCCTGATTGCCTCCAAATGCTCCCCCTCCGGCCTGATCACCCCCAACTGCCCCCCCACCAGCCTGATTGCCCCTAACTGCCCCCCCTTCTGGCCTGCTCTTCCCCAACTGCCCCCCGCCCCTGTGCCAGCCTGATCACCCCTAACCACCTCTGCCTCAGCCCAGCCACCATGGCTTTCTTTGGAAGGTCTCCCAGTCTAATTAGCATATTACCCTTTTGTTAGTATAGATAGCCTCTCCATGACTGTGAGATAAATATTTAATAAAGTACAAAAAAGAGTACATGGGGAAAAAAAGTGAAATCTGAGTAAGTAAGGTCGATAGCCCGGTGAATGGTATTGGGTCAATGCCAATTTACTGGCTTTGATAAAGTCCTATAGTTATGTAAGATGTCACCCTGGGGGTGGCGGAGAAGCTGGACAATGGGTACCCAGGACCCCTCTGTGCTATTTTTGCAATATCTTGTGAGTCTATAATTGGTCCACAATAAACACGTAATAATTTTTAAGGCTATTTAGTGAAGGAATAATGGAATGGACTCGGGGGAGGGAGGTTCATGTTGATCTCACTTTCTCGCTCACTCTTTTCCACATGGACTCTCTGACTTCTGGTTCTGCTGCACCCTTCAGTGAAAGGTACGTTATTTCTTGGGCACCTTGGATGCTGGGAAGAAGCGAAAGCAAGAGAGAGAAGGGACTCTTTGGGTTCTTCTCCATGGAAGAGCCACATTGCAAGAGAGACCCTCTGCTAAGGGAGGTCTCCTTCTGTCCCAACTTCCAAAGGAGGCTCAGGATGGGCTGTAGGGGTCCACATGCCCCCCCCCCAAGATTGCACTTAAAGTCGTGAGAGTATGTGGGGAATGCGGGAGGCTCCGCGGCAGTAGGCGCGATGGGGTAGGTGAGCACATATACGGTTCCCAGTCTTCATTGGATTCTCAAAAGCCGAAGACCGCTGCCCCAGAATACAGAGACGTGTTGAGTTGCACGTATTTGTTGAGAGGGAGGCTGAATAAGGAGACCCAAGAGGTGCAACTCTTCCCTCAAGCTTTTCTCCCGTCCTGACCCCACAGGCGAGAAAGGAGATAAAAATGGGTCCGGCGGAATCTTCTTCTTATAATTTTCTTAATCTTTGGGGGATGAATCCCCAAGGACACTGAGTCCCTGGGGACCCTGGCCACGTGGGGAAATGTGTCTCCCAAGGGGACAAATATAGTAGAAGCATCTAAAATCACTCACCGTGGACCCCCAGCCCATCCCATGAAATTCAGACAACGCTCTCACTTCCCTCCTATGCGCTGGTCTCTTCTGAGAACCAACGGGGTGGGATGAGCTAGGAAGGAGCCATTAACACCTTGCTCATTCTCTCACCCTTGTTTCTGTTGGTGCCAACGACTCCTACTGGATTTTCCCCTCCGTGGTGCTCACATCTCAACAGTATTGAAACGTAAGACTCTTGTTCTATGTCCCTGCCCCTCCCCTCTTTTGCCGTGTTCACTTTCTTTTTTTTTTAATTTTAATTTTTAAAATATATTTTTTATTGATTTCAGAGAGGAAGCGAGAGGGAGAGAGAGATACAACCATCAATGAGTCAGAGATCAGCTGCCTCCCACATGCCCCACACTGGGGATTGAGCCGACAACCCAGGCATGTGCCCTGACTTGGGAATCGAACCGGGACCTCCTGGTTCGTAGGTTGATGCTCAACCACTGAACCATGCCGGCCAGGCCCATATTTACTTTCTTAGGTCTGCTCAAGGGTCCATTCCTAGCCATGGATCATCTCTTAGAGAACTTATTTTAGCCCAGGGACTGGAAAATAATGCATTATCTTCCCCTTCAAAGAAGTGGGTTGTCTTAGGAGAACCAATCCCCACCCCAAGTCAGGAATATGGGTGATGCTATTATAATGATGGTGATGACCATAACGAATAGTCACTAAGAGTTTCTCAGGTATCAGGCACCTTTATGTATTATGTTATATATCCCCTAAAAACTTTCTAATGGCCCAGCGGCGTGGCTCAATGGTTGAGCATCAACCTATGAACCAGGAGATAATGGTTCTATTCCTGTCAGGGCACATGCCCAGGTTATGGGCTCGATCCACAGTGTGGGGCGTGCAGGAGGCAGCCGATCAATGGTTCTCTCTCATTATTGATGTTTCTCTCTCTTTCTCCCTCTCCGAAATATATTTTAAAAACATATTGTAAAAAAAAACTTTCTAATGGTAGGCATTATCCATCTGAAGTATGTAGGTGCCTACAGCATGGTGACACTAGTATATGGAGAGGTGGTGGCTACCTTCCCAACCTAACCCTGATTCTGCGCAAGTCCTTTAAGCCATTAGATTCCCCTCGGACCCACACAATGAGATTTTGGTCAGCTCCCCCCGCCCAGTTCCCTGCCATACATCCTAACTGCCCACCACCTCCCATCTTGGCTCTTCTCTCATTGGTCCTGATCTCCCGCCTTCTGATCTTGTGGTTTTTCCTCCCTACTTATGGTCTCATCTCTCATGGCTCCTTAAACTCAACAATCTGGACTTTGCAAACCTGACCGTGGTCTTGCCTCCGGGACCACACTTCCTTCTGGATGGACGACATCAGAGATTCTAGGTGAGTATCTCACTCCATCCATGACCTGGGATTTTGGTGGAAATCTTGTCTGGCAAGAATATCCTTTAATACCTAGTATGTGTCGGGACTATGGAGGGTGGTGGAAACCAAAAAAGATGAACCAAAAAGATGTTCTCATACCTCTACATAAACTCATAGTCTAATGCGGAAGACAGGCACGTGATAGGGGAGCCAGATGAATAGTTATAATACAACTAGAGGCCCAGTGCACGAAATCCGTGCACTGGGGTGGGGGGAATGATCCCTCAGCCTAGCCTGCACCCTCTTGCAGTCTGGGACCCCTCAGGGGATGTCCTACTGATGGATTAGCACTGCCCTGGAGGCAGGAGAAGCTCCTGCCACCGCCGCTGCACCAGCCATCAGCCCGGCTTCTGGTTGAGCAGCGCTCCCCCTGTGGGAGCACACTGACCACCAGGGGGCAGCTCCTGCATTGAGCCTCTGCCCCTGGTGGTCAGTGCGGGTCACAGTTACCTGTCGTTCCACCATTTGATCGATTTGCATATTAGCCTTTTATTATATAGGAAATGAATGAATGTCCTCAGGAAGGGGCAATGAGAAAAGGTGAGAGGTCGCTTGGGATGAGCGTGTTGAATCTGTTGGTCTGGGGGCACTTATCATGCTGCCTTATGCAATTCAGTGTGTATGTTGTATGTAATTTGTATGTTGTCTTCCATAGGTTTGCTGAGCCTCCAAGTGCTAAATGGTAAGTGGTGAATGCTCTTTGGCCTCACTACTGGTTTTTGGTCCCATACACAGAAATAGAGAGATACTGGCTTTTTAAAAAAGGTGTTGAAAGGGCCTTTATACCCTGTCATCATCCTTATCATTAGCATCATGCATGTTTAACATTTTTCCTTCATCTGGCAACAAATACTAATAGATATTAGCTACCCTAAGTCCCATTCTAGGGAATAGAACAGACAAAAATATGTGCCCAGCTGGAACTAATGAGAGGAGAATGAAAAAAATAAAGAAGGAGGTTAAGTCTGTTGGACGCTGAAAAGTTCTATGAAGTTAGTAGGGGAAGGCAGTGGGAAATGCATTGTGGGAGAGGTTGATACGTTTTTAAAGGGTGATCAGGGAAAGTGACATTTCAGCAAAGACTTGAAGGAGGTGAGAAAGCCAGTCATGTGTACGACTGGGCTAAGGGTGTTCCAGGCAGAGGGAACAGCGTGTGCAAAGACCATGAGGCAGGAGAGTGCTGGGATCAGGGGACAGCAAGGAGGCTCATGGCATTCCCTTCTCGTGTGAGGCACCCAGAAGCGCTGTTTACAGTTTGGTCTCCATCCATGTCATAATTCATTGATGATTTCTTTTCTTGCTTCCTCTCCTTCTCACCCCCTTCCCTATCCCTCCTTCCCTCCCTCCCTCTTTTTCTTTCTCTTTCTCCTCCTTCTTTCTCTTCTTCCTCCCCCTCTTTCTTCTTCCTCCCCCACCTCCTCCTCCTTCTCTTCTTCTCCCACTTCCACCACCACCTCCTATTTCTTCTCCTTCTCCTTCTTCTTCTTCTTCTTCTTCTTCTTCTTCTTCTTCTTCTTCTTCTTCTTCTTCTTCTTCTTCTTCTCCTCCTTCTCCTCCTTCTCCTCCTCCTCCTCCTCCTCCTCCTCCTCCTCCTCCTTCTTCTTCTTCCGCTTCTTCTTCTTTTTCTTTTCTTCTTCTTCTTCTTCTTCTTCTTCTTCTTCTTCTTCTTCTTCTTCTTCTTCTTCTTCTCCTCCTCCTCCTCCTCCTCCTCCTCCTCTTCCTCCTCCTCCTCCTCCTCCTCTTCCTTCTTCTTCTTCTTCTTCTTCTTCTTCTTCTTCTTCTTCTTCTTCTTCTTCTTCTTCTTCTTCCTCTTCTTCTTCTTCTTCTCCCTCTCCTTCTCCTCCTCCTCCTCCTCCTCCTCCTCCTTCTTCTTCTTCTTCCGCTTCTTCTTCTTCTTCTTCTCCTCCTCCTCCTCCTCTTCCTTCTTCTTCTCCTTCTCCTTCTCCTCCTCCTCCTCCTCCTCCTCCTCCTCCTTCTTCTTCTTCTTCCTCCTCCTCCCCCCTCCTCCATTTTTAGAAGAAACAAGTGACTGCAAAGAAGAAGGTGAGTGCATGGAATCTGGAGAACGGTGAGCTCCTTCAGGCTGGGTTACCATAAGCCCTGAGAAGATCTCAGGTAACCAAGGTCGAGGTTTCAGTACCTGGGAAGTGCTTTTGCAGGGCATCCAAAGCCTGCCCCCTTCTGACTGCTCACTAGTATCAAGGTGACCCCCCATCCTAAGATATGAATGGAAAACATTTTTGTGTTTCCCAGTCCCTTCTGCTATTGATCTCTGAACCTTGTTCCCTCCTTGGAAGTTACCAGGCAAGTCCTGAGTGACAGGACTGTATGGATGAAAACGAAGAGCAAGGACACCAGAGAACATAAGCAAGCTTCTAGGTGACCCAGATATTAGAGAGAAACACTTAAAAATAGCTAGGATTATTATTATTATTATTATTATTATTATTATTATTATTATTTTAAAATATGTTTTTATTGGTATCAGAGAGGAAGGGAGAGGGAGAGAGATAGAAACATCAATGATGAGAGAGAATCATGGATCAGCTGCCTCCTGCATGCCCCCCACTGGGGATCGAGCCTGTGCCCTGAACGGGAATCAAATCGTGACCTCCTGGTTCATAGGTCGATGCTCAACCACAGAGCCATGCCAGGCAATAGTTAGGCAATAGCTAGGATTGTTAAGTTCACAAAAATAGGTAAATGATTTCACCAGAGAATCATACTTTGTTTAAAAAGATAATCAAATGGAAATTATAGAACTGAGAACATATAACTGAAATGAAGATTCCAGGTGCTGACCTTAACATCAAAAGGGATCATTATTGGGGATGGTGCCTGATTCATGTATCATTAAATAAAGCCAATTAAATCTTTTTTTAAAGGTGATTATTGAGCTAGAAAACAGGAGAGATCATTCAAGTAAAGCACAATAGATGAAAGTATAGAAAATGCAGAAAAGAGCTCAAAAGACGTGTGATACTCAGTGAACAGTTGTGACGAATGTAAGGTTAGAATTTCAGAAGGAACCCTAACTGGTGTGGCTCAGTGGATAGAGCGTCAGCCTGCGGACTGAGGGGTCCCAGGTTCGATTCCGGTCAAGGGCATGTACCTTGCTTGCAGGCACATACCCAGTAGGAAGTGTGCAGGAAGCAGCTTATCAATGTTTCTCTCTCATCAATGTTTCTGACTCTCTATTCCTCTCCCTTCCTCCCTGTAAAAAATCAATAAAATATATTTTTTTAAAAAAAAAGAATTTCAGAAGGAGAATCAAGAGAAAATAAAGCTGAAGTAATCTCTGAAGCGTTAATGGCTAAGAATTTTGCATGTGGATAAAAATCACCACCAAACAACAGATTCTGAAAGTTCTCAGTGCCCCAAGGCTGAATGTGCGTTTAAAAAATCACTTTTACGAGTTCTGGCCAGGTGGGTCAGTTGGTTGGAGTGTCGTCCCATACACCAAAAGGTTTCGGGTTGGATTCCCAGTCAGGACTGTAAGGTTTAATCAGAGGTGTAAGACTTAATCTGACCGAAGCCAATAAGTTGACCAAGACAAGCAGGGTAAAAGCAAAAAATCGCGTTTATTGAAAGCTCTCGGGTGAGGTCCCGCGGTCTGAGAGCACAGGCCGGGGGAGTCACACTTATTCACCGGTGGGCTTAGAGAAAATGAATTCAAATTCTAAGCAAGGCTACAAGCAGAACTTCCCTTTTTATTAAAGAGCCAGCCCTATGTGCACTTAGTGGTTATCTCGCTGCTGGCCTTGAAAACAACACAGTTCTATCCAATTAAAAATGCACCTGGCATGGCATTGAAATTATGGGCATATCTAGTCTCTGGCCTACAAGGTCAGACAGCTTAAGTTTATCTTCCTCATTATTCAAGCAGGCTAGAAAGCAAAGTTTGTAAAGTTCCTGCTTTCCCAGCCCCAGACCTTACAAGGACACATACGTAGGTCGGGATTTTTGTCTTACCCAAGTTGGGTATATGGCGGTTCATAAAGCGAGAGCCTCCATCAATTTCAGATTGAAGTCATTCAGGGTCTCTCTCTGAGTACCATGGCATTAGGCTCTAAGTCAACAAGAAACGTACTAGAGGGGAGATTCCGAAAGAGCGGGAATTTCTAGACGAAGAGAGGGCACGCCTTCGGTGTAAGTCATTGCCATCCGCTCCTCCCAGTTAAGCTTCCCCCAACGACCATACCCACCAAGAAGCCATTCAGAAAAAGGAGCAAATGGAACATATTGAAGTGCGCCTACATGATGGTCACCTTCCTGTTTGTGTCCTACAACAAAGGAGACTGGGTAAGAAGGAGCCTGGTCCCTAGGGAGGGAGGAGGGGTGGGGAGGAGGGAGTGGGGAGGAGAGAGAGGGATGGGGAGCACAAAGAAGGGGGGAAGGGAGCCAAAGAGGAGCAAACAAAATATAGGAGAGGAGACCCCTCTTCCTTCCTTCCTCCCTCTCTCTCTCTCCATCCCTCTCTCCATATTTTTTGTTATTAATCTTTGCCCAAGGATATTTTTCCATTGATCTTTTTGAGTGCATGGAAGAGAGAGGCAAAGACAGAAACACATCGATGGGTTGCCTCCTGCACGAGCCCTGACCAGGCCCGGGGCCAGGGAGGAGCCTGCAACCAAGGTACATGCCCTTGACCGCAATAGAACCCGGGACCCTTTGGTCTGCAGGCCAATGCTCTATCCACTGAGCCAAACTGGCTAGGGCCATTCCCTCTCTCCATCCTCAGACTTGCATAGCACTCACATAGCCCCAGAGATTCCTGTAAAACACCACCACTTCATCTCTCTCTCTCTCTCCCCCTCTCTCCTTCTTGCTCACTACCTTTTTTCATGTAGGGGAAGCCCTTAAGAACCAAGGATTTTCCCAGCCAGTGTAGCTCAGTGGTTGAGCGTTGGCCTATGAACCAGGAGGTCATGGCTTGATTCCTGATCAGGACACATGCCCGGGTTGCAGGCTTGATCCCCAGTAGGGGGCGTGCAGGTGGCAGCTGATCCATGATTCTCTCTCATCATGGATGTTTCTCTCTCTCTGTCCCTCTCCCTTCTTCTCTGAAATAAATAAAAAAATATATTTTTTATTTTTATTTATTTATTTAAAACATATTTTTTATTGATTTCAGAGAGGAAGGGAGAAGAAGAGAGAGAGATAGAAACATCAATTATGAGAGGGAATCACTGATCGGCTGCCTTCTGCATGCCCCCTACTGGGGATAGAGCCCGCAACTTGGGCATGTGCCCTTGACCGGAATTGAACCCGGGACCTTTCCGTCCTCAGGCCGATGCTCTATCCACTGAGCCAAACCAGTTAGGGCAAAAAAATATATATTTTAAAAAGAACCAAGCATTTAGTATTTTGCGGAAGAAGCTGGAAGATGGGGTGGACGGTGGGAGCAGTGAGAGGTGAGGCTAAGTAGACCAGCAAGACCACGGGATGTTGCTAGAGGAAAGGACGAGAGAGGGGAAGGAAGGAAGGAAGGAAGGAAGGAAGGAAGGAAGGAAGGAAGGAAGGAAGGAAGGAAGGAAGGAAGGAAGGAAGCGGGGAGGGGGAAGGGAAGGTGTCAAGGTGACTTGCCTCACCCTTACCGTTTCCTTCTCTGTTTCCGGTTCACCCCTTCGTCAACCTCCCAGTGCTACTGCCACTACTGCAGCACGGAGTTGGAGATCAGGTATGTAACGGCAGGGAAGGGGGGTTTGCCCACTCCCGGGGTGGGAGGGCTTGGTCCCCACTGCCTAGTGTTTGAGTAGGGAACTCCAGGTGGGTTTGGGCACGCCAATCACAGAATCACAGAATGATATAAGAAGTTCCAATGTTCATCTCAAGCCACTGCTTGCCTCAGCCCATGAAGAGCCTCACAGGCGATCACGATTTGGAGAGCTGGAGGAATTAATTTATGGGTTTTAGATTGCTTATTTTTTCAGCTGTGGTAAAATACACAGGACATTCAGTTTACCATTCGTGATATTTCGTGCATTCACGACGTTGTGCCACCATCACCATTACCTAGCTCAGGAAATTTTTTATTTTTTTTATTTTTATTTTTTTTAAATATATTTTTATTGATTTATTTTACAGAGAGGAAGGGAGAGGGACAGAGAGTCAGAAACATCGATGAGAGAGAAACATTGATCAGCTGCCTTCTGCACACCCCCCACTGGGGATGTGCCCGCAACCAAGGTATATGCCCTTGACCGGAATCGAACATGGGACCCTTCAGTCCGCAGGCTGACGCTCCATCCACTGAGCCAAACCGGTCAGGGCAGGAAATTTTTTAAATGTTTATCATCCCTGAGGGAACTCTGTCCCCATAAGTAGTCTCTCTACCCCCTAATCTACTCTCTACACCTCTGAGCCAGTTACCACTAAGACACACTCTCTCTCTCTCTCTCTCTCTCTCTCTCTCTCTCACACACACACACACACACACACACACACACACACACACACACACACACACTATATGGCCTTTTGGGTCTTACTTAAGATACTGTTTTCGCCGAAACCGGTTTGGCTCAGTGGATAGAGCGTCGGCCTGCGGACTGGAGGGTCCCGGGTTCGATTCCGGTCAAGGGCATGTACCTTGGTTGCGGGCACATCCCCAGTGGGAGGTGTGCAGGAGGCAGCTGATCGATGTTTCTAGCTCTCTATTCCTCTCCCTTCCTCTCTGTAAAATATCAATAAAATATGTTTAAAAAAAAAAAAAGATACTGTTTTCAAGGTTGTAGCATGCATCAGTACTCCATTCTTTTACATGGCTGAATAGTATTCCATGGAATGGATATACCACGTTTTATTTATCCATTCATCAGTCCAAGGACATTTGAGTTGTTTTCCACCTTTTGCCTGTTGAGAATAGTGCTGCTGTGACCATTTGTGTACACGTTTTCATGTGAACACCCATTTCCAATTCTTTTGGGTACATACATAGGAGTGGAACTGCTGGGTCAATTTATATTTCTACTAGAGGCCCGGTGCACAAAATTCGTGCACGGGGCAGGGGGGGGGTCTTCTCAGCCCAGCCTGTACCCTATCCAATCCGGGACCCCTCGGGGGATGTCCGACTGCCGGTTTAGGCCCAGTCCCCAGGATCGGACCTAAACCAGCAGTCGGACCTCCCTCTCACAATCCGGGACCACTGGCTCCTAACTGCTCACCTGCCTGCCTGCCTGATCGCCCCGAACTGCCCCCCCCTGCTGGCCTGGTCACCCCCAACTGCCTCCCCCTGCCGGCCTGGTTGTCCCTAACTGCCACCCCCCCCCTACCAGCCTGGTCACCCCTTACTGCCCTCCTGCCAGCCTGGTCACCCCCAATTGCCCCACCCCCGGGCTGGCCTGGTTGCCCCCAACTGCCACTGCCTCTGTGGGCCTGGTCGCCCCACACAGCCTGCTGCTCAGTCCTTTGGTCGTCCTTCACTAACCCCCTGCCGGCCTGGTCGCCCCACGCAGCTTGTTCGGTCATCCGTTCGGTTGTAACGGTTGCTTAAACTTTTATATATAGAGATGTTTCAGTTATTTGAGGAACTCACTCAATAAATTTTTATTGGGCCACTACTCTATGACAAATTCTGGATTGGTTAAGATGACACATTGTATGTTATGTGGATTTTACCACAATTTAAAAAAAAAAAAAGCCGAAACCGGTTTGGCTCAGTGGATAGAGCGTCGGCCTGTGGACTGAAAGGTCCCGGGTTCGATTCCGGTCAAGGGCATGTACCTTGGTTGCGGGCACATCCCCAGTGGGAGGTGTGCAGGAGGCAGCTGATGGATGTTTCTCTCTCGTCGATGTTTCTAGCTCTCTATCCCTCTCCCTTCCTCTCTGTGAAATATCAATAAAATATATTAAAAAAAAAAAAAAACTCACATAATCATGTTAACTTAAAAAAAAAAAAAACTATAAAAGGAGGGGTGGAAGCTAGATGCACCCTTAAGCATTTTTTTTTAATTTTTATTTTTTTGGTTAATGGACCCCTGCACCACCATTCTGTGAGCCCCTCTGGGAGCAAGAGTCTACTTAATCTATCGCTGAGACTCCAGTACCCAGAGAAAACTTTATATATTCACTCCCGGCACCAACCCTGGGTGCTCCAGTGTGCCATGTTGGGGGGTCCTTGAGCTTACGAAGGTCTCCCGAGGGTAGGGGGCAAACATGAGTTTTCTTGGAAGGCCCGACAGGGTGCTGTGACACAGAGGAACTGGAGAGGGCGCCTTCTTTCTACGGTTTGGGGTTAGAACAGGGGTGGGCAAACTTTTTGACTCGAGGGCCACCATGGGTTCTTAAACGGGACCGGAGGGCCGGAACAAAAGCATGGATGGAGTGTTTGTGTGAACTAATATAAATTCAAAGTAAACATCATTACATAAAAGGGTACGGTCTTTTTTTAATTTCAATAGTTTTATTCATTTCAAACATTTTAACAAGAAGAATGTAAACACTAATTATTATCATTTGAAACTTCAAAAAATGGAGGAATCATAGCACAATAACATACCTTCTATTGAAGATGGCAAAGGCAAAATAAAATTGCCTAACAAAGGAAAGGTACAAAAGCCTTTCAAATTAAACTTAAATATAATAAAATAATTTAAAACTAAAACAAATAGAAAAAGAACAAAATGTGTAAACAGTAAATGAAACATTTTCTTTAGTGCAACTTCCAAATTATGCCCGGGACGTAGATGTAGATGGCCATGTAGACTGGGTTGAAAGGTTTTTGGTCTTTAAAACATCACCTTCAGTGGGAACAGTGTTGTTGGTCTCCTTTTTAGCTAATGCTCTGATACTGTGCTCTCCAGGGGTGTGTCTCCCTACATCACCAGGATAACGTGTCTCCGCATTCCCAGGGTGATGTCGGGGGACGCGTCCGCGGGCATTACAAGGAGCCTCTGGAAGATGGAGAGGTTGTTCCTTCTACTGAATGGGGGATATAAATCCGCCCACTCAGAAGAAGGAGCTGCGGCCGTGTTTCCCGATGTTGCCATGTTAACACTGCTGCTGGTGAAGGAGCGGAGGGGAGAGCAAGAGGGCCGGATAGAACAGCCGAACGGGCCGGATCCGGCCCGCGGGCCGTAGTTTGCCCACGGCTGGATTAGAAGAACCCCTCTCCGAAGAGGAGATATTTGTACTGAGTAATGGGGAGGAGCCATTATCGACGGAGATCTATGGAAGTGTGTCTCGGGTGGTGGGAAAACCTGTAGGGTGGAGGGACAGAGCGAGTGAAGCATAGTGAGTGAGGAGAGTGGTCTAATATGCAAATGGATGCATAAATACATTTCTTTCCTTTCTTTTTTTTTATTCCTTTCCTTAGAAACGACCCCTGCTGTTCTTTCTAGCAAACCCTGCTCCATCTCAGCTCAACCTTTACAGGTTCTCCGTCCCCCAGGTAGTCTCATCTTCCAAGAAACTTCTCTGTGCCTGAAGGGTAACGAATTGGGTCCTTTGAGGAATAACACCTTCCTGCCCAGAGGCACGGTGGAAACGCGTCTCTGAGGGCCACACGGAGAGACGGGCTGAGAGAGTCACGGAGAGACGGGCTGAGAGAGTCGCTGAGTGAGCACTGGCAGGGGTTTCCCCCATCACCCTCCTTCCAGACCCTCTTCAACCCTTCCCCGCTGTTTCCGTAATAAAACGTCCACTTGTTGAAACGGCCGAACGCTCGGTTATGCCATTCGCCCAACGTGGAGAATGAATAACGTGTAGGGTGGCAGGGGTGCCAAGAGCCGTGTGTATCACACAATTCCGGCCACACCCCGAGAAGGAGGCTCTGTGATGCTGCTTACTTCCCAGGGGGAGACACTGGCTCAGGGGGTGCTGTGCAAAGCGCCGAGGTCCCAGAACACCTGAGCGTTTTGTTCTTGGATTCCCAAAGGGATGACGCAGTGGGCTGGCCGTGGAACACAAGGGTTTCCCGCCACGCTGGCTGCCACCAGTGACGTGGAACCGCCAAGTCCCATCCAGCCTGCAGACGGGCCACCCCGGGGCAGCTGGCTGGGGCTACTATTGTTTCCTCGCCCCTTCTAGACTTCCCCAGCACAAGGTTTTATAGAGCACGTGTGGTGGAGCGGATACGGGTGAACAACCACTGGGGTCCAGACCAAATTAAAATTCAGGGAGCCTTTATCAGCCGGCCGGCGACTGCTCTGCCTTTCTCCACGCAGGGAGTCCAGAGAGCAGCCCCGACCCTTTGTGCGGGACCGCTTTTAAGCACATGAACCACATCCTGTTTTTGCAGAGCACGTAACCCAAGACAAGACAGTTTTTCCCAAGCCACGTCAGGGTCATGCCATGGACGACCATGTTATTCACAGGGTCATCCTGTTCTTCAGAAAGGTGACCGTGTTCTCTGAAAGAAGGCCTACGTGCTGGGAAGGGGCCATGAGACCGTATCTCGAGGCCTGGCCTGGTGTCAGCACTGACCACTCCATCTGGGGCATAGTCCACGGCCTCTCTGGAATGGGAGTAGTAAGCATGCTCAGAAATTCCCGCTCTCTAACAGTACGGAAGTCAGAGAAAAAACAGGGCATGCAGGGGGAAGGGGGTGTGTTTTTGTGCAAGCTGCGTGAGACCAAAACTGCTAGGTGTTTTCTTGACTCAGGAGCTGGCCAGGTTTCCAAGGTCTCACAGCCCGCTGACGGATGGCCTTCACTGCATTTCCCACAGGCGGGAGGGGCAGATGGAGCATGAGGAAGGGGCCCGTGTTCTCATTTACCATCCAGTAGGGATTGGTCATGTGTCCAAGGTCACATGAGTGACAGAGCTGATTTTTCTGACCTCAGAGAGGAGAGGAGAGGGAGAGAGAGATAGAAACATCCATGATGACGGAATCATGGATGGGCTTGCCTCCTGCACACCCCACACTGGGGATGGAGCCCACAACCCGGGCATGTGTCCTGACTGGGAATTGCACCATGACCTCCTGGGTCATGGGTCAACGCTCAACGCTCAACCACTGAGCCCACGCTGCCTGGGCCAGAGCTGATTTTTTTTTATCCAGGTTTTACTCATTCCAAAGGCTGTGTGTGTGTGTGTGTGTGTGTGTGTGTGTGTGTGTGTGGTATTCAGGGGCTGACTTTGCTCCCCTAGGGGGACCTGTGTCAGAGTCTGGAGACATTCTCAGTTGTCACGACTTGGGGGCAGGATGGGGTGTTGCTCCTCACATCTAGTGGGGGGCTCAACACCCTCCATCGCCCCAGAGCAAAGAGTGATCAGATCCCAAGGTCAATGACGCTGAGGATGAGACATGCAGGTGCCCTTCCCGTGTCTCCTTAGTCAACACATAACGTCCTAGCCTTGGCTGGTGTGGCTCAGTAGACAGAGCGTTGGCCTGCAGATTGAATGTTCCGGGGTTTGATTCTGGTCAAGGGCACATGCCTGGGTTGGGGGCTCGATCCCCAGTAGGGGGCATGCAGGAGGCAGCCCATCCATGATTCTCATCATTGATGTTTCTATCTCTCTCCCTCCCCCTTCCTTTCTGAAATCAATAAAAACAAAACAAAGAACCATAATGCCCTAGGCCTGTTTGTCACCGCTGTCTCCCTGGCAACGGGCACTTTGGGGGCATCTACACTAATAAAAGAGAAAGATGCAAATTGACCATACCTTCGCGACGCCCATCAGCCAATCAGGAGTGGGTATGCAAATTAACCCAACAAAGATGGCGGGTTAATTTGCATACACAGGCACAGAGCATAGACTGAAGGCTCCGCCCGAGTGAAGACTGAAGACTGAAGGCTCCGCTGCGGCCCGGGTCCCGGGTGCCAGAGGAAAACAGGTGCTGGCAGCCAGGGAAAGGAATGCCTATTGCACAAATCTTCGTGCAACGGGCCTCTGGTTAAATAATGACCTGTTGACTGAATAACTGCAGGAGCCTGGAGCAGGCAGGGGCAGCTGGGAGCTCCTGAACGCTAACAGTGACCTACTTTCCCGCAGACAAGTGTTAACCTGAAAACAGAAAAGGCTTTCCAAGTGAGAGGCTACACCGTTTGTTTGAGGTCAAATATTTGGGAAGCACTGATTCAGGCAGAAGCCCAAATAGCAGGAGACAAAGGAAGTGGGTATTTATGAGGAAGCGAAGGGGCAATTCACCCACAGAAGGAAGGCATTGCCATCGGTCAGATAGCCTAACACAACGATGTTAATTCTAAATAATATTCTTTTTTAAAAAAATATACATTTTTATCCATTTCAGAGAGGAAGGGAGAGGGAGAGAGAGATGGAAACATCAATGATGAGGGAGAATCATTAATCGGCTGCCTCCTGCACGCCCCACACCGGGGATGGTGGAGTCCGCAACCTGGGCATGTGCCCTGACCGCAAGCCGTGACCTCCTGGTTCCATAGGTAGACGCTCAACCATTGAGCCACATCTGCCGGGCCTAGATAATATTATTTTTTTAAAAAAATTTGGCCCTGACTGGTTTGGTTCGGTGGATAGAGCTTTGGCCTGTTGACTGAGGGGTCCCAGGTTCAATTCCAGTCAAGGGCATGTACCTTGGTTGTGGGCACATCCCCAGTAGGAGGTGTGCAGGAGGCAGCTGATCTATGTTTCTCTCTCATTGATGTTTCTAACTCTCTATCCCTCTCCCTTCCTCTCTGTAAAAATTCAATACAAAATATTTTTTTCTTTTTTTTAAAACTATTTTTTTAATCCTCCCCAAGGATATTTTTTCCATTGATTTTTTAAAAATATATTTTATTGATTTTTACAGAGAGGAAGGGAGAGGGATAGAGAGTTAGAAACATGGATGAGAGAGAAACATCCATCAGCTGCCTCCTGCACGCCCCCTACTGGGGATGTGCCCGAAACCAAGGTACATGCCCTTGACTGGAATCGAACCTGAGACCCTTCATTCTGCAGGCCAGCACTCTATCCACTGAGCCAAACCAGTCAGGGCAATATTCTTAATTTTCTTCAGTCTAGTAGTCACCCATCCAGTAGTCATAATACCTGCTTTCTCATGATCTTTGAAGCTTTTTTAGGGTTTAATTTCCTTGAGACCCAGTCCAGAGGTTATTATGCCCTGTTTTAACATCCAAAAGTTTGAGGCCTAAAGCGTGCAAGACAGCTCCAGATCCATTTTTATGTCATTCCATTTGTTATTGTTCTTAATGACACAGGCATGAAACCGTATGGTCCAGGTTTGCAACCCAATTAGGGGCAAAACTAATAATGACCAACAGAAACGAGCGAATGAATTCCAGGGAAGTCTCTGAGCCAATACGGAAAGCAGCCATCCAGGCACCATGCTGGGAGTGCCTATGTATACTATTTATTATTGTTATTATTATTTTACTATTTTTCCAATGTTTCAGTGAAAGTTGACATTCAATATTATTTTATACTAGAGGCCCTGTGCACGAATTCGTGCATGGGTGGGGACCCTCTGGGTGGCCTACAGGATCGGGCCAAAACCCACAGTCCAACGCCTCCTGCAGCTCCTTACCTGCCACTCCTGATCATCCCGGCCCCACTGTGCCTGCTGCAGGCTCACGCCCAATCAGTCCCAACTGGGAGAGGCTCACGATGCTGCAGCAGCGCTAGCCAGCCATGAGCCCTGCGTCTGGCGCCCTCCCAAGGGGAGTGGCCTGTGGGATTGGGCTACGGGCTCTCCGACATCCCCTGAGGGGTCCCGATTGCGAGAGGGCCCAGGCCAGGCTGAGGGACCCCACCGGTGCATGATCAGACCAGGGGTGGACTGCGGAAGGGCTCCAGGTCATGTCTGGCCCATCTCTCTCAGTCCCAATCCGCCAGACCCCAGCAGCGAGCTAACATACGGGTCGGAGCATCTGCCCCCTGGTGGTCAGAGCACGTCATAGCAAGCGGTTGAGCAGCCTTAGCATATCATTAGCATATTACGCTTCGGTTGGTTGTTCAATTGTTCTGCCCTTTGGTCTATTTGCATATTACCCTTTTATTATATAGGATTTATAATACTTTTAGGAGTACAACATAGGGGTTAGACATGTATGTTTTCTTTTTTTTTTTTAAATCGTTACTGTTGAAAGTATTACATAGGTCCATTTATATAATTTATGAAGTGATCCAACCCGCTCTGCAATTCTATCCCCAACAAGGACAGCTCCCAGGAGCCCCTCTGGTCCCACCACTGGCTCCTCCCACACCTGGCCCCTCCTCGTCACAGGGCCGGAGTGTGACGTCACTACGCCAGGGGCGGAGAGCAAGCGAAAGGTGTTACCATAGTGACCGTTCACGCTCAGAAACTTCGACCTGGAGGGCTCCCTCCCGCTCCCCAACCGACCGCAAGGCCCGCAAACGCTTCCACCGCCGTAGCAGGACGTGGAAGATAAAAATAAAGCGGGAACGTCAGGATCGGGGACGTGGGGTGGGGTCTCCAGCACCCCAGCCCGTCCTCAACGCGCTGAACTACAATTCCCAGAAACCTCGGTGGCAACCTCCCCACCTCCTTCTTCTTTTCGGCTTCCCCAGCAAATAACAGATGGCGACACCATTTACAAGCGCTTCCTATGCACGGAGTCATCACTGGATGTAAGCCTTTTGGTCACAATCTCTTTTTTTTTATATAAACAAGGGCGTCTCCCGTTTCTCTGCCCCTTTGAGACTACAACACCCAGAAGTCTTTGGGCCACGCTTGCGCGGGCCCTCAGTGTGAGAGTTGCCTTGGAGACGGCGAGACGCCGGAAGCCTGAGGAGTAAGGCGGGGCCAGGGCGGAAGAAGGATTCCGATTGGCGGAGAGGCCACTCCGTCTGCTTTAAAGAACACGTCAGAGGGGCGCACGGGCGCATGGCGTTGGCGCCGCGCGCGCCCCAGGTCTGTGGAGACCGGGGACCCGCTAGCCTCCATCACCCGGGCAGTTTTCCCGGGTCGCGCCGCGGGGAGGCCGAGTCTGCGCCTGAAGACGCTCGGGGCCTGGTTCCCGAGGCCAGAAGTATGGACTCCGAAATGCCCCGGAGGTGAGTGCGACCCCCCCAGTTCCCCCGCCCCGGTTTCCAAACGGATTCTCAGTCTCCGTGGTAACAGGCCCTTCTCGTTTGCTTGTGACGTCACAGCCCCCCCCAATCCGGCGGCGTGGGAAGAGCACCTGGGTAAGGGCTTGTTAATTCTTAGCCGGGCCCCCTCCCTCCTCCCGGCCTGCGGGGGAGCGTGAACCGGGACCCTTTCCCCCTCTGCGGGCCTCCGTTTCCCCGTTTGTGACATGATCTTTGGGGCTCCTCCGGTGCTAGTTCTGGGGCCCCGGGCAAGGTGCACAGGCCCCGTGCCTCGGTTTCCCCACCTGCAGGGCGGGTGGTGCTGGCACCTGACGCGGACCACCACGGTTAGGAAGTTTCAGGAGCCTTAGGACAGACAGGGCCGCGTACCCAGCGACCGCTCCGAGGCCGGCGTCCGTGTTGATGTTTGAGGATTTGGATAAAAATGCCTCCCCCTGGCCCGGTGAGTCCCGGCCGATCGGTGAGGCTGTAACGTCGGTTAATGGTTTTCAGTCCTAGATCCTAAAGAGGGGTCTTTGCTTGTCCCCTTAGGATTCATTCAGTCACGAACCTCTCCTCCCCCCGCCGCCCCCCCCCCCCAAACGAACCGTGGGGTCACCCCTTCCCGGAAGCGAACAGCTGGGGGACACTCCACTGTCTTGCCTCTTCCAGCTGCCTGGAGCTGCTGGCGTTGGGTTCTAGGGACTGAAGGTGTGTGTGTTCCCCCCCCCCCCCCCGTTCATTTGTGGAAGCCCCAATCCCCAATGTGATGGCATTTGGACGTGGGGCCTTGGGGTGGTGCTTGGGTTTGAATGAGGTCCTGGGGGGAGCCCCACCACCACCATGAGGGGATTGGTGCCCTTATAAAGGGATGAAGCAGCCCTGACCGGTGTGGCTCAGTGGATAGAGCGTGGGCCTGCGGACTGAAGGGTCCCAGGTTCGATTCCCGTCAAGGGCATGGACCTTGGTTGCGGGCACATCCCCAGTAGGGGGTGTGCAGGAGGCAGCTGATCGATGTTTCTCCCTCATCGATGTTTCTAACTCTCTATCCCTCTCCTTTCCTCTCTGTAAAAAATCAATAAAATAAAAATAATAATAATAAAAAAAAAGGATGAAGCAGCCCAGCCCGTGTGGCTCGGTGGTTGAGCGTCAACCTATGAACCAGGAGGTCAGGGTTCGATTCCCGGTCAGGACACATGCCAGGCTCCATCCCCAGCGGGGGGCGTGCAGGAGGCAGCAGATCAACGATTCTCTGTCATCATTGATGTTTCCATCTCTTGCTCCCTCTCCCTTCCTCTCTGAAATCAATAAAATCTACACTCATAAAAGAGAAAGATGCAAATTGACCGTACCTTCGTGACACCCACCGGCCAATCAGGAGTGAGCATGCAAATTAACCCAACAAAGATGGCGGGTTAATTTGCATACACAGGCGCTGAGCGGCCGGGGGCGGGACACAGGTGTTCTGCACCGCCCCAGCCGCTCTGGGCCTCTGGGCAGCGTGGGAAGGCAGAAAGGCAGCTCTGGGCCGGAGCGAAGGCGGTGCTGTCAGCCAGGGGAAGGAAGGCCCATTCTTTTTTTTTTTTTTTAATATATTTTTATTTATTTTTATTTTTTTAATATATTTTATTGATTTTGTACAGAGAGGAAGGGAGAGGGAGAGAGAGCTAGAAACATCGATGAGAGAGAAACATCGATCAGCTGCCTCCTGCACACCTCCTACTGGGGATGTGCCCGCAACCAATGTACATGCCCTTGACCGGAATCGAACCCGGGACCCTTGAGTCCGCAGGCCGACGCTCTATCCACTGAGCCAAACCGGTTTCGGCTTTTTACATATATTTTTATTGATTTTAGAGAGGAAGGGAGAGGGAGAGAGAGATAGAAACATCAATGATGAGAGAGAATCATTGATTGGCTGCCTCCTGCACACCCCGCTCTGGGGATCGAGCCTGCAACCTGGGCATGTGCCCTGACCGGGAATCGAACTGGTGACCTCTTGGTTCCTGGGTCAATGCCCAACCGCTGAGCCACACCCGGCTGGGCAGGAAGGCCCATTCTTGCACGAATCTCCGTGCATCGGGCCTCTAGTTAATTGTGAAAAACAACCATATGCCACTTGCTAAGCATACACGCGACTCAGCAGAAATTCTGCCCACACGTGACCCTTGGTTATCTCACTGAGACCTTCTGGCAGCCCAGGGACGCCCTGCCCTGTCTTACAAACGGGGACACTGAGTCACAGGGTGGCGCTCTGAGCCTCCCTCCCCTCGTCTGCCGCGTGGAAGGCACCCCTGCCTCTGTGTGCTTGTGAGGACCTGAGGCGGTAACCCTCTGCGCTCCCAGCACACAGTAGGACCTCCGTACAGGACCTGCGTGCCTGAGAGCTGCTGGACGGTGGTGCGGTGGTGCTGGCGCGCCCTCTAGGGGTCGAACAGCGCAAGTTTGGGGCCAACCTCCTGCACTGGCCCCTCCAAGCCGTGAAGTTGTGTTGTTCCCAGGAGGGTGGTTCTCAGACTCGGCTCCGGTGCAGGCTGGACAGGACAGGAGGGAGGCTGGGGTGTGAGCCCCAGAGAGCGATGGGGTTGTGACAGACGGGGAGAGAGAGAGAGAGAGAGAGAGAGAGAGAGAGAGAGAGAGAGAGAGGGAGAGAGAGAGAGAAACATCAGTTTGAGAGAGAAACGTTGATCGACCGCCTCCCGTACATGCCCCAACCAGGTTTGCGCCCTGACCGGGAATCGAACCCTCGACCCTGTGGTGCACCGGACGATGCCCCCGCCCGCTGAGCCACACCAGCCAGGGCTGTCCCATCTTAGTTTTTTACTACCGGCCATGCTCCCGAGGTCATTGGCTTGTCCGTGCCGGGTCTGCGTGGAGGAAACGCTGCGGGTCATAATGCTATGATTGCGCACATACACACACACACACACACACACACACACACACACCTCTTCCAAAGTCCACACTCAGCGTGTGCTTGGTAGACCGGCCTCCTTCTACCACCCCGTGGGTGTTGGGCAAGCGCCATGGGCCAGGGCCTCCCCCCGCTCCCAGCCTCACGTTACGCCTTTACCAGCTCAGCCCCCGGGCACAAGCAAACAGCACGTCCATCTGGAAAGACGCCATGTGCTGGGACAGTGAGCCACACAGACTCAGGGCACCAGGAGGCGAGGGCTGGGCACGCTCTGGGCTTACCCCCCCCACCCCCCACCCAGTCCCAGACCCTCTCCGGACTGGGACGTTGTTTCTCTCATCCTCTTGGTTTTGTTTTGTTTTGTTTTTAAATATCTTTTTATTCATTTCAGAGAGGAAGGGAGAGGGAGAGAGAGAGAGAAACATCAGTGGTGAGAGAGAATCATGGATCGGCCGCCTGCCACACGCCCCACGCTGGGGATCGAGCCCGCAACCCGGGCATGTGCCCTTGACCGGAATCGAACCCGAGACCTTTTCAGTCCGCAGGCCGACGCTGGATCCACTGAGCCAAACCAGCGAGGGGCGTTTCTCTCGTTCTTTATGGGGCTGAGGACATGGAGGTTGTGGAGGCGGGTGAGAGGCATTCCCATGAGCCTTTCCTTCCAGAAGCAGCACTCCCCACTGCCCCATCTATTTATTTATTTATTTATTTATTTATTTATTTATTTATTTATTTATTTAATTTTTTTCTTAATCTTCACCTGAGAATATTTTATTGAATTTTACATTTTGTAACGATTTCAAAGAGGAAGGGAGAGGGAGCGAGAGATAGCAGCATCAATGATGAGAGAGCATCATGGATCGGCTGCCCACCCCCCCCCCCCACGCCCCATACTGATGATCGAACCCGCAACCTGGGGCATGCGCCCTGATCGGGAACGGAACCGTGACCTCCTCGTTCACAGGTCGACTCTCAACCACTGAGCCACGCCGTCCAAGAGAGATTATATTTCCATTGATTTCCCCCCCCACAAGTTTCAAATATTTATTTATTTATTTATTTATTTTTAAATATATTTTATTGATTTTTTACAGAGAGGAAGGGAGAGGGATAGAGAGTTAGAAACATCGATGAGAGAGAAACATCGATCAGCTGCCTCCTGCACACCCCCCACTGGGGATGTGCCCGCAACCAAGGTACATGCCCTTGACCAGAATCGAACCCGGGACCTTTCAGTCCGCAGGCCGACGCTCTATCCACTGAGCCAAACCGGTCAGGGCTGATTGTGTAACCTTTTGAAGCTGGCGTGGCTTAAGGTTAGTAAGGAAAAAGGTTAGTGTTAATTTAGTGTATAATGGATTGTATGAGCAGGTCGGTTCACATGATCCTCAGGGAAATTCGGCCTTCGCACCCGATTCAGACACGTGGGGCCATTATTCCCACGGGAAGAGCCCTGGGGGAAGCCCCGCCATCTTCTCGCGGTAAACTTTATCAAAGGCTTCCGTCTGGGCCTCGGTGAGCTGATTTTTCCAGTCCCCCACGATTCCTGCCAAACACAAAACGTGAGTCCGGATCGGATTTACAAATAAGGGCTCTCCTGCATGCCCACCCCCCCCCTGCCCCCTGGGGATTGAGCCCACTACCCGGGCATGTGCCCTGACCAGGAATCGAACCATGACCTCCCGGTTCATGGGTCAACGGTCCACCACTGAGCCACGCCGGCCGGGCTGGTGTTCTTGCTCTAGATCAGCCGTGGGCAAACTATGGCCCGCGGGCCGGATCCGGCTGTTCTATCCGGTTCTCTTGCTCTCCCCTCCGCTCCTTTACTTTGAATTTATATTAGTTCACACAAACACTCCATCCATGCTTTTGTTCCAGCCCTCCGGTCCAGTTTGAGAACCCATTGTGGCCCTTGAGTCAAAAAGTTTGCCCACCCCTGGCTCTAGATTATGACTCCCAAATCGGTCTTCTTTCCTCTAACGCTCCACTTGTGCCTGGTACAGCACCCGGCGACACGACCCAGAATTCCCAGCTTGCAGTCCCCTTTACGTGAACGCTCTCCCCGTGGGCAGCCCAGCGTGTCGTCCAGCGTCATCATCCCTTCACGTTCGCCCCAGCCACTCGACCGTAAAAAAATCCAGGCCGCCCGTGGGGTCTTCCCAGTCTGCGCAGTCCACACCCTCGTCCCTCGTAGGCATGCTTGGTCTTTGTCACGGGGGTCTCAGGTGGAGCTAAGTCACAGGTCTCTCCACAAAGAGATGTGTCTCTCCACAAAGGTCCTATTGTCAGGCTTCTTCTGGTGGGATATACACTGAGTGGCCAGATGATGATGACCTCTGAACGCATAATAATCTGGCCACTCAGTATATATATATCACACAATCAGTACACAGTGGGAGCTGGGATTCCATCGTAGGAAGACTCCTGAGTCACTAATGCACCGTGCCTCTAATATATTGCACCGGGCCTCTAATATATTGAAATATATATATATATATATATATATATATATATATATATATATATATATATATATATATGAGGCCCAGTGTGTGAATTCGTGCATGGGTGGTGTCCGGCCAGCCTGGCCAAGGGGGAGAGACCATGGGCGGTTGGCCGGCCTGCCTGCTGGTCAAACTCCTGGTCGAGGGGACAGTTTGCATATTAGCCTTTTATTCTATAGGATATACACTGAGTGGCCAGATTATTATGCGTTCAGAGATCATCATCATCTGGCCACTCAGTGTATATTGTCCATATATGTGAGGAGATTGTCACGCTACATGTGCAGGGATCATGCTAGCACTGTGAGTGGAAACTCTTTGTAGAAAATTAGAGGCCCGGTGCACAGATTCATGCACCGGTAGGGTCCCGTGGCCTGGCCTGTGGGTATCGGGCCGAAACCAGCTCTCCGACATCCCCCGAGGGGTCCTGGATTGCGAGAGGGTGGTTCTCGGGTGATGCACCCCAGAATCGGGCTCCCTCCTCTCGGGTTCCAGGTGTGTAACCTGAGAACCGCAGCTGCCAAATCCCCGCAGCCCGGCAGCTCCTGTGATGTGCGTCTGCCCCCTGGTGGTCAGTGCGCGTCATAGCTACCAGTCGGACGGTCGGACAGTCGGATGGTCACTTAGGCTTTTATATATGTAGATAGGAGGGTCATCGACATGATGAGGAAATGGGCGGGACCAGATAATACACAAGAAATGTGTGGCTCGTCAGCAAGCCTTCTTGTTGCTGAGTTTTCCCTGCAACCTAATAAATACCCTAAACCCTCCCTTCAGCTTACAAAGGCAGGTTCCCACTTATGTGACTGGTGTACATTGAAATGTTTTTCTCATCCCATGTCTCAGGGCATCAGTAGGAGCTGGGAAGCGTTCACTGTCCATTTCACTCACGTCTTAACGTTAGAGACTCCCTCTTACCTTTCCTCATAAAACACGCTTTGCTGTGATCTATATGGATATCGGGGACGAGAGAGAAATTGCTCATTTTATTGTCCTTCATGGCCTGGAAGGTCACGTTCTTGAGGACGGAGTCCAGTTCTCCTGGGCTTAGCCTGATGCCCAAGAATTGGCTGACCTTCTCTACACTGGCTCTTAGGTCCTGGAATGAGAACCACACGGAGAAAACATGAAACTGAAATACAACAGGGAGAAAGGAAACAGGGAGAGAGTCGGGAGAGAGTGAAGGTGGGAGAAAAACGAAGAAAATCAGGAAGAGCGTGAGCTCCTCGTGTTCGTCTCGGACTGTGGTCGGCAAACCGCGGCTCACGGGCCACCTGCGGCTCTTTGGCCCCTGGAGCGTGGCCCTTCCGCAAAATACCACGGCCTGGGCGAGTCTATGTTGAAGAAGTGGCGTTAGAAGAAGTTTTAAGTTTAAAAAATTTGGCTCCAGAGAAATGTCCATCGTTGTCCTGTCGGTATTTGGCTCTGTGGACGAAGGAGTTGGCCGACCACCGGGCTAGGAAATGTGCGTTCTGAGAGAGTGAGTGAGTGAGTGCGTAAGCAGACTAGTAGCCCTGCGCACGAATCCGTGGGCCAGGAGCTCTCGGCGGGGCCTGGCCGCTCAGTGCCCGCTGCCCAGAGGCCCATCTGCGGCCCAGAGGCCCATCTGCGGCCAGGCGCGGAACGCTTGCCTCGTCGCCACGGCAATGAAGCAAACATTCTGCCAGGCTGCTCACGCTGCCCGCTCTCAGTGGCCGCCCCCCTGGGACTGGGGGACTCCGGCGGGGCTGAGAGGACTGGGCGCCACCACCTTGTGGCTGTGTGCGCTGCCATCTTTGTGACCGAGTGATGGTTAATTTGCATATTACCCTTTTCTTAGATAGGATGCTCCTTGGAGAGAAGTACGGCGTGGAATCCCGATGAATATTGATGTAATGAATTTGTACAGGAATCCCTTCCTGTCCGTCGATCTGGGAACATGGAACTACTTCCTGCAACCGTTGTGACCCAATCAAGCCTCACCTGACACTTTATCCTCAACTGCATTGCCCCTTGGTTCCCAGATTTAAAAAAAAAAAAATTTTTTTTTAGTGATTTCAGAGCGGAAGGCAAAGGGATAGAGAGAGAGAAACATC
The DNA here is from genome assembly GCF_963455305.1 of Plecotus auritus. NCBI lineage: Eukaryota > Metazoa > Chordata > Mammalia > Chiroptera > Vespertilionidae > Plecotus > Plecotus auritus. The sequence goes on along the minus strand of NC_137785.1, from coordinate 3,186,259 downwards.
AATGATGAGAGAGAATCATGGATCGGCTGCCTCCTGCACGATCCCACAACCCCAGGCATGTGCCCCAACCTGGAATTGAGCCATGAGCTCCTGGTTCATAGGTCGATGCTCAACCACTGAGCCACAGCAGCCGGCGGGTTCCCCGATTTTTGCCGTAGAACTGTTGACAACCCCCTGTACAGTATAGATGTTGTTAAGCACCCCCTCAGTGCATGCATTAAATGTTGTAAAAATACATACATTAGAAAACCAGAGAAAGAACACGTGCCCACTGGAGGTTAATAAAAAAAAAAAAAAAAAAAAAAAGGCAAGGACCCTCGTTGGTCCCATTTCTGGGATCGGCTCTGACTGAAAGTATCGAATGGAAACATTGAAGAATGGAGGGAAGGTGGACGGCTACGAATGGAGTTGGGGAGAGTGAATTTTTTGGGACAAGCGTTACCTGATGCAGCTCCTCATATGATATAAATAGGAAGTTCTCTTTCCCTCTCATCTGAAGCCAGCCACCAACGTGGTCAAACCACGAGCCGTATGGCACTGCAAGAGAAGCGGGGAGAGACGGTGACCCCTTGATGATTCCGCCTTTTGTTGCCTAGCATTTCTGCTCGTGTTACTAGGAATTTTCTTTTTCTCTATTTTTATCGAACAACGTTGCCCTTCAGCGTTTCTTTGCTTTCCCTTTTTACTCTTTTTTATTTTTTTGCTGGAGGCCCGGTGCATGGAATTCGTGCATGGGGGGGGGTCCCTCAGCCCGGCCTGCACCCTCTAGCAATCTGGGACCCCTCGGGGGAAGTCTGACTGCCGGTTTAGGGCCTAAACCGGCAGTCGGACATCCCTCTCGCAATCTGGGACTGCTGGCTGCTAACCGCTCGCCTGCCTGCCTCATTCCCCCTAACTGCCCTCCCCTGCCAGCCTGATCGCCCCCTAACTGCCCTCCCCTGCCGGCCTGATCGCCTCTAAAGGCCCTCCCATGCTGACCTGATCGCCCCCTAACTGCTCCACCCTGCCAACCTGATCGCCCCTAACCGCCTCTGCCTCGGCCCCTGCCACCATGGCTTTGTCTGGAAGGACATCCGGAAGATATCCGGTCTAATTAGCATATTACCTTTTATTAGCATAGATTTTATGAGCAGGTGACTCAAGTGCTGGAAATTCTCTTCCTCTTGTTTGCATAAGAAATAGAATTCTAGCTCAGCCTGAGTGGCTCACTGATTGAGCCTCAACCTATGAATCAGGAGGTCACGGTTCGATTCCCGGTCAGGGTACATGCCTGGGTTGCAGGCTCGATCCCCAGTGTGGAACATGCAAGAGGCAGCTGACCAATGATTCTCTCTCATCACTGATGTTTCTCTCTCCCTCTCCCTCTCCCTTCCTCTCTGATATCAATAAAAATATATTTTTTAAAAAATAGAATTTTACACTTATAGCCTGGATGGCCAGGCAGTGGGTGCTCTATAGGATACTATAACATGAGCTCCAGATCTACCTGCGATAAAATTATTTTGAATTTTGAAGAGAATTTCCTTAGGAAATAAAAGAGCTAAACTTAAATTCCACCCAGTTTGAAGTCAATGTCTTTGTTTGTGGGTTTGTTTGTTTTTTCTGTGAATAACGAGATGTCATGAACTGTAGCAAACACATGTTGTTGTCTCTTCTTCCCTTCCCCCGGCCTCATGGCTCAGGGGTTGAGCATTGACCTATGAACCAGGAGGCCACAGGTTTGATTCCCGGTCAGCGCACATGCCCAGGTAGAGGGCTCCATCCCCAGTAAGGGGCGTGCAGGAGGCAGCCGAACCATGATTCTCTCCCATCACTGATGTTTCTACCTCTCTCTCCCCTCTTCCTTCCTCTCAGAAATCAACAAAGATATATATTTTATTAAACTCTCCCTTTCCCATGCCCACGCTGTTCGGATGCCTGTAGCTGGGGGGTCATAGGTCAATGATCATGTCACTGGATGTGGCTGTCTGGTCTTGAATAGGGCATGTGACGAATAAGGAGCATTTGACTAGTCTTGTAAGTCCAACTTCTTTTTGCTTTTGTATTTTTTTCTATCGGTGAAAGGCAAGTCACACACGAAGGTGTAAAGAGTCAAAAGAATTTCCCTTAGGTCGGTTTGCACTATTTTCCATCCCACCATCGACACTTGAGCGTGCCTCCTCCCCAGAGTCTTACCTCCACCCTGTGGTCCCGATGTCTCGAAGGAGAGCTGTGTGAGCGGAACAATGACCCCCGCCCCCATGGTATGAATGGACTAATCCCCCAATTCCCCGAATGTGCTCTTTCCTGTGGGAAGGGACTTGGAGGATGTGATTACGGATCCTCGGGTGGAGACAGTGTCTCGGATGATCCAGGTGGGAACCACGTAGTCACAAGAGTCCTCAGAGGAGAGAGGCAGGAGTGTGAGCATCGGAGAGCGGATGTGACGGCAGCGGAGTTGGGAGATGTGGCCCTGCACCACGGAACGTGGGCGCCTCTAGGAGCTGAAGAGGCAGGAAGCGAATTCTCCGCCAGATTCTCAAGGATGGAATGGGGTCCTAGCCCGTTTGGCTCAATGGATAGAGCCTTGGCCTGCGGACCAAAGGGTCCCGGGTTCGATTCCCGTCAAGGGCAGGTATCTAGGTTGGGGGCTGCTCCCCGGCCCGGGCTCTGGTCGGGGCACCTACAGTAGACAACCAATCCGTGTGTTTCTCTCACGTCGATATTTCTCTCACGTCGACATTTCTCTCCGTCTTTCCCTCTCTTCCACTCTCTCTAAAAATCAATGAAACACATATCCTCGGATGAGGATGAAAAACGAAAGAAAGAATGGAATGGAGCTAGGCCCTCACATTCATTCTAGTTTCTAAAACATAATTTGGATTTCTGAACTCCAGAGCAAGGACGATTTTGGGTGGTGGTTACATTTGTGATCATTGGTGATAGAAAAATAACACACTTCCCAAATGATAAGGGAAGACGTGGAATCTCCATGCAGTTTTGAATTCACTTTTTCTTTTTCTTTTTTTAAAAAATATATTTTATTGATTTTTTACAGAGAGGAAGGAAGGGGGATAGATAGTCAGAAACATCGATGAGAGAGAAACATCGATCAGCTGCCTCCTGCACACCTCCTACTGGGGATGTGCCCGCAACCAAGGTACATGCCCTTGACCGGAATCGAACCCGGGACCCTTCCGTCCGCAGGCCGACGCTCTATCCACTGAGCCAAACCGGTTTTGGCGAATTCACTTTTTCTACTTCGTGGGAGTGAATTACCTTTCCGCCTGTGGATGGCCCTTAGGAAAACGTTGTGGGAGCGAAGCATGTTGACGGAGAGCCCGGGTTATCGGTCCCACGGCACAGATGGCGCACTGTCAGGGGGTTGTGTAAACCGCAAGACAGGAAGACCCGAAGGCGAAGGGCAGGAACCCCACCTCGTTTCGAGTCCGACTCACCGTTTCCTCGAAGGAACCACTCAAAGTATTCTTCAAGTGAATTTGGATTTCTGGTGATTTTCAGCGTCTTGTGGAAATGATAACCGGAAATAATCACGTCTCTGGGATTTCTCATGATGTAAATAACCTTAAATGGAAAAAAAACCAACAACACACAAAGAAACAAGAATAAGTGTACCCATCTGCCCTGCTCAGGATGTGGGCCAGTGGAGGATAACCCACTCCCATTGAGGTGTTTGGCTCTACGTTCATCTTCCCTTCTTCACTGATGTAACGGGATTCATGGCGAACTCGCCCTACGGCACACGCTGACTTGGGCTCCATGGAAGGAGCAGTTAACACAAGCTGCATCGTGTCCGCCCCGAGGACAGTGTGGCTCGAGGACAGTGTGACCCGTGGCGGGCGAGGTTCTCCCACGGTTTGCGGGGAATTGATGTCACTACCACCTGGGCGCCGCTGGGTAGGCAGTTCTGGGCGATGGACCAGGAATTCTGAGTTTTCCTGGGACCATGACAACGATTTTCTACTCGGAGCTTTCCCGGAAGTTCATGTTCTCCGTCTCTTTCTCTGGAAATCCCTACCGTGTCAGCATCTCCCAGGTACGCCTCAGACAAACGCGATGGCCTTTTATAAAATTGAAAAGGGTGGCGTGAACGGATGCAGTACGCGGCTGCGAACGGTGCCGCCTCAGGAGAGAAATGGAATGGGGGGGCTTGTCCGATGCTCACTCCACAGGCGAAGGGCAGGTCCCGAGAAGGGGGAGCAGAGGGGCCTCAGCCCCTGAGCCCTGGCCGACGCCGGCCTTTTGTGGGAACAGGTGAGCGTCACATGGATGTTACTCTCTCTCTCTCTCTCTCTCTCTCTCTCTCTCTCTCTCTCTCTGTCTCTCCCCACCGCTTCCACTCTCTCTAAAAATCCATGGAAAAATATCCTCGGGCGAGAATCAAACAATAAATAAATAAAAATAGTAACACGGTAAACACGCTCTCGGTAAGGATGGTGATCGCTGTAGAATAAGTAACCCCCACAGAGATGGGAGGCCGAGTGCCTGGACGGGCCGGCGGGCCGGTGGAACGGTGTGCCTGTATCTGTGTGTTTGGAAGGACTGGGCCACAGAGCTTCGCGGGCTCCCTGAGGTGGGGGGGGGGTGGGGGGAGCAGCGTCTCTCCATCCCTCTTGGGTATCAGGGACTTGGTCCAATTGGATACCGGGGCTTCCCCTGTCTCCCCCAGCACCGCCTCGGTACCCCACCCAGTGCCCGTGGCTGGCTCCCGGCTCAACCGTGGCAGCAGGACCTGGCTGGCTCTGTGCCCACCTGCTGCTCTGGGGACCCCGGCCCGGGACGTCCCCCCCCTCTTGGTGCCTCCAGCCGCCCTGACCCCAGGCTCCTCCCCAGGCCCCACCAGAGCCCCAGGGCCTCTGTCTGTCTGTCTCTGTCTCCCTGTCCCTCTGCCTGGCTCAAGGTGTCTAAGTCTCAGCATCCCTCAAGCCCCCTGTCTCCTTTGGTCTCCGCCTGCCTGCCCTCCCCGCTTCCTGCGCCCCAGAGTCTCTGAGCCTGGGGAAGTGGGGGGTCTGGGACCTGCTCTCTGCCCCTCCTCCTCTCTCTCTCTCTCTCTCTCTCTCTCTCTCTCAGGCCATCGCTGGGTCTTCTCCCTCTTCAGCCCTGGGAGTCTCAGGACTGCTTGGCCGCGAGGTCTGGGGGCTCCGCCGCTGTCCCACACCCTGTTGGCCCTGGGCTCTGCTTCCACCCTCTCTCCCCCTCCCTCCCACATCCGTCACCTCCCTACCTGTCCCTCCCAGTGCAACAACAACAACAACAACAAAGAAAAGAAAAGAGAAACGTTTCCAAGCGAACAACTGGAAATGGAGGACCGCCTGAGTGAGACACAGGACTGTGGCGTGAGAATGTTTTCACGATGCTGCCTCTGCCGCCTCGAACAAGACGGCTTGGAGGACTTTCCTACCGTGTTTGGCGCCCCGTGTGTTTAACTATAATCTGAGATGAGACGAATTCCCCGTAGTGTAGCCCAGGTCGCCCAATGTTACCGCGCCCCCCCCGCCCCCCCCCCCCCCGCCCGCTTTGAGCTCCTGCAATTATGCACCAGAGGTCTGGGGATCTGTTGAATGTTAAGGACCTACCCGTCCTATATAATAAAAGCCTAATATGGCCCTGGCTGGTGTGGCTCAGTGGATGGAGCGTCGGGACTGCAGACTGAAGGGTCCCAGGTTCGATTCTGGTCAAGGGCACATGCCTGGGTGGCGGCCTCGATCTCCGGTGGGGGGGGGGGGGGCGTGCGGGAGGCGGCCAATCGGTGGTTCTCATCATTGATATTTCTCTCTCTCCCTCTCCCTTCCTCTCTGAGATCAATAGAAATATATATAAAAAAATAATTAAAAAATGAAATAAAAGCCTAATATGGTAAGTGTCAGGTCGTCCGGTCGGACATTCAACCAATCAAAGCGTAATATGCTAATGATATGCTAAGGCCTCTCAACTGCTCGCTGTGACATGCACTGACCACCAGGGGGCAGACAGTCAACCAGTCAACCAGTTGCTATGCGCACCAGCCACCAGGGGCAGACGCTCCAACTGGTAGGTTAGCTTGCTGCTGGGGTCCAGCCGATGGGGACTGGGCGAGACAGGCCAGACACGCCCTGATCATGCACCGGTGGGGTCCCTCGGCCTGATCCTGGAGGCCAGGCCGAGGGACCCCACTGGTGCACCAATTCGTGCACCGGGCCTCTAGTTGTTAATAATATCTCAACTGGGTTCCACAGGGGGGTGCCCACCCACATTTCCTCTGGAACCTAGGTGCTGGTTTACGACTGAGATGCCTCCCCCATGGCCATGCTGAGGAACTTGGTGTTGGTGGTGCAGCCAGGACTTTTTTAACGGAAGGCAGAGTGTCCTCTGGAGCAATACCAGGGAGACTGTCTGAAACAGGACACCGTGACTTGGAACAAACCTTTAACATATCTTCCTTTACTGAGTCACATGTTAGCCGTGTCCTGAAACACGGACAATCAGGACAGCCCTACAAGTGGTCAAAGGTGTGGCTTAGTGGCTGAACGTCACCTATGAACCAAGAGGTCACCGTTCGGCTCCGGTCAGGGCACCCCCTCCCTTCCTCTCTGAAATGAATATCCTTCTTATATAATAAAAGCCTAATAGGCTAAGTGTCCGACCAGTCGCTGTGACGCGCACTGACCACCAGGGGGGCAGAGGCTCCAACCGGTAGGTTAGCTTGCTGCTGAGGTCCGGCCAATCGGGACTGGGCAAGACGGGCCAGACATTCCCTGGAGCCCTCCCGCGGCCCCTCCCTGGCCCCGATCGTGCATCGGGGGGTCCCTCGGCCTGGCCTGCGCCCTCTCACAATCCGGGAACCCTCGGCAGATGTCAGAGAGCCGGTTTCGGCCTGATCCCTGCAGGCCAGGCTGAGGGACCCCACCAGTGCATGCCTTCGTGCACCGGGCCTTAGTATGAAAATGACATTACATTAGGAGCTCACCTTGGCCTTGGACGTGAAGAGTGACTTGGGGAAGAGTTGAATGGGGAGGTGGGAGGTGTAGAAGCGTGGGTCTTTCTGCTTCTCTATAAGTTCCAGCCCTTCATGGCTCTCGATCCACGGTGAACGTTCCCAGCTGACCACAGACTGCACCCAGCTGGGATCTCCCCTGGTGTGGATCAGATTGATGATCTCCTTCATCCAATTGGTTCCTGGATAAGGAAGAACAGAGTGTTACCTCCTTCAAAGGGCTTTTGACTCCACTGTGCCGTCTGAAAGACAGTGTTATTTGAGCTCCTGCAATTATGCACCAGAGGTCTGGGGATCTATTGAATGTTAAGGACCTACCCATCCTATATAATAAAAGCCTGATATGCTAAGTGTCCGATCCGCCGTTCAATCAAAGTATAATATGCTAAGGCCGCTCAACCGCTCGCTATGACAGGCACTGACCACCAGGGGGCAGACGCTCCAACCTGTAGGTTAGCTTGCTGCTGGGGTCCAACCAATCGGGACTGAGCGAGACGGGCCGGACATACCCTGGAGCCCTCCCGTAGTCCCTCCCCGGCTGGCCAACCTCCCACGTCCTTCCCTGGCCCTGATCGTGCACCGGTGCCCATGTCCATACATCCAACTGATGGCTTATTCCTCATCTTATTTTCCTTGTAGTCACATTCCATTGATCCTTCATTCTTTTTTAAAAAATATATATATATATTTTTATTGATTTCAGAGAGGAAAGGAGAGGGAGAGAGAGAAACATCAATGATGAGAGAGAGTCATTGACCGGCTGCCTCTTGCACGCTCCCTACCGGGGATCAAGCCCACGACCTGGGCCTGTGCTCTGACAGAGAATCGAACTGGGACCTCCTGGTTCATATAGGCTGATGCTCAACCACTGAGCCACACTGCCCAGGCTACATCTGCACTTTTTTTTTTTAATATAAACTTTTTTTTTAATGTTATTTTATTTATTTTTTACAGAGAGGAAGGGAGAGGGATAGAGAGTCAGAAACATCGATGAGAGAGAAACATCGATCAGCTGCCTCCTGCACACTCCCCACTGGGGATGTGCCCGCAACCAAGGTACATGCCCTTGACTGGAATCGAACCCGGGACCCGTCAGTCCGTAGGCCGACGCTCTATCCACTGAGCCAAACCGGCTAGGGCTATATCTGCACTCTCATACTTGCTTTATACATATGGGTCCTGACGAGGTCAGCAGGAGAAAGCATTGTCTTGCCCAAATATCTCTGAAGCTCACACACTAAATATACTGTCGAACCACTGCACAGATGCCCTTCTGTAACAGTGGGGAATTGTGTGACCCACCCCACCATGCTTTTGAATAGTTTCTGTACTCCGACTAATACGTAGTTTGTACATAAACAGCATCCTATATAATAAAAGAGGAATACGCAAATCAACCGAACAGCAGAACTACTGGTCGCTATGAAGTGTACTGACCACCAAGGGGGCAGACGCTCAATGCAGGAGCCACCCCACGGTGGTCAGTGCGCTCCCACAGGGGGAGCGCCGCTCAGCCAGAAGCCGGGCTCACGGCTGGCGAGCGCAGCGGTGGTGGCGGGAGCCTCTCCCACCCCCGCGGCAGTGGGACATCCCTCGAGGGCTCCCAGACTGTGAGAGGGCGCAGGCCAGGCTGAGGGACCCACCCCCCGTCCCCGCCCCGGAGTGCACGGATTTCGTGCACCGGGCCTCTAGTGTTTATATAAGAATCCTAGGAACGAACTTCAGAAGATACAGACGCCAACTTTTTCACTCATCCCAGATCCGGGAGGTTTGCCGACCTGCAACTGTACGTAGCAGGACGGTGAAGAGCAGGACGGTGCATACCAGACCATCCCTTGACCAAGGTCAAGGTCCTTATAGGAATGGACTGTGCTGGCCCGCATGGAGAGAACTTTTCATCCTCCTCCTCTTGATTGCTTTGTTCTGCTTTCCCTCTCCCTCCTTATGAAAACCTCTCTGCCTGAACTGAGGTGGGGAGATGGGCTTTGGACGAGCGTCCCCCATCTTCCTGAGGTGCTGGCACTCGAATAAACCCCTTTCCTTGTTCACCAGCGCCTGTCTCAGGAGTCTGGCTTTTTGCGGCCCCCCAGGCAGCTGAACCCGGGTTTTGGTTACACTTCCTCAGTATTTACGTTATTTATACTTACATTCCTTCGTCAAAACTTCATACCCCCAAAATATAGTACCGCGGCCAAAGTATCTTATGGTGCCATGGTTCAGAAATGCTGCCTCATTCTAACAATTAATACATCACTTTTGCCCTAACCGGTGTGGCTCAGTGGATAGAGCGTCGGCCTGCGGAATGAAAGGTCCCAGGTTCGATTCCGGTCAAGGGCATGTACCTTGGTTGAGGGCACATCCCCGGTAGGGGGCGTGCAGGAGGCAGCTGATCGATGTTTCTCTCTCATCGATGTTTCTAACTCTCTATCCCTCTCCCTTCCTCTCTGTAAAAAATCAATAATATATATATATATATTTTAAAAAATACATCACTTTGAACCCACTGCTTAAATGTTGCTTGCTTCTCATTTCTCTGTCACTAATCCTAGTCCTCAATATAGTTTCCCATCGAGCCACCCACTAACATTTAATCTGATCAGATTTACTCTGATCTCCTGCCCCTCCCTACTTATCCTTTGCTCTTAACATTTCATCATCGGGAACACCCAGTGATCTTTGCTCATGTGCTCTCGTCTCTCTGCTGTTTAAACGTTCGTCGTCGAGTTCCATTACCTTTGGACCATTTCCCGGTTCCTTAGTATGAACGTCAGGTTCCACGTTCATGTCCCATTGAAACATAGTCAGCCTCACCTCCTGCGACTCCCGGTCCTTACTCTCCATGATGTTCGATCAGGTTCCTGACCAAGCCCTCAGTGTGTCTCTCAGATCTGCTCCATTTCGCACGGAACCCGCCTGCTCTGTTCTGGCCTCAACGCTGACCCAGCCTCTCGGTGTGACCAGACTCGGGTCAGACGCCTCCGAGCCGCTTTCTTGACCAGACGTCGACGCTGGCTTCCTGTGCCCATCGTTACTCAGCTCCTGCTGAGTCAGTCATGAGACTCCTCCCACCCCGGAGAGCGAATGATGGTCCTTAACTGGTAACCCAGCTCCCCACCCCCTCAATTTCTTTATTTTTTTAAAAAATATATTTTATTGATTTTTTTTTTACAGAGAGGAATAGAGAGTTCAAAACATCGATGAGTGCGAAACATCAATTCAGCTGCCTCCTGCACACTCCCTACCGGAGATGTGCCCGCAGCCAAGGTCCATGCCCTTGACCGGGATCGAACCCGGGACCCTCCAGTCCGCAGGCCGACGCGCTATCCACTGAGCCACACCGGCCAGGGCCCCGCTTCCTTACCTGACTTTGGGTAGGACAGTGTGACGACATCCTCGTCCCTCACCACGAATCCGTCCCGCAGAGACCGTAGGTCTCTGATGGTAGTCGTGTGGAAAGGGAGCCCTTCAATCCACACGTAATCTGTAGCCATCCCACACGACAGCCTTCCAGGCTGGGTCTGCGTGTTCCGACTTATTTCAGCGATAGAGGCAGCCTCCTTGCTGTCTCGTTCCGAGCCCGGTCGTATATAAAGGGAACGCTTCTTGGATAGCAGCTCTGAAACCAAAAGTCACGTCCGCTTGAATAATCATTAACTCAGAATACATTCTGGGAATTCAGTGATGAATTCCACGAGAGCGGAATCCAGCCGGTTTAAAAACAAACAGAGCCCTAGCCGGTTTGGTTCAGTGGATGCAGCCGTGGGCAAACTACGGCCCGCGGGCCGGATCCGGCAGTTCTATCCGGTTCTCTTGCTCTCCCCTCCGCTCCTTGACTTTGAATTTATATGAGTTCACACAAACACTCCATCCATGCTTTTGTTCCGGCCCTCCGGTCCAGTTTAAGAACCCATTGTGGCCCCCGAGTCAAAAAGTTTGCCCACCCCTGGGATAGAGCATCGGCCTGCAGACCGAAGGGTCCCAGGTTCGATTCCGGTCACGGTCACCTACCTCGGTTGCAGTTTCCTCCTCAGCCAGGGCCCTGGTCAGGGCTCGTGCAGGAGGCAACTACAGATGTGTTTCTCGCACATCAGTATTTCTCTCTGCCTTTCCCACTCTCTTCCACTCTCTCTTAAAAATCAATGAAAACGATATCCTCAGGTGAGGATTAAAACAAAAAACACAGCCGAAACCGGTTTGGCTCAGTGGATAGAGGGTTGGCCTGCGGACTAAAGGGTCCCGGGTTCGATTCCGGTCAAGGGCATGTACCTTGGTTGCGGGCACATCCCCAGTGGGAGGTGTGCAGGAGGCAGCTGATCGATGTTTCTCTCTCATCAATGTTTCTAACTCTCTATCCCTCTCCCTTCCTCTCTGTGAAATATCAATAAAATATATTAAAAAAAAAAAAAAACACACACACACACACAAAGAGAGAATGAAGAAGTGGGGGTGATTTTTTTTTTTTTTTTCACTTGAAAACAATTTCCGGGAACATAAACTGGATGCTTTTTCCCCTGCCACATAATTACCTTCTTTCTCTGGATTTTTTTAAATCCCAGGTCCCACAGCTAATTATCAACTCGGTTGAGAACACATCCAATGGAAGCGTCTGTTGAGAGCCCATGAAAATGGTGATTTTATTGATGGAAATAGGTTAGATTCGTGTTCTATAGGTGGGTAGGCCAAGGCTGCCTGAGCCCAAATGAATGTCTGCTGAGAACCCAATAGCTTTAATCTTCTGTATATCAGAAGGGCTATATAATTTACTCAGCCTAATAGATGAAGCCAAAAAATGAATTTAAAAATTTTACCATAATTTCTCTAAGATTAGAATAAAAATTATTCTGTGTTTGGTTTTGTTTTTTTTTAACTAAAATGTTCCTTTTGGAGTCATTAGTAAGTCCATTTCATATAAAATAATCTCCCTCCCCCCTTTTTTTTTTCTTAAGTGGTTTTTATTACACTCAAGGTATTGACAAGTACAAAATACCTTGTAATTAAGATACTGATCTCCCTCCCCTCTTACAGTACATACATAACTCCTCCTCCACATTTATTGCTGACTCACTCAATGCCAATTACTATACTCTCTGCTTTTCATACTTTATCTCTCTTTTATTTTCAATATAATTTTTTAATTTTTCAATTACAGTTGACATGCACTATTAGATTAGTTTCAGGTGTTCAGCATCACAATTAAACATTTATATAACTTATAAAGTGATCACCTTGATAAATCTAGTACCTATCTGACACTATTCACAATTATTACAATATTATTGACTATACTAGAGGCCGGTGCACGAATTCGACCTAAGTCTGGCCTGCAGGATCAGGCTGAAACCGGCTCTCTGATATCCCCCAAGGGGTCCTGGATTTAGGCCAGGCTGAGGGACCCCACCAGTGCACGATCGGGGCCAGGGAGGGACTGCAGGAGGGCCCCAGCGCGTGTCTGGCCCGTCTCGCTCAGTCCCGATCAGCTGGACCCCAGCAGCAAGCTAACCTGCCATTCGGAGCGTCTGCCCCCTGGTGGTCAGTGCACGTCATAGCAAGCGGTTGAGGGGCCTTAGCATATCATTAGCATATTACGCTTTGATTGGTTGACGGACGACCAGACACTTAGCATATTAGGCTTTTATTATATAGGACTATTTGACGAGACTCCCGATGTGTACTTTATATCCCATGACTATTCCGTGTCTGCCAATTGGTACTTCTTAATCCCTTCACTGTTTTCATCCACCCCCCACGACTTTCTCCCATCTGGAAACCGTCAAAATGGCCTCTGTACCTATGAGTCTGTTTCAGATTCCATAAGTGAAATCCTCTGGCATTTGTCTTTCTCAATCTGACTTATTTCACTCAACGATACCCTCCCGGCCCCGTCCATGTTGTTGCAGATGGCAAGGTTTCCCTCTTTTCTATGGCCGACTAATACTCCGTTGTGTATGTACGCACCCTTCTTTATCCATCCATCTGTTGGTGGACACTTAGGTGCGTCCCTGTCTTGGCTATTGTAAATAATGCTGCAGCGAATATATGGGTGCATATTGTCTTTGCAATTTAGTGTTTGGGGTTTCTTCAGATAAATCCCCAGAGGTACAGTTCCTTAGTAGGAACTGCTGATCTGCATGCTTCAATGCCTAAAAAAAAAAAAATTTTATTTATAACCTCCATTCTTCACTCAGAGAACCATGGTGGATTCGAGATCTGGAGCAGACACAAAACCCTGTGAAACATCAGCATCTGCTTGTGCCGAAAGCAAGGAAGAGCTCAAAAAAAAGGGGAAGATTTTTTTAAAAATATTATGACACTCCTAGAGGCCTGGTGCTCTAAATTCATGCATGGGTAGGGTCCCTAGGCCTGGCCGGTGACCAGGGCCGATCCGTGGGGCGACCGGTGGGACGATCAGGGGGCTCCCACTGGCACCCGCCTTGGTTGGCCTGGGGCCTGTGGGCTGGGGGCAGCTCCTGCGTTGAGCGTCTGCCCCCTGGTGGTCAGTGCGCATCCTAGTGACCGGTCGTCCCACCAGTCATTCCGCTGTTCGGTTGTTTTGCCTATTAGGCTTTTGTTCTATAGGATAATGGGCTGTGGGCAGCCTCCAGATGAGTGTGGCCAGCAAAGTACTCGCAAAACAATTGTGACCAGTGCCCACCACTAAAAATACACGGAGTGGCCAGGTGATGGTGATCTCTGAGCGCATAACAATCTGGCCACTCGGTGTCTATCCTATAGAATAAAAGGCTAATATGCAAATTCTCCCCTCGACCAGGAATTCAACCAGCAGGCAGGCCGGACAACCGCCCACGTCCCTTCCCCCTGGCCAGGCTGGCCGGACCCCACCCATGCACATTTTCATGCACTGGGCCTCTAATATATACACTGAGTGGCCAGATTATTATGATCTCTGAACGCATAATAATCTGGCCAATCAGTGTGTGTATGTGTATATATATACACACACACACACACAATATACATATACATATATATATATATATACACACACACACATATACATATATATATATATTAGAGGCCCGGTGCATGAATTCGTGCATGGGTGGGGTCCAGCCAGCCTGGCCGGGGTGAGGGGGGGCGGGGTGGGACATGGGTGGTTGGCCGGCCTGCCTGCTGGTTGAACTCCTGGTCAAGGGGACAACTTGCATATTAGCTTTTTATTCTATAGAATATACACTGAGTGGCCAGATTATTATGCGTCCAGAGATCACCATCATCTGGCCAATTAGTGTAGAGACGCAATTCACAAAAATGGGGATTTTTTTTTTTTAAACTAACCACGCCGCAGCACTTTGCTGGAGACCTGGGATGGCTTCCCAGTCTGTCACGACCCCATGGCTCTCTGGGTCTCGAAACCAGCCTCCCTCATGGTCGTCTGTCCGACCCTCACCTGAGCTGAGGGAGAACTCCACCAAGAAGCAACTTCCTGCCGAAACCGGTTTGGCTCAGTGGATAGAGCGTCAGCCTGCGGACTCAGGGGTCCCAGGTTCGATTCCGGTCAAGGGCATGTACCTTGGTGGCGGGCACATCCCCCGTGGGAGGTGTGCAGGAGGCAGCTGATCGATGTTTCTCTCTCATCGATGTTTCTAACTCTCTATCCCTCTCCCTTCCTCTCTGTAAAAAATCAATAAAATATATTAAAAAAAAAGAAAAAAAAAAAAAAGAAGCAACATCCTCCAGTGCTCGGCGGAACAGTTGCAGGATGTGGCCACCAGATGGCACCAGCTGCGCTGTTCGACCACCGGAGGGTGCGGGAATACTTCCCACCGTCCAGCAGCTCTCAGGAAAGCAGGTCATCTCCTGAGGTCCCACTGTGTGCTGGGAGCATGGCGTGTTACTTCCTCAGGTCCACATAGGCAGTGGTGCCTTCACGAGGCAGGTGAGGGGAGGGAGGCTCAGAGAGCGACGCTGTGACTCAGTGTCCCCATTTATTATAAGACAGGGCGGCACATCTCTGGGCTGCCAAATCGTCTCCGTGAGAGAACTGTGGGTCACGTGCTGGCAGAATTTCTGCTGAGCCGCGTGTGCTCAGCAGATGGCATTTGGTGGTTTCGTTATCCCGGCTGCTTGGTTGTTATCATCAGACTAGAGGCCCCGTGCACGGAATTCGTGCACGGCGGGGGGAGGGTGTCCCTCAGCCCAGCCTGCACCCTCTCCAATCTGGGACCCCTCGAGGGATGTCCGACTGCCGGTTTAAGCCCAATCCTACCCCCCCGGTCAGACATCCCTCTCACAATCCAGGACTGCTGGCTCCCAACTGCTTGCCTGCCTGCCTTCCTGATTGCCTCTAACTGCTTCTGCCTGCCAGCCTGATCACCCCCTAACCACTCCCCTGCCAGCCTGATTGATGCCTAACTGCTCCCCTGCCAGCCTGATTGCCCCTAACTGCCCTCCCCTGCAGGCCTGGTTCCCCCCAACTGCTCTCCCCTGCAGGCCTGGTCACCCCTAACTGCCTTTCCCTGCAGGTTTTATTGCCCCCAACTGCCCTCCCTTGCAGGCCTGGTCCCTCTCAACTGCCCTCCCCTGCTGGCCATCTTGTTGTGGCCATCTTGTGTCCACATGGGGGCAGGATCTTTGACCACATGGGGGCAGCCATCTTGTGTGTTGGAGTGATGGTCAATTTGCATATTATTCTTTTATTAGATAGGATAGAGGCCTGGTGCATGGGTGGGGGCCAGCTAGTTTACCCTGAAGGGTGTCCCGGATCAGGGTGGGGGTTCCCTTGGGGCGTGGGGCGGCTTGGGTGAGGGGCCTGTGGTGGTTTGCAGGCCGGCCACGCCCCCTTGCGACCCAAGCAGAGGCCCTGGTATCTAGGATTTATTTATCTTCTACAATTGAAACTTTGTAGCCTTGAGCAGAGCCAAGTCTCCTGCTCGCCCCGTGGCCGCAGCCAATTTTGTTGGGATTTATGTATCTTCTATAATTGAAACTTTGTAGCCTTGAGCCAGAGGCCAAGGCAGGCCAGGGTGTGCAGAAAGCTTGGCTTCTTCCATCGCCGGGGGCAACCCTATCCTCCTGCTCGCTCCGTGGCCGCAGCCAATTTTGTTGGGATATATTTATCTTCTATCATTGAAACTTTGTAGCCTTGAGCAGAGGCCAAGGCAGGCCAGGGTGTGCGGAAAGCTTGGCTTGTTCCATCGCCAGGGGCAACCCTAGCCTCCTGCTCTCTCCATGGCTGCAGCCATCTTGGTTGGGTTAATTTGCACATTCGCTCCTGATTGGCTGGTGGGCGTGGCATGTGGGTATAGCAGGGGTATGGTCAATTTGCATATTACTCTTTCATTAGATAGGATGCATCAGACCAGCTGCCCCCCCACCCCTCCCTTACCCAGGCTCTTTCCAGCACAGAGGTGAGACCCTGATTGTGAGCTGGTCCGTGGCCACTGAGAGTCAAGCCTGCTTTCCCCAGCCTCCCCGGCAGCCAAGGTTCTGGGCTATGGGACATGGACAGAGGGGTGTAGCTTTTCACCCACCTTCACCCAGTCTCTTCTCCTGCTCTCTGTTTAAGTAGCACAGCACTTGTCCAGGAGCTGTACCTGGGGTGACCTTTGCCCTCTCTCCCCTCCCCAGTGTGGGGGCAAGTGCTTACTTGATGGTGGTCCCCTGGGGTCCTGTACTTGTCCTCGTCACAGCGTGTCTCACACTCTTAGGGCTGCCCATTCACTGGTCTGCCCCACCCCTGCCAACGCCTCCCCACCCTAGCTGACACCCTGACCCCGGGGCAACCACAGGGAGACCTCGGAATGAATGAGGAGCTCCTTCCGGGCCCACCATTCCTGCTGTCCACCTGGGCTGCACAACTGGGGGGCCCCTTTATTTCTCCCCCCTTCCCTCCAGCTTTATCCAGATACTAGAGGCCTGGTGCATGAAAATTCATGCACTGGAGGGGGGTCCCTCAGCCCGGCCTGCCCCCTCTCACAGCCCGGGAGCCCTCAGGGGCAGGAGGTGACCCGGCGATCAGGGGAAGACGACACCCCCATCATACCTCTGCTGCTGCCACTGCCGGCAGCGCAGGCCTCGGCCGGCCCCGGTTACCAAGCCTCAAGCAGCCCTGGGCAGCTGGGCAGCCGCCACCCGAGGCTTGCCTGCACCTTGGGCCAGCCCTGGTCAGCTAGGGGGCTGGGGGACTCTGGAGGCAGGCGCCCCAGTGGGGCTTAAGGGACTGGGTGCCACCAACTTGTGGCTGTGGGCACTGCCATCTTTGAGGGCATGGCAGTCAATTAGCATATCCCCTCCTTATTGGCTGTGGGTGCTTCCATCTTTGAGGGTGTGACAGTCAATTAGCATATTCCCTCCTTATTGGCTGTGGGTGCTTCCATCTTTGAGGGTGTGTCAGTCAATTAGCATATCCCCTCCTTATTGGCTGTGGGTGCTTCCATCTTTGAGGGTGTGTCAGTCAATTAGCATATCCCCTCCTTATTGGCTGTGGGTGCTGCCATCTTTGAGGGTGTGACAGTCAATTAGCATATTCCCTCCTTATTGGCTGTGGGCGCTTCCATCTTTGAGGGTGTGTCAGTCAATTAGCATATTCCCTCCTTATTGGCTGTGGGTGCTGCCATCTTTGAGGGTGTGACAGTCA
Source organism: Plecotus auritus (assembly GCF_963455305.1). Taxonomy (NCBI): domain Eukaryota; kingdom Metazoa; phylum Chordata; class Mammalia; order Chiroptera; family Vespertilionidae; genus Plecotus; species Plecotus auritus. The sequence goes on along the minus strand of NC_137785.1, from coordinate 3,168,689 downwards.
ATTAGCATATTCCCTCCTTATTGGCTGTGGGCGCTTCCATCTTTGAGGGTGTGTCAGTCAATTAGCATATCCCCTCCTTATTGGCTGTGGGTGCTGCCATCTTTGAGGGTGTGGCAGTCAATTAGCATATTCCCTCCTTATTGGCTGTGGGTGCCGCCATCTTTGAGGGCATGGCAGTCAATTAGCATATCCCCTCTTTATTAGATAGGATGATCGAGGTACAATATGGTGGACTGGTAGCTGCAAAACAATGCAGCTAATTCGGACCAGACCATGCCGTAATTTAGTGGTTATTTCCACTTTTATGATCCTTAAAAAAAAAAACTGGACAAAAGAATATTGTAACTCTCTCCGGTGTCTGCAGAGCTTCTGATTCTTCTCACCTGACCTCCATGACTGTTGGAGTAGAGAGCTTGTAGCCAGCTATAAAATTTTTTCTTTTTTTTTTAGTGAGACCTGTTCTGCTCCCCTTTTGATGGAAACTGGCCCCGTCCAGCACCCTGGCTCACCTGCCTCCTTCTCCGCTGCATGTTTACATTCGTATCCAGTAGCCCTCAGGACAGTGATGTTCTGGTGGCACCAAATAATCTCAGGAACAAAAGCCTCCGGTCTGTTGGCCACAGAGACAGAGCTTCGGTGAAACTAGAGATGACACCTAGGCTGCCCTGGTATTTCGGCTCCAAGCCCAGAAAAGTGGCAAAATAAGACTGGGTGAGCCGAAACCGGTATGGCTCAGTGGATAGAGCGTCGGCCTGCGGACTGAAGGGTCCCGGGTTCGGTTCGGGTCAAGGGTGTGTACCTTGGTTGCGGGCACATCCCCAGCGGGAGGTGTGCAGGAGGCAGCTGATCGATGTTTCTCTCTCATCGATGTTTCTAGCTCTCTATCCCTCTCCCTTCCTTTCTGTAAAATATCAATAAAATATATTTTTTTAAAAAAAAGACTGGGTGACACTGTGGCTGACATCAGGGACAGGTGCAGTGACCAGCTACCTCTACCCTATCCCTGACCAATCAGTAGAGACCCCTGCGCTGACCATGACCGCGACTCCCTGAGTCCCCATGATTCATGATTCCGCCCCTACAGAACCCATCTCCCGGGAGCCATCTAGGGAGCCAGGTCTTTAAGCACTAGCTCACCTGTGACTGGGCGTAGGGCACTTCCTAAAAAATAGACCCTTACTTACTTTTTGCAAGATTCAAGAGCATCCGCCCTGGCCGGTGTGGCTCCGTGGGTAGAGCGTCGGCCTGCGGACTGAAGGGTCCCAGGTTCGATTCCGGCCAAGGGCACATGCCTGGGTTTCGGGCTCCATCCCCAGTAGGGGACATGCTGGAGGCAGCGGATCCATGATTCTCATCATTGATGTTTCTCTCTCTCTCCTCCCTTCCTCTCTGAAATCTAAAAAGAAATATATATTAAAAAAAAAAAAAAAAGCATCCAATACTATAGAGATTCTCTGACATCCAGAGGTGCCCAGTCCTCACACTCTGCTTTCAAATATCCCTGGAAATAATTCCTATTTCTGGATTATAACTTAAGTAATGCTTTTCAGGGTCAATTTTTTTTTTTTATTTAATGCATTGATTTGAGAGAGAGAGAGCGGGAAGGAGAGAGAAACATGGATGTGTTGTTCCACTTACCTCTACATCCATTGGTTGATTCTTGTATGTGCCCTGACCGGGGACCAAACCCGCACAGCCTTGGCGTATCGGGGATGATGCTCTGGCCAAGCGAGCTCCCAGGCCAGGGCCTCCCAGAGTCCATTTTTGTGTGCCTGTAACTTGGAATCAGCAGCGATATACCTGGACGGTTACGCCACAGGAATATAGGGAGAGCCCAGCTTTTTCAGATTTTTGAAGGCAGACATTCAAGATCCTGTGTTTTCTAGTGATTCTGCTCTTAACACAATGTGTGGGCGAATTGTCCCTCTTCCCCTCTGCTGAGGACGTTTCTTCAGCAGAAAGTATTTATTAATTTATTTATTAGAGAGAGAGAGAGAGAGAGAGAGAGAGAGAGATAGCTTTGTTGTTCCACTTAATCGATGCATCCATTGGTTGGTTCTTGTATATGCCCTGACTGGGGATCGAACCCGAAACCTTGGCGTATTGGGACTGTGCTCTAACCAACTGAGCTACCCATCCAGGGAGAAACCCTTATTTATTGTCTCCATTAGCTGGAGAGTGACATGAAGTGTCTAAAGAAAAATTACAATTGGCTCAAAAAAAGAAAAAAGTCCAATAGTTGGGTCATCTATACTAATAAAAGGGTAATATGCAAATTGGTTGTGATGCCCTCACAGTAACAACCAAACAGCAGGCAGCGTGGGGCGACAAGGCCGGCAGGGGGGGCATGAGGGGTGACCAGGCTGGCAGAGGGGGGGGCAGTGAGGGATGACCAGGCTGGCAGAGGGGGGCAGTGAGGGGTGACCAGGCTGGCAGAGGGGGGCAGTGAGGGATGACCAGGCTGGCAGAGGGAGGCATTGAGGGGCAACCAGGCCAGCAGGGGGGGACAGTTGGAGGTGACCAGGCCAGCAGGGGCATTGAGGGGCAACCAGGCCAGCGGGGGGGGCAGTTGGGCGTGACCAGGCCAGCAGGGGGGACAGTGAGGGGTGACCAGGCTGGCAGAGGGGGGCAGTGAGGGATGACCAGGCTGGCAGAGGGGGGCAGTGAGGGGCGACCAGGCCAGCAGGGGGGGGCAGTTGGAGGTGACCAGGCTGGCAGGGGCGGCAGTTGGGGGTGACCAGGCCGGCAGGAGGGCAGTTAGGGGCAACCAGGCTGGCAGGGGGGGCATTAAGGGGTGACCAGGTCGGCAGGGGGGGCATTGAGTGGTGACCAGGCCGGCAGGGGGGACAGTGAGGGGGCAACCAGGCTGGCAGGGTGGCAGTTAGGGGTGACCAAGCCAGCAGAGGGGGGCAGTGAGGAGCGACTAGGCCGGCGGGGGAGGGGAGGCAATTGGGGCTGACCAGGCCAGCGGGGGGGGGGGGGGAGGCAGTTAGGGGCGATCAGGCTGGCAGGTAGAGGCAGTTAGGGGTGATCAGGCTGGCGGGGGGGGGGGCAGTTAGGGGCGATTAGGCAGGCAGGAAGGTGAGCAGTTAGGAGCGAGCAGTCCCTGATTGGAGAGGGTCCAGGCTGGGCTGAGGGTACCCACCCACCCCACCCACCCCCGTGCATGAATTTCATGCACCGGGTTTCTACTATCATCTATAATCAAGGTTTCTTAATTGGATTCTGAACGAAAGAGAAATGTTTAGTCCAGGGGTGGGCCAACTTTCTGACTCGAGGGCCACCATGGGTTCTTACACTGGACCGGAGGGCCGGAACAAAAGCATGGATGGAGTGTTTGTGTGAACTCATATAAATTCAAAGTAAAGGAGCGGAGGGGAGAGCAAGAGAACCGGATAGAACAGCCGGATCCGGCCCGCGGGCCGTAGTTTGCCCACGGCTGGCTTAGTCCTTTCCCTTACCCCGTGATAAGAGAGAACTAAGGGGATTTTACGGACTTCCTGGATGTTGTCAGGATTGGATTCCAAACCTCTCTCTCGTCGCACAACCTTCCTCTGTCCTCTGAAGGGTAGAAAGCCCCAAACGTTGTCACTAAACGGACAGAAAGATGGAGCTCTCGGTTCACAGACGGTCTTCTGTCCTTTTCCAGGGCAGGACAACCCAGCTGTGCAAAACGTTGTTTTTCGTGTGCGTGCGCGCACACAAGTCAAGGAAACGCTTTAGGCGTGTTTGCTTTCCGAGGAGATTCTCGCCAAGATCCTGACACCGTAGCCAAAGCACATGGTCCCCGTGGGAGGGGAATGGCCTCGCTGTGCTAATGGCAGATCCTGAGGAGTGAGGACGAGGCGTCCCTGTGCCTCCCACACCCTCTCTCTCTCTTTCTCTCATCAATTTAAAAACAAAACAAAACACAAAACAAAACAGGATAGGGAGACATTCCTTTCGTTAACTACTAATATTAGAGAAAAATGAAAAGTTTCATTTACAACTTAAAAAAACCCCAAAACACTCCCATTTACCATCGCAACAACAACAACAAAATAAGATACCGCCTGTTGCCAAAACCGGTTTGGCTCAGTGGATAGAGCGTCGGCCTGCGGACTGAAGGGTCCCGGGTTCGATTCTGGTCAAGGGCATGTACCTTGGTTGCAGGCACATCCCCAGTGGGAGGTGTGCAGGAGGCAGCTGATCGATGTTTCTCTCTCATCGATGTTTCTGGCTCTCTATCCCTCTCCCTTCCTCTCTGTAAAAAATCAATAAAAAATATATTTAAAAAAAAAAAAAAGATACCGCCTGTTGTGCTGCACGCCGTAAATGTTTTTATTCGAGTCACACCCGAGCCAACCATTGTCTGGGAGTTGGGTAACTTATTACGAAATGTTAATATTATCCCCCACCCAACATCACTATTTCCAAAGGCACATTTTTTAAATACGTTTTTTATTGATGTTTGGAAAGAGAGGAAGGGATAGAGAGATAGCAACATCAACACGCCGCCTTCTTGAATGGGACTCTCCAAGGATCTCTTTTAAGCTGTAACTTTTATTTGTTTTTTAAATATATTTTATTGATATTTCACAGAGAGGAAGGGAGAGGGATAGAGAGTTAGAAACATCGATGAGAGAGAAACATCGATCAGCTGCCTCCTGCACACCTCCCACTGGGGATGTGCCCGCAACCAAGGTACATGCCCTTGACCGGAATCGAACCTGGGACCTTTCAGTCCGCAGGCCGACGCTCTATCCACTGAGCCAAACCGGTTTTGGCTAAGCTGTAACTTTTTTTTAAAAAAAAAGTATTTTTATTGATCTCAGAGAGGAAGGGAGCGGGGGAGAGGGATAGAAACATCAACGATGAGAGAGAATCACTGACCGGCTGCCTCCCGCACGCCCCACGGCTGGGGATGGAGCCCGCACCCCGGGGCCTGTGCCCTGGACGAGGATGGAGCCGTGACCTCCCGGTTCCTAGGTCGACGCTCGACCCCTGAGCCCCTCCAGCGGAGCTGACTTGTAATTCTGACGTGGTCATTGGGGGAGGCAAGCACAGCGTTCACCTACGCCGCCTTCTCGGACAGGCCTCTGCGAGGATCTCTTCAAGCTGTAATTTTACAGACCCTTCCCAGGGGGTCCCCTTGTTTGCTTAGCTTCAGAGCTTCCGAGATCCTGGTGGCTGGAAAGTGGAGGGTATTGAAGGGGGCGGGGTGTGGCCAGGGCAGGAGCAGTGCCTGGGCATTTGATCACGGGAGGCGGGTGTGGCTTTACATTTTATTTTTTAAACGTGGATAGCATTGCCATTCGTTTTATTTATTTATTTATTTTTAATTATTTTTATTGATTGTAGAGAGGAAGGGAGAGGGACACAGAGAGAGAGAAACATCCACGATGAGAGAGAATCACGGATCGGCTGCCTCCTGCACGCCCCACACTGGGGATCGAGCCCGCCACCCAGGCCTGTGCATCTTGACCGGAATCGAACCCGGGACCCTTCAGTCCGCAGGCCGACGCTGTATCCGCTGAGCCACACCGGCCAGGGCTGCCATCCGTTTTAAAAACGCTGTTTGTTTATTCTTCTGTATGTCTGAAGAAGATAACGGCTTCCGAAAAGGAACACGGTTCGTGTCGATGACGTGTGGAGTGGATTGCAGGCCTGGCTGGGTGAAGGCGAGGGGTGAGCCCCTGTCAATGACTGGGTTCTAGAAATCACCTCTCTTGGGCTTCTGTCCGCACCCACCTATTTCCTGGGTATCGCTCATCGTGGAGAGTCTGCTTTGCTGGGTACACACGATCCTCAGGGAAATTCGGCCTTCGCACCCGATTCAGACACGTGGGGCCCTCATTCCCACGGGAAGAGGCCCGGGGGGTGCCCGGCCATCTTCTCGCGGTAAACTTTATCAAAGGCTTCCGTCTGGGCCACGGTGAGCTGATTTTTCCAGTCCCCCACGATTCCTGCCAAACACAAAACGTGAGTCCGGATCGGATTTACAAATACGGTCTCGGGACTCGAACTCTGTCCGTCTCCACTGCGAACCTTCCTTCCACCGTGAATGCAACACGCACCCAGCGGAACCAGGCAGTTCAGTGCTCCCCGTCTGGACTCGGGTGCCTTCGGCTCCCACACCAGACTGCTAGCTGCCTAACAGGGTAGCTGAGTGCACCGTTTGCCGTCTGTTTCGCAAGACCGTCCCCAGGACCTGCCTCCTGTGACCCTGTGAGGACTGAGTGACGACAAAGGCAACAACCGCGATCATGCCTAACACACGGTCATGTCTCCCAGGCCAGGCACTGTGCTCGGATGTTACACGTCAGCCTCGTTTAACATGCAAGACATTTCTTTTTTTCTTTTTTTTTTTTTTTAATATATTTTATTGATTTTTTACAGAGAGGAAGGGAGAGGGATAGAGAGCTAGAAACATCGATGAGAGGGAAACATCGATCAGCTGCCTCCTGCACACCCCCCACTGGGGATGTGCCCGCAACCAAGGTACGTGTCCTTGACCGGAATCGAACCTGGGACCTCTCAGTCTGCAGGCCGACGCTCTATCCACTGAGCCAAACCGGTTTCGGCATGCAAGACATTTCTTTAGGGCAGGGGGGGATCTTTCAGCCCATGCCCTCTGACCCTGGGTCATATAAGTTACATGGTGATCTTAATATTTTTTTTAAATATATTTTATTGATTTTTTTACAGAGAGGAAGGGAGAGGGAGAGAGAGCGAGAAACATCGATGAGAGAGAAACATCGATCAGCTGCCTCCTGCACACCTCCTACTGGGGATGTGCCTGCCACCAAAGGCACATGCCCTTGACCGGAATCGAACCCGGGACCCTTGAGTCCGCAGGCTGACACGCTATCCACTGAGCCACACCGGTGAGGGCGTGGCCTTCCTATCGACTGCTCCCCCAAAACCAGCCCTCAGCGCTCCCCCTGCGCCTGGCCTGGCATCCAGCTGGCTTCCCTCACCTGGACCACTCTTCCCGCGGGTAACCCAGCCCCCGGTCCAATGCCATCTCCTCACGGACGTCGCCCCGACCACCCTCCTTTAAACTCCACGTCGACAATGAAACCTCCCCACGTCCCTGCAGTCCACACGCTCCTTGCTCGTGTCTAGTGGACACGCGTGGTCTTTGTGACAGGGGTCTCAGCTGGAGGTTTGGTCTGGAGCTGCGCTGCCCACATTTCCTCTCAGTTTTGCCTCCACCAGGGTCCCATTTGATGGGGGTTCTTTTGGTGGAATAAATATCCCCATCGTCCGCCTACGTGAGCACAAGGTCACGCTACAGGGCTAGACAGCTCACCAGCAGCGAGAGTGGACATTCTCTTAAGAAAAAAAAAAAAATGGATATGCTCTACCTGAGGAGTAATATTTAGGAAAGAGGTGGGTCCAGATAGAACCTCAGGGGATAGGTGATTTCTAGAAGCCAGTGATTGCCTGGTGCTTGCCCTCTGCCTTCACCCAACAAGGACGATGCATGCTATTAATTTAGATGGAAGCTGGAGGAGCTATAAAACCAGGGGTGGGCAAACTTTTTGACTCGAGGGCCACAGTGGGTTCTTAACTGGACTGGAGGACCGGAACAAAAGCATGGATGGAGTGTTTGTGTGAACTAATATAAATTCAAAGTAAAGGAGCGGAGGGGAGAGCAAGAGAACCCTCCGCTCTTTCGGCTCCGCGCGGCCCATGGGCCGTAGTTTGCCCACGGCTGTATAAAACCATGGCCATCGCCCTGGCTGGTGCGGCTCAGTGGATGGGGCGTTGGCCTGCGGACTGAAGGGTCCCAGGTTCAATTCCGGTCCAGGGCACGTACCCGGGTTGAGGGCTTGATTCCCCAGTAGGGGTTGTGCAGGAGGCAACCAATCAATGATTCTGTCATCATTGATGTTTCTATCTCTCTCTCCCTCTCCCTTCCTCTCTGAAATCAATAAAGACATTTTTTAAAAATTAAAATAAATAAGTAAATAAAACCATGGCCATCTATGACAGCTGCTGGGGCCCAGAAAACTTACTTATGAAACTCTTGCTGTCCTCCTGACCTCTGGACATTTTTTTTTTAAATATATATTATTGACTTTTTACAGGGAGGAAGAGAGAGTTAGAAACACCGATGAGAGAGAAACATCGATCAGCTGCCTCCTGCACACCCCCTGTTAGAGATGTGCCCGCAACCAAGGTACATGCCCTTGACCGGAATCGAACCTGGGACCCTTGAGTCCGCAGGCCGAGGCTCTATCCACTGAGCCAAACCGGTCAGGGCCCTCTGGACATTTTTAAATGGTCACTGTCATGTACACCATTGCATTCTTACTGTCTTGGCCCCGATTAAACCTTAAAGTTACGGTTCCTAATGGTGCAACCAACGGGAACTGAATTAATTGATTAAAAGACACTTAAGTACTTCCAATGGAAAGTAGATAGGCCATGGTAAAATAATAATAATAATAATAATAATAATAATAGTAACTGGGAACCCGTCTCATGGTCAGATTGTGAACACTGAAGAGACGCATGTGGTGCGCTCTCGAACTATTTATAAATGTTACTCTGGACCAGGGGTCCTCAACCTTTTTAAACAGGGGGCCAGTTCCCTGTCCCTCAGACCGTTGGAGGGCCAGACTATAGTTTAAAAAAAAAAACTATGAACAAATTCCTATGCGCACTGTGGGCCCGGGACGCGTCGGCTGCTAAGCAGGACAGGCAGCGGCACCCGGCGGGCCGGATCCATGTCCTCGGCGGGCCGCAGTTTGAGGACGCCTGCTAGACGCAACATGCAGAAGAGTAAAACAGACAGCAAGACCTGGATCATGATAGCTTGCAGGTTAGAAATGATCCAGGGTGTTGTTCTTTTCTTACTTAAGGCTCATAGACCTGACCACCTTCCATTCCCCTGCTTTTCCCCTTGGGGGAAAATCCGGCCTTGACTTCCGTCCAAGGTTATGGACTTGCCCCGTCTCCAGTGGCCCCACCGTCCAGTAAGACCAACGCTGACACTGAGACTTACCAAGAATAAACCTTCCTAGCACCGTTGGGCAACACCATCCAACCAAAAGGTTGGTCATCACTGCATTTTTTTACGTTGATTGATGACCAGAAGGGGAAGTGCTTACATTGATTGGTGACCAGAAGGGGAAGTGCTTGCATTGATTGGTGACCAGAAGGGGAAGTGCTAACATTGATTGGTGACCAGAAGGGGAAGTGCTAACATTGATTGATGACCAGAAGGGGAAGTGCTTACATTGATTGGTGACCAGAAGGGGAAGTGCTAACATTGATTGGTGACCAGAAGGGGAAGTGCTTACATTGATTGATGACCAGAAGGGGAAGTGCTAACATTGATTGGTGACCAGAAGGGGAAGTGCTTACATTGATTGATGACCAGAAGGGGAAGTGCAGATGAAATAAAAAAGGCCATATGTTAAACCTGACCAGCTCAGGGAAGGCCTACGTGGCAGGCCTGACAAACTCAGAGGATGAAAGTAACCACATAGAACGGTCTCTACATAAAAATTCCAAACTAGCCCTGACCGGTGTGGCTCAGTGGATAGAGCGTCGGCCTGCGGACTGAAGGGTCCCGGGTTCGATTCCGGTCAAGGGCATGTACCTTGGTTGCGGGCACATCCCCAGTGAGAGGTGTGCAGGAGGCGGCTGATCGATGTTTCTCTCTTCATGGGTGTTTCTAACTCTCTCTCCCTCTCCCTTCCTCTCCGTAAAAAATCAATAAAATATATTTTTTAAAATTCCTAACCAAAGGCGAGTCATGGTGGGTAGTCATCTCCTAGGCCTGTAGCACCTTCCTTGGCAAAGGTCCATCTTTAATTTAAGTGAGACTGTTTATCGTCTGTCTGCATCTAAGACAACATACCCTTGGAATGTCAGAGGAACCCCCCCTTTGCTTCCAAAGCCTTTACAGCACAAGATCACAGAAATCTTCATTCTTATTCCCGGACCACCATCTCGATGAGCTAAAAATGCTCCTTGTTAACTATCCTGTACCCACCAATGTAAAAAAAAAAACCAAAAATGTATTTGTCTCTTCATTCCACTTTTTATTCAATTCCAGGGATTCCCCCACTTTGCTTTCTTCTGCCTCCCTAAGCTATCATCAGCGGATTTTATGTAAACCCCTTTCATCTTCTGCGTTGGTTCTGATGTATAAAAGAAATTGTAAAATTGCCATTTTCTGGAGCATTTCCTCCATCTGTTGAGATTTTGCTTCCTGGCAATTGTCATCAGTGTGGCTCAAATAAACTCATAAAAATTGTCAGAGCGAGCGAGAGAGAGAGAGAGAGAGAGAGAGATGTAATTCATCAGCAATGCTTCATTTTCTTTTTTTTTTCTTTTTTTTTAAATATATTTTATTGATATTTCACAGAGAGGAAGGGAGAGGGATAGAGAGCTAGAAACATCGATGAGAGAGAAACATCGATCAGCTGCCTCCTGCACACCTCCCACTGGGGATGTGCCCGCAACCAAGGTACATGCCCTTGACCGGAATCGAACCCGGGACCTTTCAGTCCGCAGGCCGACACTCTATCCATTGAGCCAAACCGGTTTCGGCAGCAATGCTTCATTTTCTAAGATTTCTTTTTTCCCCCCTAAGATTTCTTTACAACCTTAGAAATACTCCAAATTATTCCTTAAACTCTCAAAGTCAGGCGCAGCTTACGTGATTTTAATCGATTCAGATATTTTCATCATCCCGGGTCTTAGTGCATCAGTAGAAGCTGGGGAGTTCACTGTCCATCACATCCATGTTGTAAAGATTAGAGACCCTCTCTTACCTTTTCTCATAAAATGTGCTTTGCTGTGATCCATAATGGTATCGGGGACGAGAGAGAAATTGCTCATTTTATTGTCCTTCATGGCCTGGAAGGTCACGTTCTTGAGGACCGAGTCCAGTTCTCCTGGGCTTAGCTCGGTGCCCAAGAATTGGCTGACCTTCTCTACACTGGCTCTTAGGTCTGGAATGAGAACCACAACAGAGGAGACATGAAACTGAAGTACAACAGGGAGAAAGGAAACAGGGAGAGAGTCGGGAGAGAGTGAAGGCGGGAGAAAAACGAAGGAAATCAGGAAGAGCGTGCACTCGTCACGTTCATGTAGGAAATGTGCGGTCTGCGTGAGTGGGTGAGTGGGCTTATAAGCAAACGAGAAGCCCGATGCACAAAGATTGGTGCCAGAATGGGCCTTCTTTTCCCTGGCTGCCGGCACTGCCTTCGCTCTGGCCAGAGCTGCCTTTCTGCTCCGGCCTGGAGCCGCCTACCCACCTTCCCACGCTACCCAGAGGCCCAGAGCAGCCAGGGGCGGTGCGGAACGCCTGCATCCTAGCCGTGGCGATGACGCAAGGGTCCCGCCCCACCCCCGGCCGCTCAGCACCTGAGTATGCAAAATAACCCGCCATCTTTGTTGGGTGGATTTGCATACTCCCTCCTGATTGGCTGGTGGGCGTCGCAAAGGTACGGTCAATTAGCATGTTACTCTCTTATTAGGGAGATGCTCGTTAGAGACAATTGACTGCGAGACTCGTGTAAGCCACTTTCTTTTGATGCCAACTGATGCTTCCCATGAATATCGACATAATCCATTTCTACAGGAATCCTGCCAATCCATCTGGGAACACGTCCTGACTTCCTGTACTGGTCCCGACCCAATCACGCCTCACCTTACATGGGTCCCCACCTGACACTGCCCCTTGGTTCCCAGATTTTTACCGTAGAATCGTTGATGACCCCCCCCCCCAGCAAGTACATACGTTGTGAAGCTCTTCCTTGGCGCATGCATTAAGTGTGTCAAAAGATATAAATTAAAAAAATTAAGAACATGTGCCAACTACGGAGGTCAATGACAAAAAAGGCAATGACCCTACTTGGTCACATTTCTGGGATCAGCTCTGATTGAAAGTGTAGAATGGAAACATTAAAGAATGAAGGGATTGCCCAGCCAGCGTGGCTCAGTGGTTGAGTGTCGACCTACGAACCAGGAGGTCACAGTTCGATTCCCACTCAGGGCACATAACCAGGTTGCAGGCTCCATCCCCGGTACGGGCGTGTACAGGTGGCAGCCAATCAATGATTCTCTATCATCCTTGATGTTTCTATCTACCTGTCTCTCTCCCTTCCTCTCTGAAATCAATTTAAAAAAATATATATTTTTTTAAAAAAAGAATGGAGGGATTGCTGGGTCATATGGTAACTCTGTTCTTTTTTTTTTTTTTTTTTTTTGATTTCTTTTTTACAGAGAGGAAGGGGGAGGGAGAGAGAGTTAGAAACATTGATGAGAGAGAAACATTAATCAGTTGCCTCCTGCACACCCCTTACTGGGGATGTGCCCGCAACCAAGGTACATGCCCTTGACTGGAATCGAACCTGGGACCCTTGAGTCCGCAGGCTGACGCTCTATCCACTGAGCCAAACCGGTTAGGGCGGTAACTCTGTTCTTAATCATAGCAATGTCCACTTGAAACCTATGTAATCTTATTAATCAGTGTCACCCCCAGTAAATTTAGTTTTAAAAATAAATACGTAAAATCAAAGTATGGAGGGAAGGTAGACAGCTATGAATGGAGTGGGAGAGAGTGACATTTTTGGTAGAAGCCTTACCTGATGCAGCTCCTCATATGATATTAATAGAAAATTCTCTTTTCCTCTCAGCTGCAGCCAGCCACCAACGTGGTCAAACCATGAGCCGAACGGCACTGCAAGGGAAGCGAGGAGAGAAGGTGACTCGTTGATACTTCCGAGCTCCGTTGCCTGGGCAACTCTGCTCGTGTTAGCCACGCCTTCGGGAGTTGATAAGCAGGTAGGAAACTCTGCACTTTCCCCCCAGGCCATAACTATTTGATGGGCAGGTGGCTCAAGTGCTGGAAGTTCTTTTTCTCTCACTTGCACAAGAAATAGAATTCCGCACTCATTGCCTAAACGGGCAGCCAGTGGGGCGCTCTCTAGGGTAACCATATTTAAGATGAGCGCCAGCTCTACCTGTGAGAAAAAGAGATTTTGAACTTTACAGAGAATTTAGTCGGGAAATGAAAGAGCTGAACTCAAATTCCACCTAGTTTGGTGGAATCTTTGGTGTTGTGTGTGTGTGGGGGTGTGTGTGTTTTTCCTGCTGCGGTTAAAATGATGTCATTATGTGTAGGCAGGACACGTTTTTGCCTCTCCTTCACCGACCCATACCTTTGGGACAGCACATCTTACAGGAATTTTGTCTCTGCCACACGTTCTCTGTTCAGATGAATGTAGCTGGGGGATCACATGTCAAGTGCGCCTCTCCCTTTGATATTGTTGATTTGTACCAAATAAGCTAGTTGACAAATAAGGACCATTTCAATAGTTTTATATGCTTTTATTCCGCCCCCCTCTCTCTCTGTGTGTATGTGTTTCCACTGAAGAAGGAGAAGTTACACATGAAAGTGTAAATGCTACGTGCCATAAGCCAATTCCAGCAAGTCGTAATTGCAAGAGTTTCATCAAAAGGTTGATGGAACTTGGGGACTCAACAAGGGCTGAGTCACATATGTAATCACCTGTTGGAATGGCTGAAAGGCATTTTCCCCAAACCTGAATAGGATGAGTGTTTGCTGCCAGACAGCTCAAGGCATCTTAATCTACATGTTATTGCCTCCTACTGGCCAAACACCTGGACAGCCTGTAGTGTCTGTTCAGAAGCAATCTGACAATGTGTTTGTACCCTACCCTTTGAAGTGTATTATCTCCACCTTGCCTTAGGACAAATTGTGCTAATAAAAAGCAAGGGTCCTGAGACAAGGAGAACTTTGCTCCTTTAGCTAGAGCTCCTCTGACCCCCCAATGCCTTTCAAAATTATCTTTCGTCTTTGGACTCTTACTTAATCTACTCACAGCCTTTCTCCAGATTGCTGAACCCTTCTTAATGCTGGGACAAGAACCCTGGCAGCTACCATGTCAGAATTTTCACAGTTCCCCTAGATTTGTACCCTTTCCCATCCCATCAGAAACACAAGCATGCCTCCTACACAGTCTCATCACCAGACTGTCATTCAAATGCTTTGAATGACAGCTGTGATTAGCCAAATAATGGTCCCCACGAAAAGTGTGTAAGTCCTAATTCCAAAATCACATTGGAGATGTGATTTAGGATCTATAGATGGAAAGGTTATCCAGATGGAAAGAATGCAATCACAGGAGTCCTTAGAGCCCTGGCCGGTTTGGCTCAGTGGCTAGAGCATCGGCCTGCAGACCAAATGGTCTCGGGTTTGATTCCAGTCAAGGGCACGTACCTTGGTTAGAGGCTCCTCCCTGGCCTTGGCCCTGGTCAAGGCTCACGCAGGAGGCAACCAATCAATGTGTTTCTCTCACATCGATATTTCTCTCTGTCTTTCCCTCTCTCTAAAGTCAATGGAAAAAGATCCTCGGGTGAGGATTAACAAAAAATAAAAATTTCAGCCCTAGCTGGCTTGGCTCGGTGGATAGAGTGTTGGCCCGCGGACTGAAGGGTCCCAGGTTCAATTCTGGCCAAGGGCACATACCGGTGTTGCGCCTGGGTTGCGGGCTCAGTCCCCCCCAGTAGGGGGCGTGCGGGAGGCAGCCAATCAATGATTCTCTCTCATTGATATTTCTATCTCTCTATCCCTCTCCCTTCCTCTCTGAAATCAATTAAAAAAATAAAATAAGACTTTAAAAAAATAAAATAAAAATTTCAACTAAAAATATTTTTTTTAAAAGAGTCTTTATAAGAAAGATTCAGAGTGTCAGAATCAGAGACGGACGTGATGACAGTACAGTTGGAAGGATGTGGCCATGTGCCAAGGAATGTGGGCGTCCTCTAGAAGCTGAAAAGGCAGGAAGTGAATTCTCCCCTAGAGCTTCAAGAATGGAATGTACTGAGGCCCTTGAATTACTTTTAGCTCATAGGCATATTTTGGATCCCTGAACTCCAGAGCATGAGACAATTTTTGGTTGTTGTTTAAAGCCAATGAATTGGTGATAATTTCTCACAGCAGTGATAGGAAACGAATACACTTCCTGTGCGAGCCACGTCCCGCGCGGTTTAGGGTTCGGGATCTGGAGAAGGGCTGAGCGCAAATGACAAGACAAGAAATAATAATTTGGAAATCGGGGGGCCAGGCGGAGAATCCAACACGAGAGGAAGGACTTCACTGGTGCCCAGGCCTTGCCGACCTTTTATTCAATTTTGGATGCACATCTAGCCCTTAGTCAGGCAGGCAATACCGGTAACAGAAAGACTATTAGTAAAGATTTACTCTGAGACTATTTGGTCAGGAAATTGCTTGACCTACCATTGTCTCAACTAAACAATCAGTGCATGGCTCTGGCCCTTGCCAGGGCTCAAGGTTCACCAGCGTTCCACACTCCTTGTTTACACTTCTCTGATAGTGAAGACAATGGGTAGTTTCCAACAACTTCCCAAGATGATAGGTGAGAAACGATATCTCAGTAGAGTTTAAATTCACACATCTCTTATTTTGAGTAAAGTGAATTACTTTTTTATATGTTTACTAGAGGCCCAGTGCACAAATTCATGCACGGGTAGGGTCTGGCCCGCCCACCCCAATGGGGGCCCATCATGGTGGGCTGGCGGGGTGGGGAGAGGCCGTGGGCAGTTGGTCAGCTGGCCCAGCCCCCAATCGGGGTGTTGGGGGCTGATTGGGGGTGGGGCCAGTCGGGGGGAGGGGCTGCGGGTGGGTGGCTGGTTGGCCTCACCCCTGATCAAGGTGTTGGGGGTTGATCAGGGGCCAGGCCACCCGGGGGGTTGGGGGTGCTGATTGAGGCCCGGATCAGGCAGGTTGGCTGCCACAATGCGTGTCATAGCCACCAGTTGTCCCGGTTGTTCTGGTCATTCCACCATTCCAGTCACTGGGCTTTTATGTATATAGATACTACTTTTAAAAAATGCTGTGGGAGCAAAGCATGTTGACAAAGGTTCTACGTAAATGGGACTTACTCAGATTCCACAATATCGAGGTTGGATCGCAGTGTCGTTGTATAAACCATGAGAAACTAAGACCTGGATGTGAGGGGGCAGGAACTCCACCCTTCCACCTAGAATCCTTATTTTGAGTCACACTCACCATTTCCTTGAAGGAACCATTCAAAATATTCTTCCAGTGAGTCTGGATTTTTGGTGACCTTGATCGCTTTCCAGAAATGATAACCGGAAACAACAATATCTCTAGGATTTCTCATGATGTAGACACACTCAAATGAAAAAAAAAAAAATGAAAAAAAGGAGATAAGAAAAATAGGTATACTCATTCTCCCTGCCCCGAGATTTTTGCAAGTCAAGAAAAACTCAGTTCTCATTAAAGTGCTGAGCTTCAATCTAATCTTTCATTCACTCATTTAACAAAATATTGAGAACCCGCCATGTGACAGACACTTGATAGGCTTTACAGAAGGAACAATGAGAAACGTGTGGATCATTTAGGTTCTCAAGGACATTATGACGCAATGAATGCAGAAGTTTTCTAAAGGTTTCGCGGGGGAGATCATGTTATTCCATTTGGGCACCACTGACGAAGAAGCCCTGCGTGTGAATTAAGCATCCTGAGTTTTGTTGGGTCTTTGACCGTGACAACCCTGCTGTGTTCTTCCAGGAAGTTCATGCTCTGGGCTTCCGATGATCTTCCTAGAAATTCCTACCATGCCAGCATTTCCCAGATACGGATCAGACAGATGGTAATGGTCTTTACAAACTTCAAAATCGTGGCATGAATAGACCCGTCGTGCTGCTTTAAGTGGTGCAAACTCAAGAGATAAAACACACCTGCAAATTTCTCCAATGTTTCCTCAAAGGGGGAAGGACAGGTACAGGGGAAGAAGGAAGTAGGGCGGTCTCAGCTTCTAAGCTCTACTCAGGGTTGGCCTTTCATGTGTACACAGGAGAGTCGTGTAGACTTGGAGTAGACATCCCTATAACAGGTCATTGGGATTTTGTTGTTTGTTTGTTTGTTTGTTTGTTTGTTTAATATGTTTTTATTGATTTCAGAGAGGAAGGAAGAGGGAGAGAGAGAGAGAGAAACACCCATGATGAGAGAGAATCATGGATTGGCTGTCTCCTGCCAGTCCTGCCCTGGGGACCGAGCCCACAACCCGGCCATGTGCCCTTGACCGGGGTCGAACCTGGGGCCTTTCAGTTCGCAGGCCGACGCTCTAGCCACTGAGCCAAACCGGCTAGGGCAGGTCATTGTTTGTTTTTTTTTTGTGGGGTTCTTTTGGTCATTGTTCACAAGTCATTAAGGAAAGTTATATGTGAGAGATCATGATGGAAATCTATGCATGAAAGGCTCAGGTCTAGTAGGATTTGTGTCCCCCGTGAGGAGAAGGGAGAGATACAGCGGAGTTGAGTGCGTGCATAAGAGAGGGTCTTTGCAATGAACCACTCAGCACTGAAAGGCAACGTTTCTGTTGAGAAATCAATTGATAGTCTTATGGGAGCTCCCTTGTACACGACTCATTGCTTTCCTCTGGCTGCTTTTAAGATTCTCTCTTTGTCTTTAGCCTGTGGCATTTTTTTTTTAAATATATATTTTTATTGATTTTTTACAGAGAGGAAGGAAGAAGGATAGTCAGAAACATCGATGAGAGAGAAACATCGATCAGCTGCCTCCTGCACACCCCCCACTGGGGGTGTGCCCGCAACCAAGTTACATGTTCTTGACCGGGATCGAACCCGGGACCCTTCAGTCCGCAGGCCGACGCTCTATCCATTGAGCCAAACCGGTTTTGGCTTTAGCCTGTGGCATTTTAATGTCGATGTGTTTTTGGTGTGGGCCTCTGGTAGGTTCATTCTGTTTGGAGCTGTTTGCACTTCCTGGACTTGTATGTCTATGTCCTTCACCAGGTGGGAAAGTTCTCAGTTATCATACCTTCCACTATCTTCATAATAAATCCAGTAATACGACATCCCCTAAGATGGTTTGAAGGAGTGTCATACAATGTGGATAATATTTCTGGTGTCATATGTTTTCAACTGTAATCTCAGATGAGGCAGAAATGCACATTTATAGCCCAGGATCACTCAGTGTTAAAGTCTTCCTTTCGAGCTCCTAAAATTACACATTGGAGGGCTGTCGATCTGCTGAATGGAAATGACTTGCCCATCATGGATTGTATCATGATTGGAAAAGCCCCCATTGAGTTTCAAATGTGAGGGCCAAACTCACATGCCCTCTGAAACTTAGGTGCGGGTTGACGATTGAGATGCCTACCCCATGGCCATGGCCATGTTGAGGACCTCGGTGTAGACCAGTGGGTCGGCACACTCATTTGTCCACAGAGCCAAATATCAACAGGACGACGATGGAAATGTCTTTGGAGAGCCAAATTTTTTAAACTTAAACTTCTTCTAACGCCACTCCTTCCAAATAGACTCGCCCAGGCCGTGGTATTTTGTGGGAGAGCCACCCTCAAGGGGCCAAAGAGCCGCATGTGGCTCGCAAGCCGCGGTTTGCCGACCACTGGTGTAGACGATGCAGCCAGGATTTTTTTTTTTTTAAACTAAAAGCTGAGTGTCCTCTGGAGCCATACCAGGGAGACTGTCTGGGACAGGACACTGTGCCATGGAGCAAGCCTCTAACATATCTTCCTTTACTGAATCACATGTTAGCCGTGTCCTGAGAACACGGGCATCCTGGACACCCCAAGAAGTGATCCCAACCGACATGGCATTGCGAGCTCACCTTGGCCTTGGACGTGAAGAGTGACTTGGGGAAGAGTTGAATGGGGAGGTGGGAGGTGTAGACGCGTGGGTCTTTCTGCTTCCGGATAAGTTCCAGCCCTGCAGGGCTCTCGATCCAAGGTGAACGTTTCCAGCTGACCACAGACTGCACCCAGCTGGGATCTCCCCTGGTGTGGATCAGATGGACGATCTCCAATATCCAGTTGGTTCCTGTATAGCAACGAACGCAGTGCCACCTATTTCAATCTGACTTTTGACTCCATCGCTACATTTTATGTATGTATGTATGTCTTTAATATGCACCTATCGCTTTGCCATTTCAAAACCTTTCTTGGAATTACATTGTCTTTGGACAATTTCCTAATGCCTTACCAGGACTTCAAGATTCCTCATTGATTCCAGCTGGCCTGGCTCGGTGGTTGAGACAGATACATTGAAAAACGGAAATAGCCAACACAGGGAATAGAGTCAGTAATATTGTAAATCACTACGGGTGGGGCCAGGTGGGGACTGGGGATATGGGGGTGGGGGGATCACTTTGTAAGGTACATAAACATCCGATCACTATGCTGTGCACCTGAAACTAATATACGGTATGTCCACTATCATCAAGAAATGAATTACTGCCCTATCCAGTTTGGCTCAGTGGATAGCGCGTCGGCCTGTGGACTAAAGGGTCCCGGGTTCGATTCCGGCCAAGGGCACATGCCCAGGTTGCGGGCTCAAGCCCCAGGAGGGGGCGTGCAAGGGGCAGCTGATCAGTGATTCTCTCTCATCATTGATGTTTATATCTGTCTCTCCCTCTCCCTTCCTCTCTGAAATCAATAAAAAATATTTTTTTTTAAAAGAGCCAGCCGGTGTTGCTCACTGGTTGAGCATTGGCCTATGAATCAAGGAGGCCACAGTTCGATTCCCAGTCAGGACGTATGCCTGGGTTGCAGGCTCGATCCCCAGTGTGGGGCGTGCAGAAGGCAGCCGATTTATGATTCTCATCATTGATGTTTCTATCTCTCTCTTCCTCTCCCTTCCTCTCTGAAATCAATAAAAATATTTATTTTTTATTTTTTTACTTTTTTTTTAATATATTTTATTGATTTTTTACAGAGAGGAAGGGAGAGGGATAGAAAGCTAGAAACATCGATGAGAGAGAAACATCGATCAGCTGCCTCCTGCACACCTCCCACTGGGGATGTGCCCGCAACCAAGGTACATGCCCTTGACCGGAATCAAACCCGGGACCCTTCAGTCCACAGGCCAACGCTCTATCCACTGAGCCAAACCGGTTTCGGCAAAAATATTTATTTTTTAAAATCAATGGAAAAAATATTCTCCAGTGAGGATTAATAAAATAATAATAATAATAATAATATTCCACATTGATTTTTCCATTTAAACACATCCAGCCTCATCTCCTGATACTATACTATTCCTATCCTCCACAACATGGTTGGTTGTGTGTTTTTTTTCAGGGTCCTGACTATCCCTCCATATATTTCAAATCTAGACCATTCGTGTAACCCACCCTGCTCTGTTCCCTCTCCAACGCTGACCGAGACTCTTATCTTTGACCAAACGTTAGCCAGACTCTTCTGAGTCCTCTACGTGACTAGATCTCGACGGTCTGTGACCGTCCGTGCTGAGCCAAGGTTAGTAAGAATTTCTATAAATCAATCACGAGAAACCCTTTCACCCTGGATAGCTTATCAAGGTCCCCGTCCTCCGTCCTTGATGTCCAACGCCTTGGCTTGCCTTAGCCTGGATCTTGTTAGGCCATGTTTGCAAGAAATTGCTAACCCTTGATGTCTAATGAAATCCTCTTAGCGATTTTGCATCCACTGACCTCCTCATTCTGCTCATGACCTACAAATCCCCGGCTATCAGTTACCTTCAGAGTTGATTTTAGTGCCTCTCTCTCTCTCTCTCTCTCTCTCTCTCTCTCTCTCTCTCTCTCTCTCTCTCTCTCTCATTGCACTAATCTGGAATAAAGTCTTTATGCCCATTTTATCAAATGTCAGAATATATGTATTTGCGCCTCACAATAGTACATTTGCTGTGGACATCTCAGGAGAGATGGTTCCTTGTGCCCAGATTCTCAGGTATCCTGTCTCCTATATTTATTGTTTTTGTTTCGTTAATCCTCGCCCAAAGATAGTTTTCCACTGATTTTTAGAGACAGTGGAAAGGGAGGGAGGGATGGAGAGACAGAGAGAGAGAGAGAGAGACATTGATGTGAGAGAGACACATCGATTGGTTACTCCCCACATGCACCCTGCCTGAGGCCGGGGATCATACTTGCAACCCAAGTACGTGCCCTTGACTGGGAATCAAACCCAAGACGCTTCAGTGCACGGACCAACGTTCTAACCGTTTAACCGCGCCGGCCAGGGCACCTGTCCCCTTTCAACGCCCAGCGCCATCCACTGAGTCATCTGCCTGAGACGCTTCACCCATAAGGCTCTCTAGAGCTCTACGATGCCCTGGTAGTCACATGCCTTTCTATCATAACTGCCTGCATGAACCCCCTCTTTCTGGAGTGTAACCACCCCAGTCACCACAGCACAGTCAAAGGTGAGGCCTAGAGAAGGCACACCTTTGGGGACCCCACTCCCCACCTCCTCAGTGTCTCATCCCACTTTCTTACCTGACTTCGGGTAAGAGACTACGATGACATCTTCATCCCTTGCCACAAATTCATCCCGCAGAGATCTGAGGTCCCTGCTGGTGGTTGTGGGGAAAGGAACCCCTTCAATCCACACGTAATCTCTAGCCATTCCCAACGCCAGCCTTCCAAGCTAGGTCCGGCTGTACTGGCCACAGCAATAGAAGACAGACACTCTGCTTCCTGCTTCTGACTCAGATCTTATCTATACTAACGAAAGGGTAATATGCTAATTAGACCGGACATCGTCCAGACGTCCTTCTGGACAAAGCCACAGTGGCAGGGGCCCAAGGCAGAGGCGGTTAGGGGGCAATCAGGCTGGCAGGGGGGAGCAGTTAGGGGGCGATCAGGCCGGCAGGGGAGGGCAGTTAGGGGCGATCATGTCAGCAGCCCGGAGCAGTTAGGGGGCGATCAGGCTGGCAGGGGGGATCAGTTAGGGGGCGATAAGACTGGCAGGGGGGAGTAGTTAGGGGGTGATCAGGCCGGCAGGGGAGGGAAGTTAGGGGTAATTAGGCTAGCAGGGGAGGGCAATTAGGGGCAATCAGGCTGGCAGGCAGAGGCGGTTAGGGGCGATCAGACAGGAAGGCAGGCAAGTCATTAGGAGCCAGTGGTCCTGGATTGCTAGAGGGTGCAGGCTGAGCTAAGGGCCCCCCCCCCCATGCACAAATTTCGTGCACCGGGCCTCTAGTATAATATGAAGGGCAGAGCCATCCAGGCTTCCTGGGTGACAACTGGGAGGGTCATAGTTATCTTCAATAGTCATGAGCTAACTCGGAATACTGTGTTGAGGACTCATGGATTCATTTCATAAGAGGGGGGGTGGGGCCCAAAGGCTAACAAGCAAAGAGGGGATAAAACACACATGGAGCCCTGGCCTGTGTGGCTCAGTGGATAGAGCGTCGGCCTGCGGACTGACGGGTCCTTGGTTCGATCCCAGTCAGGGGCACATGCCTGGGTTGTGGGCTCCATCCCCAGTGGGGTGGGGGGGGGGGGGAGGGGGCGTGCAGGAGGCAGCCGATCCATGATTCTCTCTCATCATTGATGTTTCTCTCTCTCTCTCTCCCTCTCCCTTCCTCTATGAAATCAATAATATATATATATATATATATTTTTTTTTTTTTTTAAAGACACATGGACGTCTCTTTTCCATTTGCGGGCAATTTCAGGGAAATTAAAGGTGAGGCTCTTTCTCCTGCCGCAATTATCTTCCCTCCATGGACACCTCCCCCCAGGGCCCACGGCTGACCATTGAGTAAGCTGTGAACACGTTCCGTCCAGTGGTGTGCCTCGAGCCCATGAAAACCGTGACTCATCTGAAGTAGATTAGACGTGTGTAATATTTGGTCTGGGAAAATACATTTACCCACTGTACACCGTGAGCGTCTGCAGACGCACACGACAGACCTTCCCCACGGGCCACGCGTGTCTATTTAAAGAAATATATATATATATATTTTCCCTACGTGGCAGCCCGAACCAGCTTTTTTTAAAAAAAATATATTTTATTGATTTTTTACAGAGAGGAAGGGAGAGGGATGAGAGTCAGAAACATCGATGAGAGAGAAACATCGATCAGCCGCCTCCTGCACACCCCCCACTGGGGATGTGCCCGCAACCAAGGTACATGCCCTTGACCGGAATCGAACCTGGGACCCTTCAGTCCGCAGGCCGACGCTCTATCCACTGAGCCACACCGGTCAGGGCCCCGAACCAACTTTAAAATCATTTTTTTCGCGGAGAGTTTTCAGCTGAGAATATTCAAGAACACCCGAATTGCGAGTAACACGTTTACTTTTATCATATGCGTCGCACATTGATTTTTCTTAATTGAATTCGAAATATCGTGATGGGCGGGGATGGTTTGGATGCGTCGCCGTTAACGTTGAAGCCGCGTTCACACTTGATTGACGGTATTTCCAAATGTTCATGAGCTGAGGACATTGGTAGTTGTTGTTTTTTTTTCTTTTAACACCCTCCTACCGTGAAGTGAGCTAATATTTGCTCAGTTGTTCAGTTTACCGTGGCGACACGAGACGTGGAGCATCAGGCGACTGCCAACGGCAAAAGCAACCGTTGCCATGCCCCGTCTATCCGAAGGACTGGGGACTCTGTTCAGACGAATAGAAATTTCCAGAAAATAAATGTCACGTCCTTTCTATAATTTCTTAAAGTGTGCCAAAACCGGTGTGGCTCAGTGGGTAGAGCATCGGCCTGCGGACTGAAGGGTCCCAGGTTCGATTCCCGTCAAGGGCATGTACCTTGGTTGTGGGCACATCCCCAGTGGGAGGTGTGCAGGAGGCAGCTGATGGATGTTTCTCTCTCATCGATGTTTCTAACTCTCTATCCCTCTCCCTTCCTCTCTGTAAAAAATCAATAAAATATATTTTTTTAAAAAAAGTTATTTTCTCTCAGTGCTTCACAGATTCTATATTTGTTTAAACTTTTGACAATTTAACTATTTTCTTCTAACGTTTTTCAGTGAACATGTTTTTTTTATAAATTAAAAAATAACAGAGCCCTGACCGGTTTGGCTCAGTGGATAGAGCGTCGGCCTGTGGACTGAAGGGTCCCGGGTTCGATTCCAGTCAAGGGCATGTACCTTGGTTGCGGGCACATCCCCAGTGGGGGGTGTGCAGGAGGCAGCTGATGGATGTTTCTAACTCTCTATCCCTCTCCCTTCCTCTCTGTAAAAAATTAATAAAATTATATTTTAAAAAATAAATAAAAATAAAAAATAACAGAATTTTAATGACCAACAAAAGTTATCTTTGAAATGTTTACTTTAATATGTAGCCATTATGTTTACTTTAGTTTTACGTTATGTGAATTTCATTTCAATGAAAATAATTCCCAAAATCGAAAATCAACATAAAAGAAATGTAAAATTGCCAAACGGTATTAGAAATGATCTCAGACTAAATGTTGGGAAATTTATAACTTTGAAAGTTGACTGTCATTGAGCAGGTTGAATCTGAGGCAGTGTGGTTTGATTTAATTTTTATTTTTTTAAATATATTTTTATTGATTTCAGAGAGGAAGGGTGAGGGAGAGAGAGATAGAAACATCAATGGTGTTGCTATTTGGGGGTCTTTTGTGGTTTCAAATAAAATTTGGAGTATTTGTTCCAGTTCTGTGAAATTCACCATTGGTATTTTGATAGGAATTGCATTGAATCTATAGATTGCTCTGGTGGTATGGACAATTTCATGAAGTTAATACTTCCTGTTCAAGACCACGGTATATGCTTTCATTTATTTGTTATCTTCTTCAATTTTTTTCCTTCAGTATCTTATACATTTCTGAGTACAGGTCTTTTATTCGCTTGGTTAAATTTAGTTCTAGTTACTTTTTAAATATATTTTATTGTTTTTTTACAGAGAGGAAGGGAGAGGGAGAGAGAGTTAGAAACATCGACGAGAGAGAAACATCGATTCAGCTGCCTCCTGCACACTCCCTACTGGGGATATGCCCGCAACCCAGGTACATGCCCTTGACCGGAATTGAACCTGGGACCCTTCAGTCCATAGACCAACGCTCTATTCACTGAGCCAAACCAGTTAGGGCTATTTCTAGTTTGTTTGTTTTTTTAATGAAATTGTAAATGGGACTATTTTCTGGGACAGATTCTGACAGGTGATATATCCTTGTGGTTTTAATTTGCATGTCTCTGATAATCAGTGGCATTGAGTATCTTTTCATATATCTCTATTGGCCATCTGTATGTCCTCTCTGGAAAAGTGCCTATTCATGTCCATTGCCCATTTTTTAATTGGATTTTTGTCTTCATTTAGTTGAGTTGTATGAGCCCTTCATTTATAGTTCATGATTGGTGCATACAGTGTGATCAATTTCTAAATTTTTAGACTTATTTTGCTGCTTGACTGAATTTATTTATTAGTTTTAGTAGTTTTTTGCTCAACGCTTTAGGATTCTCTGTATACAGTACCTTGTCATTGGCAAATAACGACATTTTTACTTGTTCCTTTTTTTTATTTGAATGCCTTTTATTTCTTCTTCTTGTCTTATTCCTGTGGCCGGGACTTCCAGGACGATGTTGACTATGAGTCGTGAAAGTGGACTTCCCCGTGTCATTCCTGATCTTGAGAAAAAACACCTTGATTTTTTCTCCAGCGGAGTGTGATGTGAGCTGTGCGTTTGGCATTCCTGGCCCCTTATTATGTTGAGGTATGTTTCCTCTGTCCCCGCTTTGCTGAGAGTTTTGTTTTTTTAAAATATATTTTATTGATATTTTACAGCGAGGAAGGGAGAGGGATAGAGAGCGAGAAACATCGATGAGAGAGAAACATCCATCAGCTGCCTCCTGCATACCTCCCACGGGGGATGTGCCCGCAAGCAAGGTACATGCCCTTGACCGGAATCGAACCCTGGACCCTTCAGTCCGCAGGCCGACGCTCTATCCACTGAGCCAAACCGGTTTCGGCTGCTGAGAGTTTTGGGTCGTGCATGTATGCATGGTTTAGTCAAATGCTTTTTCTTTCATCCGTTGATATGATCGTCTGACCTTGCTTCTTCATTCTGTGTATGTGGCGTGGCGTGTTAGCCGACGAGTGCGTATTGTACCGAACTTGCATCCCAGAAACGGACTCAACGTAACCGTGGTGTGTGACCTTTGGACTGTATTGCTGAGTGCGGTTCGCTCATATTTTGTGGAGGACGGTCGCACGTGTGTTCCTCGGAGACACTGGCCTATAATTTTTGTTTCTTTGTAGTGTCTTTGTTTGGTTTTAGAAGTGGAATCACGCTGGCCTCATCAAATGTGTGTGGGAGTCTTCCCTCCTCTGGAATTTTTTTTGTAATAGTTTGAGAAGGATAGGTGTGAGTTTTTCTTGGGATGTTTGTGAAAACTCAGCTTTGAAGGCCATCCAGGTCAGGACTTTGGTTTGTTGAGAGAGATTTTTTTTATTTTTATTTTTATTTTTTTTTTACCGCTTTGATTTCGTTAGTTGTAATCCGTCTGTTCAGATTTTCTCTTTCTTCTTGATTCCGTTTTAGGAATGGGTATGTTTCTAGGAATGCATCCGTTTCTTTCAGATTGTCCAATTTGTTGGCATGTGGGTTGTTCATAATATTTTTTTGAAATAACCTTTTTTGTTTCTGTGGTGTCTGTTGTTACTTCTCCTCTGTCTGATTTTATTGATTTCAGCAACGGAACCCAGCAAGAGAAAAGAGAAAGGAATTCTGAAACAGCCAGGAGGCAGTGGACAAATTGGGAATGGCAAGTCCATAGCTATCAAGAATTACCTGGAGGGAGGTCCATGGGGGAAAAAGAGGGACATATGTAATACTTTCAACAATGAAGAAGGCCCTACCCGGTGTGGCTCAGTGGATAGAGCGTCGGCCTGCGGACTCAAGGGTCCCAGGTTCGATTCCGGTCAAGGGCATGTACCTTGGTTGCGGGCACATCCCCAGTAGGAGGTGTGCAGGAGGCAGCTGATTGATGTTTCTCTCGCATCGATGTTTCTAACCTTCTATCCCTCTCCCTTCCTCTCTGTGAAAAATCAATAAAATATATTTAAAAAATGGTCAACACTAGATCATAGGCAGCCGTGGGCAAACTACGGCCCGCGGGCCAGATCCGGCTGTTCTATCCGGTTCTCTTGCTCTCCCCTCCGCTCCTTTACTTTGAGTTTATATTAGTTCACACAAACACTCCATCCATGCTTTTGTTCCGGCCCTCCGATCCAGTTTAAGAACCCATTGTGGCCCTCGAGTCAAAAAGTTTGCCCACCCCTGTCATAGAGCTTACACTTAAAAAAAAACAATGAAGAAGTATTTAAAAACAATAAATAGCCCTTACTGGTTTGGCTCAGTGGATAGAGCGTCGGCCTGCGGACTGAAAGGTCCCAGGTTCGATTCCCATCAAGGGCATGTACCTTGGTTGCGGGCACATCCCCAGTAGGAGGTGTGCAGGAGGCAGCTGATGGATGTTTCTCTCCCATCAATGTTTCTAACTCTCTATCCCTCTCCCTTCCTCTCTGTAAAAAATCAATAAAATATATTTTTTAAAAAAACAACAATAAATAAAAAACCCATTTATATGCAACCTGGAAGAGACTTGTTTCAGACTGTATGCTGTAGGCATAACGTGTCCTCCATAAGTAAACACACAGTCACAGAAGCAAATGTTTATTTTCTGAGTACATACAGACCTTTCCCTCAGTGTATTCCACTGTTAAACATTACACAACCCAGAATCACTCCTGTTTGTAAAGGGGAAGTTGTGGAAAGGATGTAAAAGTCATGCCTCGGGCCGAAACCGGTTTGGCTCAGTGGATAGAGCGTCGGCCTGCGGACTGGAGGGTCCCGGGTTCGATTCCGGTCAAGGGCATGTACCTTGGTTGCAGGCACATCCCCAGTAGGAGGTGTGCAGGAGGCAGCTGATCGATGTTTCTAGCTCTCTATCCCTCTCCCTTCCTCTCTGTGAAATATCAATAAAATATATTTTTTTTTAAAAAAAAGAAGGGCTCACTAACTTATTGAGGACAACAGATAACCCCGAGGCATGACTTTTTTTTTTTTTTAAATATATTTTATTGATATTTCACAGAGAGGAAGGGAGAGGGATAGAGAGCTAGAAACATCGATGAGAGAGAAACATCGATCAGCTACCTCCTGCACACCCCCCACTGGGGATGTGCCCGCAACCAAGGTACATGCCCTTGACCGGAATCGAACCCGGGACCCCTCAGTCCGCAGGCCGACGCTCTATCCACTGAGCCAAACCGGTTTCGGCATAGTGAGCCCTTCTGATCGAAGATTAAAACGATCGGGGTTCCCCCTGACAGTCCTCTGGGCTCATGAAGTCCTGGTTGACCCACCTGAGTCTCAGCTTCCAGGGACACGTAAACTCTTGGAAGGAGAAAAATCGGGCAAGGAAACAATTCTGAGCTCATTTCGTGTTAAAAGACTGTACCCATTCCGCCCGTACCTACACGTAGGGACACCGGAAAGGCTGCCAGTCGTGGGTGGACAGGGCTCAGGCATGTTCAACAGGCCAAAGAGAACTCAAATCTAACCTGATCCTGTTAGAAAAATCGCCATTTTTCAGGGGCTCTCTAGAAGCCACTTGCTTGGAGGCGTTCATAATTCAGCCCATAATTGGCTGTGAACCTGAGAAAAATTGCCCACAGCGTGGGGATAATTAGGTGGGCGGGGGGAAGAGCTTAAGTGTTTTATGTTTTTATTCCCTTCCCCTCCCCCCACCCCGAAATGGCCATTAAGGGGAAAGGCGTCCACCTCTCTCTCTTCTCTTTGTGTCTGTAAATCTCCAGGAGCTCCCCGCGATGCAATGGGTGGCTGAGTCTTCAGAAAGTGTTCTGATGACTCACCCTCCCTGTGACTCTCTCTGTCTCAGTGGCCGTCAAGCAGGAGCCTTGGATTGCTCTGCCCTCTACACACGGAGTGGCCAGATGATGATGATCTCTGGACGCATAATCATCTGGCCACTCCGTGTCTATCCTGTAGAATAAAAGGCTCATAGGCAAATGGTCCCCTCGACCAGGAGTTGGACCAGCAGGCAGGCTGGCCAACCGCCCACGTCCCCTCCCCCTGGCCAGGCTGGCCGGACCCCACCCATGCATGAATTCATGCACCGGGCCTCTGATATTATTATGCGTTCAGATATCATCATCATCTGGCCACTCGGTGTATTATCATCTGGCTCCGAACCCAGGAAGCAGAGCGGCTGTCCCCATTGAGAAAACCAGAGCACACACAGACCAAGCTGGGCCGGCTGTCATGTGGGATGGCTACAGATTACCTGTGGATTGAAGGGATCCCCTTCTACACGATTACCATCAGGGACCTAAGGTCTGTGCGGGACGGATTCGTGGTGAGGGACGAAGACGTCATCGCAGTGTCCTACCCAAAGTCAGGTAAGGAAGCAGGGTCGGGCCCTCACCGGTGTGGCTCAGTGGATAGAGCGTCGGCCTGCGGACTGAAGGGTCCCGGGTTCGATTCCGGTCCAGGGCATGTACCTTGGTTGCGGGCACATCCCCAGTGGGAGGTGTGCAGGAGGCAGCTGATCGATGTTTCTCTCTCATCGATGGTTCTAGCTCTCTACCCCTCTCCCTTCCTCTCTGTGAAATATCAATAAAATATATTAAAAAAAAATAAAAATAAGATGATGTCTTTATTTTTAAATAATTATTTATTGTTGAAAGTATTACATATCTTCCCCTTCCTCCCTCCCCCCGCCCCCCGCCCCATTGATGCCCTCCAGCCCACCCCACCCCCCACCTTCAGCACCCTATTGGCTGTGTCCCTGGGCCATGCATATACGCATACAGGGTCTTTGGTTGATCACCTCCCACCTACCCAATGGCCCTGGCTGGTTTGGCTCAGTGGGTAGAGCGTCGGCCTGAGGACTGGAAGGTCCCAGGTTCGATTCCAGCCAAGGACACAGGCCCGGGTTGTGGGCTGGATCCCCAGTAGGGGGCGTGCAGGAAGCAGCCCATCCATGATTCTTCCTCGTCGTGGATGTTTCTCTCTCTCTCTCCCTCTCCCTTCCTCTCTGAAATCAATGAAAATATATTTTTAAAAAAAAATAAATGGCAAAATGGCAGGTGCATTTGAGCAAAGATCACTACCTGCTCTCTACGATGACGGAATCCTAAGAGCAAAAAAATGAGTCGGGCCGAAACCGGTTTGGCTCAGTGGATAGAGCGTCGGCCTGTGGACTGAAGGGTCCCAGGTTCGATTCCGGTCCAGGGCATGTACCTTGGTTGCGGGCACATCCCAGTGGGAGGTGTGCAGGAGGCAGCTGATCGATGTTTCTCTCTCACCGATGGTTCTAGCTCTCTGTCCCTCTCCTTCCTCTCTGTAAAAAATCAATAAAATATATTTTTTAAAAAAAATGAGTCGGAAGCAGGCGATGAGATGAAGATCTGAGAATTCTATGCCAGCAGGCGAGTCCCTTGGCAGCTCTGATCAGACTAGGAGAGCGAGAGAGGAATGCGAACCCGGCCACATCGGGGCAGTGGATTCAAAGTGACTCATTGAGTTTTAAAGGTCGGCAGCCTTTCCGAGCGATGGCGCCGGAGACGCTGGCCTGGCTACCGCGTTGTGGGGTGGGCTGAGGCGTTCCCGCTGTGACTGCTTAGAACAGAAATGTCCATGCTTAGGACAGGCCGCTGCGCAGCGGTGCCACAGTCCGTGGAGGGTGTTGGTCACGAAGATTTGGAGCAAGTCCCAGCTGGTGTGGCTCAGTGAGTAGAACATGGGCCTGTGGCGGAAGGGTCCTGGGTTCGATTCCGGTCAGGGGCACATGCCTGGGTTGTGTTTCTTGCCTCACTCGGGTCAGGGCATGTGTGGGAGGAAACCTACTGATGTGCCCCCCCCTCTATCTCACCTCTGTGTGTGTGTGTGTGTGTGTGTGTGTGTGTGTCTCTCTCTCGCCTCTCTCTCTCTCTCTATCTCACCTCTCTCTCTGTGTGTGTGTCTATCTCGCCTCTCTCTCTCTCTCTATCTCACCTCTCTCTCTCTCTCTCTCTCTCTCTCTCTCTCTCTCTCTCTGTGTCTATCTCGCCTCTCTCTCTCTCTGTGTCTATCTCACCTCTGTGTGTGTGTGTGTGTCTATCTCACCTCTGTGTGTGTGTGTGTGTGTGTGTGTGTGTGTCTCTCTCTCGCCTCTCTCTCTCTCTCTCTATCTCACCTCTCTCTCTGTGTGTGTGTCTATCTCGCCTCTCTCTCTCTCTCTCTATTTCACCTCTCTCTCTCTCTCTCTCTCTCTCTCTCTCTCTCTGTGTCTATCTCGCCTCTCTCTCTCTCTGTGTCTATCTCACCTCTGTGTGTGTGTGTGTGTCTATCTCACCTCTGTGTGTGTGTGTGTGTGTGTGTCTCTCTCTCGCCTCTCTCTCTCTCTCTATCTCACCTCTCTCTGTGTGTGTGTGTCTATCTCGCCTCTCTCTCTCTCTCTATCTCACCTCTCTCTCTCTCTATCTCTATCTCACCTCTCTCTCTCTGTGTGTCTATCTCACCTCTGTGTGTGTGTGTGTGTCTATCTCACCTCTGTGTGTGTGTGTGTGTGTCTATCTCACCTCTGTGTGTGTGTGTGTGTGTGTGTGTCTATCTCACCTCTGTGTGTGTGTGTGTGTCTATCTCACCTCTGTGTGTGTGTGTGTGTGTCTATCTCACCTCTGTGTGTGTGTGTGTGTGTGTGTGTGTCTATCTCACCTCTGTGTGTGTGTGTGTGTGTGTCTATCTCACCTCTCTCTCTCTCTCTCTCTCTCTCTCTCTCTATCTCACCTCTCTCTCTCTCTATCTCTATCTCACCTCTCTCTCTCTCTGTGTCTATCTCACCTCTGTGTGTGTGTGTGTGTCTATCTCACCTCTGTGTGTGTGTGTGTGTGTCTATCTCACCTCTGTGTGTGTGTGTGTGTGTGTGTGTCTATCTCACCTCTCTCTCTCTCTCTCTCTCTCCGTCTGTCTATCTTGCCTCTCTCTCTCTCTCTCTCTCTCTCTCTCTCTCTCGTGTGTGTGTGTGTGTGTGTGTCTCGCCTCTCTCTCTCTCTCTGTCTATCTCGCCTCTCTCTCTCTCTCTCTCTCTCTCTCTCTCTCTCTCTCCCTGTATGTCTATCTTGCCTCTCTCTCTCTCTCTCTCTCTCTCTCTCTCTCTCTGTGTGTGTGTGTGTGTGTGTGTTTGTCTCTCGCCTCTCTCTCTCTGTGTGTGTGTGTGTCTCTCGCCTCTCTCTCTGTGTGTGTGTGTGTGTGTCTCGCCTCTCTCTCTCTGTGTGTGTGTGTGTGTCTATCTCGCCTCTCTGTGTGTGTGTGTGTGTGTGTGTGTGTGTCTATCTCGCCTCTCTCTCTCTCCCTGTGTGTCTATCTTGCCTCTCTCTCTCTCTCTCTCTCTCTCTCTGTGTGTGTGTGTGTGTGTGTCTCTCGCCTCTCTCTCTCTCTCTCTCTCTCTCTCTGTCTATCTCGCCTCTCTTTCTCTCTCTCTCTCTCTCTCTCTCTCTCTCTCTCTCTCTCTCTCTGTGTGTGTGTGTGTGTGTGTCTATCTTGCCTCTCTCTGTGTGTGTGTGTGTCTATCTCGCCTCTGTGTGTGTGTCTATCTCGCCTCTGTGTGTGTGTGTGTGTCTATCTCGCCTCTCTCTCTCTCCCTGTGTGTCTATCTTGCCTCTCTCTCTCTCTCTCTCTCTCCCCCTCCCTCCCTCCCTCCCTTCATCCTTCCCTTCCTTCCTCCCTCCCTTCCCCTCTCTCTAAATGCAAAAAACATCATCGAGTGAGGATTTAAAAAGAAAAAGGGGGAAAAAAAAGAAAAAAAGAATGAAGGATCCATTGAATGTGGCCAAAAGAAAGTTAAGAGGAGAGAGAAAACATCAGCTGGGTTCACGGACGTGGGCGACATTGCTGAAATGACACGACAGTGCCTTTAACACGTCCCAGTGCACCCCAGTCCGATGACTGTAGGGCACCCTCTTCCTTATCCAGGAACCAGCTGGATGAAGGAGATCGTCCATCCGATCCACACCAGGGGAGATCCCAGCTGGGTGCAGTCTGTGGTCAGCTGGGGCCGTTCGCCTTGGATCGAGAGCCCTGCAGGGCTGGAACTTATCCGGAAGCAGAAAGACCCGTGCGTCTACACCTCCCACCTCCCCATGCAGTTCTTCCCCAAGTCACTCTTCACGTCCAAGGCCAAGGTGAGCTCGTAAGGCCACGTCCATTTGGATCACTTCTCGGGGTGCCCTGGATGCCTGTGTTTCAGACAATGGCTGATGCTAAGTGTGTGACTCAGTCCAGTGAGATGGTTTAAAACCTTGTTCCGGGATACAGTGCCCCGAGCACACTCTGTCGATGGTTAACCAGAGGAAAGGCAGGATCGCCACCCATCTTTTTAAAAATATATATTTTTACTGATTTCAGAGAGGAAGAGAGGGAGAGAGAGAGAGAGAGAGAGAGAGAGAGACATCCACGATGAGAGAGAATCATGCATCGGCTGCCTCCTGCACGCCCCCTACTGGGGGTCGAGCCCGCAACCCGGGCCTGTGCCCTGACTGAGAATGGAACAGTGACCTCCTGGTTCATAGGTCGGCGCTCAACCGCTGAGCCACACCGGCTGGGCATAGCACCCACCTTTGCTGCGTTGGGGTGAAACGTTCTATCCATGTCCGTTAAATACATCTGATCCAGTGTGTCCTTTTTAGAGTCTCTGTTTCCCTGTTAAGTTTTTGCATGGAAGATCTGTCCAGTGAGGTCAGCGGGGTGTTAAACTCCCTACTATGACTGTATTGTTGTCGATCTCTCCGTTAAAATCCTCTAGAAGTTTTTTTTATACATGTAGGTGCACCTCTATGGGGTGCATGCATGTTTACCAGGGTTACATCCTCTTGTTGGATCGATCCCTTTAGTACATGTAGTGACCTTTGTTGTCTCTTGTGATGGCCTCCATTTTAAAGTCTATTTTGGCCGAAACCGGTTTGGCTCAGAGGATAGAGCGTCGGCCTGCGGACTGAAAGGTCTCAGGTTCGATTCCGGTCAAGAGCACGTACCTTGGTTGTGGGCACATCCCCAGTAGGAGGTGTGCAGGAGGCAGCTGATCGATGTTTCTCTCCCATCGATGTTTCTAACTCTCGATCCCTCTCCCTTCCTCTCTGTAAAAAATCAATAAAATATATTTTTAAAAAATAAATAATTAATACATTATTTATAAAAAAATAATAAAATAATAAAAAAATGAAGTCTATTTTGTCAGATAGGAGGATTGCTACTCCAGCTTTTTTTTTTTCCTTTTCTATTTGCATGGGAAATTGTTTTCCATCCCCTCACTCTCATCCTGTGTGCGTCTTTGGTTCTGAGGTGGGTCTCTCGTAGGCAGCATAGAGTTGGGTCATGTGTTTGTATCCATTCAGCTACCCTACACCTTTGGATTGGAGCATTTAATCCATTTACATTTAAGGTTATTACTGACTAGAGGCCCGGTGCATGAAATTCGTGCGCTGGGTGTTGGGGACGGGGCGGGGGGGAGGGATTGTCCCTCAGCCCAGCCTGCACCCTCTTCAATCTGGGACCCCTCAGGGGATGTCCGACTGCCAACTGCTCCTTCCATGGAGCCCAAGTCAACGTGTGCCGTAGGGCGGGGTCGCCATGAATCCTGTTACATCAGTGAAGCAGAGAAGATGAACGTAGAGCCAAACACCTCAATGGGAGTGGGTTATCCTCCACTGGCCCACATCCTGAGCAGGGCAGATGGGTACACTTATTCTTGTTTCTTTGTGTTTTTTGTTTTTGTTTTTTTCCATTTAAGGTTATTTACATCATGAGAAATCCCAGAGACGTGATTATTTCCGGTTATCATTTCCACAAGACGCTGAAAATCACCAGAAATCCAAATTCACTTGAAGAATACTTTGAGTGGTTCCTTCGAGGAAACGGTGAGTTGGACTCGAAACGAGGTGGGGTTCCTGCCCTTCGCCTTCGGGTCTTCCCGTCTCGCGGTTTACACAACCCCCTGACAGTGCGCCATCCGTGCCATGGGACCGATAACCCGGGCTCTCCGTCAACATGCTTCGCTCCCACCACGTTTTCCTAAGGGCCATCCACAGGCTCCTGGTAAATCAATAGGTACAGAAAGCTGGTATCTGTTTGCTGAGAATGAGGGAACAGGAGGAGTGGAGAGGGATCGTCAAAGATCATGAGATTTTTGCCGAAACCAGTTTGGCTCAGTGGATAGAGCGTCGGCCTGCGGACTGAAGGGTCCCAGGTTCGATTCCGGTCAAGGGCATGTACCTTGGTTGTGGGCACATCCCCAGTAGGAGGTGTGCAGGAGGCAGCTGATCGATGTTTCTCTCTCATCGATGTTTCTAACTCTCTCTCCCTCTCCCTTCCTCTCTGTAAAAAAATCAATAAAATATATTAAAAATAAAATAAAGATCATGAGATTTCTTTCTTTTCATTATTATTTTTTTTGAGGTGGGGAGGAGAGAGAGAGAGAAACATCAATGTGAGAGAGAAACATTGATCAGTTGCCTCCCGTATGCGCCCCGACCGGGGATGGGACCTGCAACCTGGGCATGTGACCTGACGGGGAACCGAACTGGCAACTCTCTGGTGCACGGGGTGAAGCTCCAACCCACTGACCCACACCGGCCAGGGCCTGAGATTTCTTTCTGAGGTGATAAAAGTGTTCTAAAATTAACCGTGGCGGCCCTAGCTGGTTTGGCACCGTGGGTAGAGCATCGGCCTGCAGACGGAAGGGTCCTGGGTTCAATTCCTGGTCAGGCCCCATGCCTGGGTTGCAGGCTTGATCCCCAGTGGGGGCCGTGCAGGAGGCAGCCAATCCATGATTCTCTCTCATCATGGATGTTTCTCTCTCCTTCTCCCTCCCTCTTTGATATTTGTTTTCTGGGTGTTGTTTATTGTGTGTGTGTGTGTGTGTGTGTGTGTGTTTAACAAAGCTCTATTTCTTTAATAGAACTTAAATATATTATTATATTAAATATATAATACAAATATAAAATAAATAAATAGATATGGTTGCACATATCTATGAATAGACAAAAGCCATGGAATTGTGTCTACGGATCTGGTATATAACCTCAAGAAAGCTATCTTTTTTTCAAAGGATGTTGTGTGAGGGTGGAAGTCTGATGGAATTGCTGACACCCTTCTCCTTCCCTACTCAGCAACCACCCGGATGTGGGAGATGACCCTCTGGTGTCAACGCGCATCCATAACCATAGATCAAAACTAGAAAAATAAATTCGGCCGGAACGTATAAGAATCAGAAAGTCCCATGCTTCCATGCTCGCATCTCTCCATTCAATTTTTCCCCCGAGTCTTTTTTTTTTTTTTTTTTTTAATCCTCACCCGAGGATATTTTCCCACTGATTTTTAGGGAGTGTGGAAGACAGGGGGAGAAACAGAGAGAAACATCGATGTGAGAGAAACGCATCGATGGGTTGCCTACTGCATGAGCCCTGACCAGGGCCTGGGCCGGGGAGGAGCCTGCAACCGAGGTACGTGCCCTTGACCGGAATCGAACCCGGGACCCTTTGGTCCGCAGGCCGGCGTTCCATCCACTGAGCCACACCAGCCAGGGCTTGGGGTCCTTCTTCGAGTCCAAGTCCAAGGCCAAAGGGATCACATCCTGCAAGGCCAGTTTGGATCGCCACTTGGGCTGTCCTGGATGCCGGTGTGCGAGGGACGGATTCAAAATCCGACTCATGGAGTGAGCATGGGAGAAAGGTTTATTCAGGGCTACACATTCACGTACGACCAGCAGGTCAAGCTCCCGGCCCACAGGCTGCAGGCGGCCCACGACAAATATTTTGGTGGCCCGGCCAATATAACGGTATGTAAAGAGACGGTTTAATAAAAATCTCGTAACTTGCCGAAACCGGTCTGGCTCAGTGGATAGAGCATCGGCCTGCGGACTGAAGGGTCCCGGGTTCGATTCCGGTCAAGGGCATGTACCTTGGTGGCGGGCACATCCCCAGTGGGGAGTGTGCAGGAGGCAGCTGATGGATGTTTCTCTCTCATCGATGCTTCTAGCTCTCTATCCCTCTCCCTTCCTCTCTGTAAAATATCAATAAAATATATTTTTAAAAAGTAAAATAAAAATAAAAATGTCGTAACTTAATTTTCACAATATCCTGTAATATATTCATATACTATAAATACTAATATAATTATTAATAACAAACCACAACGTTAGCTCATGACGGATGGCTATCATCGCGTGGCATTCATCTCCCTTACGCGCAGGTGCACCATGTCTCGCCACTGACACC
This sequence comes from Plecotus auritus, assembly GCF_963455305.1. Lineage (NCBI taxonomy): Eukaryota > Metazoa > Chordata > Mammalia > Chiroptera > Vespertilionidae > Plecotus > Plecotus auritus. The sequence continues at coordinate 3,131,609 of NC_137785.1, read as the reverse complement.
CGCGGCCAATATTCTAGCAGCCGAGGGCCACGTCGTCAGTCTTGGACCGACGTGTTGGGTGTGCACAACAGGAAATATTTCGCTTTCGGAGAACAAGAAAAAAATGGGTTCATTTGCGCGACGCTTAGGAATCTGTGCCGTTATGCCGTGTCTGGCAAGTTCACGTTCAAGAAAAAAAAAATATTTATTTGTATTAAAATGTTCTACTATGTTGTGTGAACGACGACTCCTTTATTTCAGCCCTTGTGTACGCAGCACGTCTCTTTCGACATAAGCCTACGTTTCCATGGAAATGGAAGCTTTTATTTTATTTTATTTTATTTATTTTTTTTGCGGCCACATAAGCTTAAACCTTGTTTATTCGGCCCGTGGGAGCCCGTGAGGGTGACACGCTTGGTCATGGGGAGAGTAGGTCGTTTTCATGGGCTTCATGGACCTCTGCTGCCACCTAGTGTCCGTCGCTGGGGAGAGCAAGTCGACTGCCAATCCTAACGCACAATGCAGGGGACATGCGGGGTGTTCACGTTTGTTTTCTGGGTGTTGTTGTTTATTGTGTGTGTGTGTGTGTGTGTGTGTGTGTGTGTGTGTGTGTGTGTGTGTTTAACAAAGCTCTATTTATTTAATAGAACTTAATTTCGTTTGTTAACATATATATATATTTTTTAAATATATTTTATTGATTTTTTACAGAGAGGAAGGGAGAGGGACAGAGAGTTAGAAACATCGATGAGAGAGAAACATCCATCAGCTGCCTCCTGCACACCTCCCACTGGGGATGTGCCCGCAACCAAGGTACATGCCCTTGACCGGAATCGAACCCGGGACCCTTCAGTCCGCAGGCTGACGCTCTATCCACTGAACCAAACCGGTTAGGGCTTTTTTTTGGTTGTTGTTGTTTTTTTTTGTTTTTGTTTTTTTTTTAACAAAGCTCTATTTCTTTAACAGAACTTAATTTCGTTTGTTTATATATATATATATATATATTTTTTTTTTTTTTTTTTAAATATATTTTATTGATTTTTTACAGAGAGGAAGAGAGAGGGAGAGCAAGTTAGAAACATCGACCGGAATCGAACCTGGGACCTCTCAATCCGCAGGCTGACGCTCTATCCCCTGAGCCAAACCCGTCAGGGCTTGTCTGCTTGTTTACTGGGCTGAAAAGTGGCCTCATTCGAGTGGGCGGGGGGTTGCAGGACGATTCCCTGAAATCCTAACCCCCAGGGACAACCTCCAGGCCTCCGCTGTGTTTCAGCTCCAGACCCACAAAACCCCACGCGTGATGCCATGGCATCCGCAGGGCCAGCTGCACCAGTGATCATGCCCTGGCGCCGACCCATCAGTGGAGCCCACAGCCCTGAAAGGATACACCTGGAGAGCTGGTGACTATTCCATCGGGACCGCCCCTCGAATCCCCGCCCTTAGAAGCCCTTTCCCGCCCCCTCCCCCCGGCCCAGTCTCCCTGCCTCTCTCTCTCCTGGCTCCCAGGGTGGGGATTGCCTCCGTGACCTGCTTCCCGAGCCCATTGCTTCCACGGCTCCCTGCTCCCACCGCTGTGACTTTCTAAACGTGAACTTTCTCTTATCGTTGGATTCCTGGCTCTGATCTCTTCCTTAGCCAGAACTCCAGCGCCCAGGTTGCTGGACCCAGGACCCGGCGGACTGCCTCGGTCGGACACCTGGTGACGTTCCTCCATCAGCAGATTCAAGACGTCTGGGCCCTGGCACCCTGGTCTCTCTGTAGCCATGGGGGTCTCTGATGCATGAGTTTTTCCCTGAGCTTCCCACTCTTTCCACCAAAGTGAAGTATGGTAGCAACCACACTTGGGTAAAAACTGCTGTTTGAATGTTAACCCTGCTATTCTGGCTTCTGCACACACTTACTTGCTTAAACAATAGGGTAGTTACCTCAGCACATAAACCCATCCCACATCACAGAGGTTATTCTCCTGGGCCTGTGGACCAGAACCACAGGAGATGGATCCCCACTGACTCAGTGGCTCCAGGAGTTGAAACGGCAGACAACTTTTAGAGATGATTAACTTTGCTCAGTTCTGCTTCTGTACCATCTGCTTTCGCAAGATAGGTCCACATTCCAATCCGATGTCCAGCAGGATGTGGCTGGGGCTCGTTTAGAACAAAGGAGAGTTTTTGTGGGTTAGACCTTTAAAAGGACTGCCTACACCTGAGACGGCGCGGTCGTGAGGGTGGACTCCGTGGCCGTCCTGGCCAGCTCAATAAATCCTTGCCTGCTTTTTTTAATCAATCAGCAGCCTGTGGTGGTCTTATTCTGACTCCAGGGTTCGACCCCACAACACAAAGTCCCCCTAAATAGCAGGAAGGACCTAGCCGGTGTGGCCCAGTGATTGAGCATGGACTTATGAACCAGGAGGTCACGGTTCAATTCTGGACCAGGTCATATGCCCAGGGTTGCAGGCTCGATCCCCAGTAGGGGGCGTTCAGGAGGCAGCCGATCCATGATCCTCTCTCCTCATTGATGTTTCTATCTCCCTCTTCCTCTCTGAAATACATTTTAAAAATCAATAAAAATATATTTTAAAAAGCCCTAGCTGGTTTGGCTCAATGGATAGAGCGTCAGCCTGTGGAACGAAGGGTCCCAGGTTCGATTCCGGTCAAGGGCACATGCCTGGGTTGCGGGCTGAATTCCCCGTAGGGGGCTGGCAGGAGGCAGCTGATCAATGATTCTTTCTCATCATTGATATTTCCATCTTTCTCTCCTTCTCCCTTCCTCTCTGAAGTCAATAAAAATATATTTTTAAAAAATTCTGTCCGGCCTGGCCTGGCCGGTGTGGCTCAGTTGGTTGGGCGATGTCCCCTGCATCAAATGGTTGCCGGCTCGGTCAGGGCACATGTGGGGGTTTCGGGGCTCCATCCCCAGTAGGGGGTGTGCAGAAGGCAGCTGATGTGTGACTCTCTTCTTCTCCTTCTTCTTTCCTCTGTAGAAGGAAGGAAGGAAGGAAGGAAGGAAAGAAGGAAGGACATTTTTTTAAAATGTTTTTATTTATTTTTAGAGAGAGAGGAAGAGGGACAGAGATAGAGACACGGCTGAGAGAGGAACATCCATCATCAGCTGCCTCCTGCACCCCTCCTACTGGGGATCAAGCTCACAACCTAGTGTCACCGAATTTTTGGACTGGAACCCGGATTCTTTGTCCGCCGGAATCGAAGCATGAACCCACGGACAGAAAGTGGAATAGCCAAGGTGGAGATTTATGGAAGAACAAGGACAGACTCCCACGTGGGGAGGGGGACAGGGTCCCACTGAGTTCCCTATCCCTATGGCTTACGAAGGCTGCAGATCCTAGTGCCTTGATACCCCCTCTGATTGGTTAGTATTCCCCTTTGAGTTGGTTACTATAGTAACTCCTGGGCGCAAAGGTTGAACCTCATGGGAGACTTGTGAGGTTCTCCCCGCCCCCCCTCACCCCCCCACCCCCCACCCCCCTTTCCTATTGTTTTCCTATTCCCTTTGGGCTTCCTTCTCTTTATTTTGTAAATATCGACCTTTCTTGGCTATTTCCAGTTCCCTTGTCTTATGCAAATGCAAATGTTGCTGCTTCCTAGTCTTATGGAAATGTAACGGCACCTGGCTTCCTTGTGTTATGGAAATGTACCTTCTCCCTATGTTTTTTTCCATGGACCCCAATTCTAACAAAACAAAAAAAATCCCTAAGCCTGCCTGGATCCCCCTAAAATTCCTGCTTCACCAGGAATCGAACCAGTGACCTCCTGGTTCCTGGGTATGGATGCTCAATCGCAGAGCGACAGCAGCAGGATAAATACTTGAAAAATTCCCTACAGGTTCCAACGTTCTCGCCGTTGTGCAAACGCGGCCAGGTGACGCGTCGCCACGACAACGGGCCGCAGGGTATCCTGGGAAATGGAGTTTCGGCGCCACGCAAAGGACTCTAGGCTCCTCGATCGATTAAGTCGCCAGTGAGATTCCACTCGGGGCCGAGGACCGTCTCTCCGCCCCTCTCCCGGGCCAGTTCGTCTCGGGGAAGAAGAGATCGCAGCCCCCGTCGCCCGGCTCTCCCCACCTCGCGCCAGGGCGTGGCCGCCCTGAGCCGCGCGGCGCCCCGGAGGCTTCTGGGAGTAAGTGCGCAGAGCGCAGGCGCGGGTGCGCGCGTTAGCATCCGCGGTTGAGTGCGGCTCCCAGTCCCGCTGATTCCGGACGGGGACACGCAGGTGAGGAGGCCGAGAAGGGCGGCGAGGCGGAGGCCGGGTCAGGGTGAACGGACCAAGGGCGGGCCGCAGCGCCGGGGAACAGGTACGTGATTTCACCGGGGAGTGCGGCCTGGGCGGTACGCGCGGCGGGCCTTGCGTGCCACGTGGGTTGGCGCGGAGGCGGCGGCGACGCCCCCTGGACGGCGCTGATGGCGTGCGTGCTGGCGTTCGCGGTTATGTAAGAGAGGGGCGGGGCCTCCGGGAGTGGGACGTCCCGGGAGTGATGGATGCGGAGGCGCTGGAGCCGCGTGGCTTTGTTTAGGGGAGGGGCGAGGAGGCGCTGGGGGCGGGCCCGAGCGTGAGGGAGCGGGGCCCCGAGCTCCTGAGGCGGTACGGGGGGACCGGAGCGTGAGGGGGCGGACCGGAGCGTGAGGGGGCGGGGCCCTGCGCTCATGAGGCGGCACGGGGGCGGTCCTGAGTGTGAGGGGGCGGGGCCCCGCGCTCCTGAGGCGGTACGGGGGGGGACCGGAGCGTGAGGGGGCGGACCGGAGCGTGAGGGGGCGGGGCCCCGCGCTCCTGAGGCGGTACGGGGGGGGACCGGAGCGTGAGGGGGCGGACCGGAGCGTGAGGGGGCGGGGCCCTGCGCTCATGAGGCGGCACGGGGGCGGTCCTGAGTGTGAGGGGGCGGGGCCCCGCGCTCCTGAGGCGGTACGGGGGGGACCGGAGCGTGAGGGGGCGGACCGGAGCGTGAGGGGGCGGACCGGAGCGTGAGGGGGCGGGGCCCTGCGCTCCTGAGGCGGCACGGGGGCGGTCCTGAGTGTGAGGGGGCGGGGCCCCGCGCTCCTGAGGCGGCACGGGGGCGGTCCGGAGCGTGAGGGGGCGGGGCTGAGGTCCGGGAGGTGAGTGCGCAGGCGCAGGGAGCGCGGGGGCGTTTGCGCTGGAGTCAGGTGGGCGCCGCTGGGAAGCGATCGGAGAGGACGGTGGTGGGGGTGAGTGTGGGGGTCTGTGCTCTTGCTGCTCCGTGGGGTCGTAAGGCCGCGTGGGGGCCCTGCGCCCCAGGCTGTGGAAGGCTGTGAGCCCGAGGCTGCTTGGGGGCCCGAGCCCGAGGCTGCGTGTGAGGGGAAAGGCCGTCACTGTGTGAAACGTGTGATGGCGTCGGTGTGCGGTGAGGAGAGGGAGTGTGAGAGACGGAGCCGGCTGTGGCGGGGGCGCGGGCGGGCCCCAGGTCCGGGTAATTGCACGGTGTGTCTGTGCTGCTCACTCGGGAGAGCGGCGCCTGCACCCGGAGGGGCTGGGAGCGGGCCCGAGCGTGGGGCCCTGAGGGGGAGGGTGCTCGGAGCGCACGTGTGCGCGGGCGGCAGGCAGGTGCGGGACCTGTTGCTGTCGCCGCCTGGGGTGGCTGTGCGACCCGGTGTCAGTGCTTCTGCAGGTGCGAGTGTGCGGGGTGCCGCCCTGGTGCGGATCCGCCTGTACCTGGAAGGGGGTCCCCGTGGGGAGGATTCCCAGCGGCCGCGTGGGCGCGACGGGCCCTGGTGATACCGATTTTTTTGGAATTTTTGGGCTGGAACCCGGATTCATTGTCTGCCGGAATCGAAGAATGAACCCACGGACAGAAAGTGGTGCAGCAAAGGTGGAGATTTATGGAAGAACAAGGACAGACATCCACGTGGGGAGGGGGGAAGAGTCCCACTGAGTTCCCTATCCCTATGGCTTATGAAGGCTCCCCTCTGATTGGTCACTAGTCCCATGGACTGGTTACTATAGTAACTCCTGGGCTCCAGGTGGAACCTCAACGTGTCATACTTGAGGGTCTCCCCCGCCCCCCCCCCCTTATTGTTTTCCTCTTCCCTTTGGGCTTCCTTCCTTTGTTTTGTAAATGTGACCTTTGGCTCCTTCCACCTCCCTCCTCTTTTTTTTTTTTTTTTTTAATATATTTTATTGTTTTTTTACAGAGAGGAAGGGAGAGGGAAAGAGAAACATGGATGAGAGAGAAACATCGATCAGCTGCCTCCTGCACACCTCCCACTGGGGATGTGCCCGCAACCAAGGTACATGCCCTTGACCAGAATGGAACCCGGGACCCTTCAGTCCGCAGGCCGACGCGCTATCCACTGAGCCACACCAGTCAGGGCCCAGCTCCCTCCTCTTAATGGAAATGTACCTGTTGCTGCCTCCTTGTCTTAAGGAGATGTAAGAGCACCTGGCTTCCGTGTGTGATGGAGATGTACCTTTTCCCGTCTGCAGCCCCGCGCTTTTCCGTGGACCCCAAGTCTAAAAAACCCTTAAGCCTGCCTGTGTTCCCCCAAATTCCTGCTTCCCTAGGCAATGCGAGGCTTGCCTCCTGGAGGACAGGGAAGTTAAGCCGGGTAACGAGTGAGACCCCCAGCATAGCGCTTGCTGAGCCCTGTGGGGGTGCAGGGGTGCCATGGTGATGCTTGGGGGGGGGTCCTTGGAACTTGAACCTGGGCGCTCCTCCTCCAAGCTGAGGAGGGTGGCGCCCCAGTAGCCGAGCTGCCGCTGGTTGTCCGCCTTTGAAAGGAGGGTGGCCCCAGCTGCTGTGGCTCAGTGGATAGAGAGTCGGTCTGCGGACTGAAGGGTCCAGGGTTCGATTCCTGGTCAGGGCACATGCCGGGGTTAGGGGCTTGATCCCCAGTAGGGGGCGTGCAGGAGGCAGCTGAGCAATGATTCTCATCATGGATGTTTTTATCTCTCCCCCTCCCCCTCCCTCTTCAGAAATCAAAAATATATTTTTTAAAAAGCAGAAGAAGGGAGGGCAGGGCGCTCAGCGAGGCCTCTGGGTCCTGTGGAGCTTGGACGCTGACTCAAAGTCACTGGCTGGTTGTGTGACTTTGGGAAAGGTCACTTAAATCCACTGCCCTCGGCTTCACATGCAAAATCGGAATGAGTCCCGGGCTCCTGGTGAGCCTCAGTGGACAGCAGCCGTGCATCAGTGGCGGTGGCTTTGTCACTGACATCTTTTTTAAAAAAACACACACACTTTTACTGATTTCAGAGAGGAAGGAAGAGGGAGAGAGAGAAACATCCATGTTGAGAGAGAATCATGGATCGGCTGCCTCCTGCACGCCCTCCACTGGGGATGGAGCCCACAACCCGGGTCTGTGCCCTTGACCGGAATCGAACCTGGGACCCTTCAGTCCGCAGGCCAACGCTCTATCCACTGAGCCACACCAGCCAGGGCCGTCATTGACAACTTAATGGGAAGGACGCCCAGAGAGATTTCCTCGCCTGGGTTCCGGGAGGACAGAAGCAGGCGGCGTCCTGGGTGGAGGGGAGACCTGAGCGGGGCCTGTGGAAGGAGGGGTCCCCTTAGCATGAGCTGGAGGCAGCTCTGCGTCTAGACCAGTTCTCCCTGTGGGTGCTTTGGGCCGGATACCTGGGCGGGCACGGGGCCTGTGAGTTGTACGATTGCCCCTGGCCTCCACCCACCAGCTGCCAGCAGCGCACGCCCTGCCCCAAAGGTGAAAGCCACATGTCCCCAAACACTGCCAGGGGTCCCCCGGGCGGCAACATCACCCCGTTAAGAGTCACTGTGGGCAGGACCGTGATGAGGGCCCCTGGTGGACAGCCCCAAGATGGGAGGAAGAGGAGGAGAGGTGCTGAGGGATGATGTCCCCAGATGCGAAGGCGGGGGTAGGGGGTGCGGGGGCGGGGGGGGTGGCCTGCAGCCGGGGGAGGCTCTGAGAGGCAGGCACCTGTCTGCCATGGCCAGGTCCGTGCAGGCCAGCGGATGAGACAGACCAGGTTGCTACTCACCTGTGTTAGAAAGAAGGCGAGCCCCGAGGCAGGGGCCCTGGTAGGGCACAAACACAAGGCGAACATCTGTGCAGGAGGGTGCACCCCCAGCTGTGGTCTGCTGGAACTTACAGTCCCTGACACGTGACCTGTCCTTGGCTCTTGATTGGAGCTCAGGCGCACAGTCTTTCGCGATTGGCTAACTCAGAGGGAGGGGCTGGCCTTTGGCATTTTGAGACGGCGGCCCCCCGGGGAGCTGCCAGCCCTGCAGCCTCCCTGGCGGCTGCCAAGCCCACAGTGGCGGCCATTGGAACTGTTCTTTGGCAGAAAAGGTGACAGTATTCGCACGCCCGGAGCTTGCATCCCGTAAGGAGACCCGGGTTAAACCTTGCACAGGCGGCTCAGTGGCTGAGCGTCCACCTAAGAACCAGGAGGCGGCAGTTCGATTCCAGGTCCGGGCACGTGCCCGGGTGGTGGGCTCCATCCCCAGTGCGGGGGTGCAGGAGGCAGCCGGTCAATCCTTCTCTCTCGTCGTTGATGTTTCTATCTCTCCCTCTCTGAAATCAATAAAAATATACTTAAATAAATCTGTAACGGGTGACTATTTTGAAAAGTAAAGTAGGGCCCGTCCACCTATGAACCAGGAGGCCGTAGTTCGATTCCCGGTCGGGGCACATGCCCAGTTGTGGGCTCGGTCCCCATTGGGGGGCGTAAGGGGGGCAGCCGATCAATGATTTCCTCTCATCGTTGATGTTTCTAACTCTCTCCCTCTCCCTTCTTTTCTGAAATCAATAGAAAATATTTTTTAATATATTTTATTGATTTTTTACAGAGAGGAAGGGAGAGGGATAGAGAGTCAGAAACATGGATCAGCTGCCTCCTGCACGCCCCCCCCACTGGGGATGTGCCCGCAACCAAGGTACATGCCCTTGACCGGAATCGAACCCGGGACCCTTCAGTCCGCAGGCTGATGCTCTGTCCACTGAGCCACACCAGTCAGGGCTAGAAAATATTTTTTTAGAGAAAAGTGAAGCACGTGAAGGGATTGTGGGATGGCAGTAGGTGCTGTGTCCAGAGTCAGCACCCCGGCTTCCGTGGGCATCCCAGTCTCTGAAGCAGGAGTGGCCACCAGCCCTCCACCTGCTCCGTCTTTTCTCCTCCGGCCCCACCTGGCGGCCCAGGACCGAGCAGGGGTTCGGCCTTGGCTCTGAGGAGCTCACCTTGGGAAGCTTTGGGGAGTGAGAAGAGGCCAGACTCCGTCCTCAGAGATCCTGCTTCCATGGGCCTGGCGTGGGCACAGCCGTGCCCGGTCACCAAGCAGCTCCCAAGGGATTCTGGGTCACAGGCTCCGCGGGCGTCTGGTAGTGAAGGCCATGAACCGGGGAGGGGGCGGGGGGCGGGGGCGGGGCCAGTGCTTTCAGGATCAGCAGAGGCGGCCTGACCCTGCGCCTCCCCTGCGCCTCCCCGCGGAGGGGACATTCCCAGCCCCATGGGCCCGCCTCCGCGTGCGTCCCGGGGCGTCTCTGCGTGTCGCTGGCCTCTGGGCCGCAGGCAGGGAAGGGCTGCCTTCCGGTGCGTGCCAGGCTCTGGCTGCGAGGAAGCGTGTGCGGAAGGGGCGGGAGGACCGGCCGGGAGCCGGGAGCCAGCTCAGGTCACTGCCCTGCAGCCGCGGGGGAGGCAGGCTTCCTTCGCCCCGTCGCGCAGGTGAGCAGGCTGAGGCCGAGTCGCTGCCCCGCAGCGGGCCGTGGGCAGGGGCGGGCTTCGCGCCAGGACCCCTCGCGTCACGCTGCTGCTCTCCTCCCCAGCGCGCTGAGCTCCCCGGAGAACGTTGCCTTGTGGACAAGAACGTGCTTCTCCGGCTCGGCGGCCGATGAGAAACCGCAGGGCGAGCCAGCCATGTTCCTATCCGGTAAGCACCTGCGAGCATGCCTTTTTCCTTTTACGTTCACACGAGTCAGATTTATCGCGACTGAACACTAAGGTTTCTTTATCAGAACACGGAAGAAGCAGAAACCACCAGCGAGAGCTTTCCTGTAGTGAGGCGGCTGATTGGGGGGGGGGGGGGGGCGGCCACGGAGCCAGGCAGCCCGCCGCCTCTGCTGTTGGAGGGCGTCAGCCACTGTGTGCGGCCTCCCGGCAGCGGCTCCCAGGCTCTCCTGGCCGGTCCCGGGTCTGGGGAAGGAGCCGGGAGGCCTGGCGTCGTGTTAACACAGCCCTGGAGAAGGACCGCCGGCGCGTGGCCTTAGCCTCTCAGTGCTGCTGTCCCCTCCCCTGTTAGATGGGGAACAGACGGGACTCCGCCCAGCGCGCTGAGGGTTAGGTGGAGTCTGTGTGTAACGTTGGCCTCCCACGTGCTACCAGTTTGGGCCCTACAACCTCTTCCCACCTCGATCCTTCTTCCCCTCCACCTTTGTGCCCGTCTCACCTCCGAGAGGTTCACCGTAAACTTTTATTTATTTATTTATTTTTTGGTCTTGCTTTCAGAGAGGAAGGGAGAGGGAGAGAGAGTTAGAAACATCGATGAGAGAGAAACATGGATCAGCTGCCTCCTGCACACCTCCCACTGGGGATGTGCCCGCAACCAAGGTACATGCCCTTGACCGGAATCAAACCTGGGACCCTTCAGTCCGCAGGCTGACGCTCTATCCACTGAGCCACACCGGGTAGGGCCGTCTTCTGTTCTAATGAGGAGACTCTGGGTGGGGGCTGTCCCCCCAAAAGACCAGCTACAATTGGAAGCTTGGCATTTCAGCACCCCCTTCTCCTGAGAGGGGAGAGGGGCTGGAAGCAGTTAGTGACCGATCACACCCATGTGATCCCTAAACGGGGGGGGGGGGGGGGGGTTCAGAGAGCTCCTGGGTTAGGGAACACTTCCACGCACCGGAGGCTCCTGTACCCGGGGCCCTCCCCGCCCTCGCCCTGCCTCCCTGCTCACCTGTGTCTTCTGTCACAGCCTATGTCATAAACCGCCACACGGAAGGCATATTTCCCAGAGTCCCGCAAGGCATCGCAGCAAATCATGGACCCCAGGGAGAAGGTCGTGGGAACCTCGCCTTGGCCACGTCGGACGGAGGTCTTGGGGCCCCTGGGCTCCTACTGCTGGCGACCGGCGTCTGGGTCCCGGTAGCGAGTGAGAATCGGGTGATGCTGCAGGACACCCCTCTCCCGGGACACACACGTGCTCACATCACGAACGCACACGCACCGGACGGAGGTGAGAACCCCGGGAGCACAAAGCGCAGCCCGCAGTGCGGAGAAAGACAGCTTTTCCCCAAACACTGCGGTCTGCTGGCTTAGTGTGTGCTGCTTACGGTCTGTCTGCACCAACTCAGGTGCTGCCCGCGGGGCGAGGCCCCGTGCACCCCCGTGCCCTGGCCCGGGCCCGGCACACGGCAGGGGCTGGCTGAAGCTGCCCCCCACAACGGGGTGGCCCCAGAGTGAATAGAACTCCCTCTACCGCGTCTTCACGGCCGGCCCGGCCCGAGGCCTGTGCGGGTATCACGGGGGAAACTGTGGGACCCCTCCCGTCCTCTCCGGACACTGCGAGCTGACCTTTGGTGCTCTGCGTGTGCGTGCATGTGAGCACGTACATGTCCAGGGCGAGGGGCTCCGGGCTCTCACCCTGGAGACTCCAGGACCACCCAGAAGGCCGGCCAGCCTCCTGACCTCTCTTCTCCCGCAGCCCCGCCTGCCCTGCGCGCTGCCCCTCCCCCGACAAGGACGCTCGGTGAGGAGGCAAGGATGCCAGTCCTACGGTTGAAGCCCAAGCCCAGGGTAAGCAGCCATTGCCCTTCCTTCCGGAGTGTTCCGTCTTGTAAGGCCTGGACCGGGTGCTTTCCCTCCATGGCCCGTCCTGCCTCATGGAGACCCAGCCCAGGCCTGTCCCCAGGTCCCTGCCATCACCACGGGGGAGCGCGAGGAGGGCCTTTGTTTCAGAGTGCACGCGACCGCTCCCGTTCCTTCAGCACCTCGGGGTTCCTGCCGGTGCCAAGAAACGCCCTCCCCAGGGGAAGACGGCATCCGCTGATTTCTCGGGGAGACAGCCCCCGCACCCCTCCTCAGAACCTGCTTGGGGGGGGGGGGGGTCCATGTTGCGCTCCAGAGGTAACCTCCTAACATCGCTTTGTCTCTACTTACACAACCCATCTCACAAGGAGAAAACCCCTCTGCCTTTAAGAGACTCCCGTAACTGCTCAGACCGTGAGGTGGCAAGGCCGGCCCCCTGGACGAGCTGGCTTCAGCTCTGTGGAGTGATGGACAGTGCGGTGGCTTTCTGCCGATGCCTCTCGAGGCCGTTTCTCATGACCAGCTCCGCTCTGCACTGTGTGTGGGTTCCCTGTGGCTGCACGCGTCACCACTAACTTGGCAGCAGGCATGCGTTCTCACCCGTTCCCGTCTGGGAGCCGGGCACAGCCTGGCCTCTGCTGTGGGTCTCACACGGCTGAAATCCAGGTGTCGGCTGGCTGCGGCCTCACCTTCTCCTGCTTTCCACGCTGCCCTTCTTCCATCTTCAAACCAGCACCCGCAGGCCCAACCCAGCTCCTGCCTGGGTCTCCCTGGCTCCCGCCCTCCTTGCCTGTGATGGGCAGGAGAGAAGCCAGCACTCGGCCTGTGCTCTGCGTGTGCATGGCTGGGGCACCCCCTAAGCATCCGGCCAGCTACACAGCCCTGGCCGTCCCCCTGCTTCGGGCCACTGGTTAGTAAGACCTTGATGACACCTGCAGAGACCCCTGTGCCAGAGGGATATACTCACGGGCCCTTCAGTGAGCGAGGAGTTGGCCCTGGGCCGAGTCAGGCTGCCAGCTCCTCCGTGCAGGACTGAGAGCGTCGCTAAGTCACCTCCCCTTCCCCCTCCCCCTCCCCTCGTCAGTCAGTGCTGCGGTCCTCTCGGGGTGCCGCATCGCAGCTACCGTGAGCGCCGAGGAAGGCCAGTGTGTGCGTGTAGGAGCCTAGGAGGATGCCTGGACTCAGTGCCCAGAAGTCCAAGTTGAAACGCCTTCTGTGCAAGTCTTTTTTTTTTTTTTCTTTTTTTTTTTTTTTTCATATGTTTGTATTGACTTTAGAGAGGAAGGGAGAGGGAGAGAGAGAGAGAAACATCCATGATGAGAGAGAATCACGGATCTGCTGCCTCCTGCACGCCGCCTACTGGGGGTCGAGCCCGCATCCTGGGCATGTGCCCTGACCAGGATCAAACCATGACCTCCTGGTTCGTAGGTCAGCACTCAACGGCTGAGCCGGGCACGCAGCCTTTAAAATCAGACCACGCTGCGTTCTGTTGTGCTAATTCTCCTGCCCCTTTGGGCTCCGATCTCCAGATGTCCTGAGTAGGTTCCTGGCCCCCGTGTCTCCGTGTTTGGGACAAGTCCGCTGTCTGCTCCAGGTGTGGACGCACGAGCCCCCCGTGACCGATGTGGGATTTCCATTGCAGGCGGCGGTGACGTTCGGGGACCTGGCCGTCTATTTCTCCCAGGAGGAGTGGCAGAGGCTGAGCCCCACGCAGAGGGGTCTGTACAGGGACGTCATGTTGGAGACCTACCAGACCCTGGCCTCTCTCGGTGAGCCCCGCCCCGCCGCCCTGAGGAACGGGAATCTGGCCGTCGTCAGGGAAGCAGAAGCCACCCCAGTTAGGGTTTGCTTTCTCTTTAGCAGCTCACACACTGTACATGACCGCCAGCACTCACTCTCCGTGTCCCCACCCACGCACACTAACCCCCCACTTAGCAAACACTAGTCCCTCTCCCCCGCTAGGACGTGCATGGACATGGAATCACACAGGACGTGGTTCTTCCATGGAGCTCTGTGTTTTCAAGGTTCATCCACACCGTAGCGGGTGACGGGACACTCCCAGCACGTTCCTTTGTATGGCCCATTAACATCCCATGTCACAGGCCTCATTTGTGAACCCATGATGGGCGTGTGTGCTGTGTCAACTCTGCAGCTCTTAGAATATGCCGCTGTGAACATTGTGTCTGAGTTTTGGGGGGATGCATATTTTCATTTCTCTTGGGCATGTAGATAGGAGTGGAATTGCTGGTCAGGTAGTCGCTGTGTATGTAACCCTTGGAGGACTTAGCTTGTGTTGAGAGAGAGTGACTAATGTCGGGAAGTCACGTAACAGGCTGTTAAAGGGGCACAGTGGGCACGGGTGAGGCAGATGGCACTGCAGACGCAGCCACCGCCCAGGGCACGGGAGAGGCTGGGCTCTCGGGACTGAGGGATGCACTGACTGGCTTTGTACTCCTGAGGGGCAAGAGAGGGCCAGCTCTGGGAGTGGGTGGGAAAAAAGGAACTGAAACTGCAGAGCCCCTGCTGGTAGATGCTCTCGGGGAGCGGCTGGCGAAGGGGGGTGTGGGGTGCAGAGCAGACAGGGCTGGGGTCGGCAGCCGGCAGGCAGAAGCTTAATGACCAGCCTCGAGCTTCTGCTCCAACTTTTCAGGAAACCAGCTGGCTCTGTAGTTAGGAAGGAGAATCGGCCGGCGGTGCCTGCGATTGCATCCTCCTCGTTCTCCAGCGGCCCTCGGCCTCCCTCCGCTCCCTTTGTGCCCACAAATCCCTTCCCATCGGCACAGGGTGTGCCCCGGCACCGTGGTGCCCGCATCATGCTCAATCCCAGTGTTTTCCCATGTGCAGGACTGTCCTGTCGGAAGCCAAATGTGATTACCTTGTTGGAGAAAGGGAAAGCACCCTGGATGGAGGGAAGACGCCGCGGCCTGGGTGAGTGACGGAGCCTGGGTCTGGGACTGTGTACGAGCACGCTCCGTAGCGGGAGGGCCACGGGCGGGCTGACCCTCGAGAGCCCCTCCCCACCTCCTGGCCCCGGGCCTGTGCAGGATTCAGGCCTCTCCTCCCAGGGAGAGAGTGCCGTTTTATAGGCCCTTCCTGGGTACAGACACGCTTCCAAATGCAGGCGCTCCCAGCCGCGCTGGGAGGCAGGTGCTGTTATTCCTGTGCCGTGGGCGAGAACACGGAGACCCAGCTGGGGGGTGGCAGGGAGCTGGGTGTGAACCCCAGCTTTTAGTCTCAGAAGCTCGGGTCTTCGCAGCCTTGTCCACACCCATCACTTTCCCTGCCTCAGCATTCACACTCCCTCAGAGAAAGCACATTCCCGCTGCTTCAGTGAGAGCACTCCTGCAGTCATGTTCCAGCTGCAGCATTTTCTTCAGTCCTTCCAGAAATTAAAAATCTCTTCCACACTGTTCATTTTGACTGCTTCGTAAGAACTCGTTCCCTTGTCTAATAGAGTCCTCTGTGGTTGATGAAGTTGTGTGGGGTTTTTACATTTCTATGAGGCTTTTTAGTTGTGGTAAAAGGTATCCTCCTATGTAATAAAGAGCTAACATGCTAATGGTCCTCACGCCGTAACTGCCGATCGATCACCAGGAGGCTGCCGGGACAACAGACGTGTTCGGGTGCGCGGGGCTGCGTGCCCCGCGTGGAGGCAGTACACGCAGCAGAAAATGGCTGAAGAGCAGCAAACCTCTAACGCCGAAAGAATGCGATGCTGGCAACAAAATTTATCTGAACAGCATCATACCTCTAACGCTGAAAGAATGCAATGCTGGCAACAAAATTTATCTCAACAGCATCATACCTCTAATGCTGGAAGCAGGCAATGCTGGCAACAAAATTTATCTGAACAGCAACATACCTCTAACGCTGAAAGAATGCAATGCTGGCAACAAAATTTATCTCAACAGCATCATACCTCTAATGCTGAAAGCAGGCAATGCTGGCAACAAAATTTATCTCAACAGCAACATACTTCTAACGCTGAAAGAATGCAATGCTGGCAACAAAATTTATCTCAACAGCAACATACCTCTAACGCCGAAAGAAGGCGATGCTGGCGACGGAATTTATCCGAAGAGCAGCTATTGGCACAACGAAGATCTGCAGCCGAAAGAAGCCGGCGTTATCGACAGAAAATGTCTAAAGAGCAGCGTGCCGCTGACACTGAAAGAAGGCGGCGTTGGCGACAGAATTTATCTGGAGAGAAACTATTGGCGCAGCGTAGATCTGAAGCCGAAAGGAGGCGGCGTTATCGACAGAAAATGTCTGAAGAGCAGCGTGCCTTGGAGGTTGAAAAAAGGCGGCTTCGGCGACAGAAGGCATCTCAGGGGGAGCTGTTGGCACAATGTAGCTCATTAAAGATGAAGCTGCAGGTACAATTGTTTCTCGAAAAAATGAGCAGATTGAAAAATTAAATGAAGAAACTTTGGATATA
Organism: Plecotus auritus; assembly: GCF_963455305.1. Taxonomy (NCBI): domain Eukaryota; kingdom Metazoa; phylum Chordata; class Mammalia; order Chiroptera; family Vespertilionidae; genus Plecotus; species Plecotus auritus. Next base: position 3,115,448 of record NC_137785.1, on the reverse strand, counting down.
CTCAATGGAGATTTTCACACGTATTTGAGTGATGATTCCATTGATTCAACAGGTGATGCCGAAAGGAAAACTTTCCTATCGAATTTCTTAATAGTATCACTCCTTCACGAATGCCCTGTCATAAATTAAAATTGAAAAGTGGTACAGTCGTCATGCTACTGACAAAGCTTAATAATAAATAGGTCTTTGTAATGGTCCTCGATGTATTATCGAAAGACTGTGACCTAACATAATCGAATCAGAAGTATTAACAGGATCTGTAGAGGGAGAGATTGTTCTGATTCCAAGAATTGATTTGTCCCCATCAGACACTGGCTTCCCATTTAAATTGATTCGAAGACAGTTTCCCGTGATACCAGCATTTGGGATGACTATTAATAAATCACAAGGACAAACTGTAGACAAAGTGGGAATATTCCTACCTGAACCCGTTTTCAGACATGGTCAGTTATATGTTGTTTCTCTTTTGAGTTCAAGGAGTGTGTGACGTTAAAGTTGTAAATATTTCATCACAAAGGAAATTAGTCCAGCATTCTGAAAGTGTTTTCACTCTTAATGTGGTGGTATACAGGGAGATACTAGAGTAAGTTTAATTTATCAGTTATTGTTTGTGTCAGGGTTATTTTTCTATCATGTTTTTGTTGTTTTCAGATCATGTTTTTGTTACTTTTATATTATGTCTTATGTTATTGTTTATTAATAAATTTATTATTTTCCTAGACATTTTACCAATTTTTTTTCATCTCTGACACTTCAGTTATAAAGAAAGGGCAAATAGCAATACTGAAATGTTTCCTGTAAATAATTTCCCTTTCAATGTGCACGAAGTTCATGCACCAGGCCCCAGTGACATTAAATACGCCACCTTAACCGTTCTTAAATGTGCGGTTGAGTCTATTCACGTCATGCGGCAGATCTCTAGAATGTTGTATCTTGCAACACTGAAACTCTGCCCTCTAATTGTTGGTCCTCCCCAGCCCCTGGCAGCCACCTTCCTGCCCTGTCTCTGCAATTAGGACGACTGTGACTATTTCATAGGAATGGAATCACACAGTATTTCACCTTTCTGACTGGCTTTTTTTAAAAATATATATATATTTTTTTGTTGATTTTACAGAGAGAGGAAGGGAGAGAGATGGAGAGTTAGAACCATTGGTGAGAGAGAAACGTCAATCAGCTGCCTCCTGCACACCCCCTACTGGGGATGTGCCCGCAACCAAGGTACATGCCCTTGACTGGAATCGAACCTGGGACCTTTCAGCCAACGCTCTATCCACTGAGCCACACCGGTCAGGGCTGGCTTTTTTTTTTGCTTTTTTTTTTCTTTAATGGCCTTGAGGTTCGTCCCCATAGCATGTGACAGAATTTCCTTCTTTTTAAGGGCTATAAAATAGTCCATTGTGTATATACAAATTCTGCCTTCCGTATCGGTTCCCCATTTGTGAATATAACCAGCTGTGGATTGAGAACGTTTTGGGGAATGAGGCGATAAGGACACATACGTAATTATAAGTGTTCTCTCACCGCATCCATCGCGGCTGGAGAGCGGTCCAGTTCCTCAGTAGGGGCGGCTGGGGATTGAGAAAATGAAAGAGACAGACAAAGTGATAGAAAGGAGAACCTGGGGCCAGGTGGGACAGCTGTCCCTCTGGTGGAGAGACAGTGACCCAGACCCGGTACGGTGCGTTTCTTTTATACAGTGAGATACCATGAAGTTTTTTTACTAAAGTTTAAGATAAAGAAAATTATGTGCGTTCTTGTGGCTTCTGGGTGATTGTCACTTCTGGCTGGGCCTGGATGATTGTGTCCGTTCCTGGTTGCCGGGGGTCTTGTCCAGCACCTAGAAGGGTTCAGGAATCTGGAGAAAGGCTGTGGTAAATTATTCAAAGAGTCCAGAGACGCAACATAATTTTAGAAGGCATTTTGGGGGAGCCAGAGGAGACGTAGCTAAAGCAACCAAGTCCTCCAGAGCTCCTCTGTTCCCGGCGGCCAGAACCGAAGGGTAGAGTAGCCCTTGGCCGCCGGGTGGTGAGGGGCGGGGGGCTGCCCTGCCTGTCCCGGCGACGTGCAACGCACAGACACCGCGCAGAGCCGCCTGGAGGGTCCCCGCGGGCGGGCCGGGCGCGGTAACAAGTTTGCGCTTGGCTTCCCCAAGGACACAACCGCAGCTACATTGTAGCGGGTGGGGGTCCCGGCCCCACCTTGTCTGCGGGGGCGAGAGCGGGTCTCGGAGCGACCTGGGGCCTGGGGAGTTTGTCTCGAACGCCTGCCGATGCAGCGGTCTGAGTTCTAAGCGCAGGTTGAAAACGACAGGTACAAGCCGTTGTTGCTGGGATGCTGGCATTTTAACGGACTCCAAACCAACTTTCAGGCTAAGTGCGCATAACGAGGTCAGGCGTGGTTATGTAAGTTGTAGCAGCTGCTGTCCACAGATGCTGGTGGTGAAAGAACCTCGTTTTCATCTAATTCTCACAACTCTGTGAAGTCAGCACTGTTTTCTAAATTTACAGATAAAGCAACATTAAGTCCCCCCACACACACACACACACCCACCCCAACCCTACAAGGACTCGGGGCCACCCCTATATCCACCAGGGACATACTAGGGTCAAACCCTAGGTACAGCATGAGGACCCACCTCCTCTGGACCTGGCTTACACCTTTTTTTGCAAAAAAAAAACAACAAACCAGAATGCTTCTAATATTCAAAAAAAATAAAAAAGAAAGAAACCAAGTCCTCTTGAATCGCCAGAACCTTTGCTCTTTATTAACATAAACTAGAGGTCCGGTGCATGAAATTCGTGCACAGGGGTGGAGGGTCCCTCAGTCCAGCCTTCACCCTCCAATCCAGGACCACTTAGGGGATATCCCTCTCACAGTCCTGGAACACTGACTACTAATCACTCGACTGTCTGGTCACCCCTAACTGCCCGCCCTGATAGCCCCTCAGTGCCTCTGCCAGCAGGACTGGTCGCCCCTAACTTAACTGCCCCCACCCGCCGGCCTTGTCACTCCCAACTGTCCTCCCCTTGCTGACCTGGTCACCCCTCACATCCCCCCTCCCCGCCCACCAGCCTGGGTCACCCCACGCAGCCTGCTGTTTGGTCGTCCCTCACTAATCCCGCTGCTGGCCTGGTCGCCCCATGCAGCCTACTTGTTCAGTCATTTGGTTGTCCCTCGGGCCAGCCCTGGGCGGCTGGGCAGCCACCATCTGAGGCTTTCCTGCACTTCCAGCCAGCCCTGGGCAGCTGGGGGGTTGAGGGGACTGGGCATCGCCATCTTGTGGCTGTGGGCACTGCCAACTTTGAGGGTGGGGCAGTCAATTACCGTATTCCCTCCTCATTGGCTGTGGGCACCACCGTCTTTTAAGGCGGGGCAGTCAATTACCGTATTCCCTCCTCATTGGCTGTGGGTGCTGTCATCTTTGCGATGCTGCGGGTGTCAATTAGCATATTCCCTCTTTAATAGATTGGATTGTCCTAAGGCAAGGTAGATAATACACCTCAGAGGCCAAGGTTTAATAGACAGAGATATTGTTGGATTGGGAGAACTGCCTTCCGCTGTTCAGGTGTTTGGCCAGTAGGAGGCAATAACATGTAGACTGAAATGCCTTCAACTGTCTGGCCGCAAGCCATCATTTATGCCTCCTCCTCAGTTTTGGGGAAATGCCCTCAGCCATTTCCGGCAGGCAGTAATGTGATTGTCCAGCCCTCGCTGAAGGCTCAAGGTCCACCCACCTTCTGATGAACTTCGTGCATTTATGACCTGCTGGAATTACCTTCTGGCATATCACTCTTGTTGATTTTTAATAAGTTTTAAAATTGGACACATTCATGTCCTTTTTAAATTGCTGCTAGGCCTTAAAGCAGGGGTCCTCAAACTGCGGCCCGCGGGCCACATGCGGCCCGCGGAGGACATGGATCCGGCCCGCCGGGTGCCGCTGCCTGTCCTGCTTAGCAGCCGACGCATACCGGGCCAGCAGTGCGCATAGGAATTTGTTCATAGTTTTTTTTTTAAACTATAGTCCGGCCCTCCAACCGTCTGAGGGACAGGGAACTGGCCCCCTGTTTAAAAAGTCTGTGGACCCCTGCTAAAGGTTTCTCTTTGGGCCAACAAGTTCTTTCAGTCCCAGTTTCAATGTCCCAACAGTTTTTTATGTGTGCATGCCAGCAGTGATATTCTAGCTCTGAATTTGGACAAACGGCGGGCAGTGCACGTCCAACCTTCTTTGCCTTGGTCCTGGGCAACCTGCAGCAGCACACAGCTGCTGATGGCTAGCATGGCACGGCGTCTTCACCATCTCCGTCTCTGGACCGTTTCTCCTCTTCAGCGTGTTGTTTGGGGGGGCCACTGCTGGTCTGTGGCTGGAGCCATCTGGTCAGTTCATCTCGAATCCATTGTTTTAAGAATCCACAGGAGCTTGGAGGAGTTTTCTGGAAATCCACAAGCATATTCTCAACCAAAGGTTAGATTAAGGAATCTTCTAGAAACTAGACTTGGGATCCTTTTCCTTTTTTGCCCAAACGATTTTCCTTGGGCATATGTTGACAACAAAGGTGTATGCATGGGTGTCTTGCCATCAGCATTACAAGTGAAAAAATGTTTAAAAAATTTTCTTGACGGAATGTACTTCCAGGGAATTATTCCACTATCCCCCCCCCCCCCCCATTTTTGATTGAAGTATGAGGAGGCTTTTGGAAATGTTGCAATGCAGTCTTGATAACTTTTAATTTTTTGCACAGAAATAGGACTGTTCTGGATTCATTACATGGTAAGCAGCTTTTACTATGAGAAGAACTGTCAGTAAAGAATTAGTTGCCGAAACCGGTTTGGCTCAGTGGATAGAGCGTCGGCCTGCGGACTGAAGGATCCCGGGTTCGATTCCGGTCAAGGGCATGGACCTTGGTTGCGGGCACATCCCCAGTGGGAGGTGTGCAGGAGGCAGCTGATAGATGTTTCTCTCTCATCGATGTTTCTAGCTCTCTATCCCTCTCCCTTCCTCTCTGTGAAATATCAATAAAATATATTTAAAAAAAAAAAAGAATTAGTTAATGCTTTAAGAATAGATTCCTGCCCAGTACAATTAGGTTCCATGAATATTTACTTATTTCAATTTGCCAATTTAAATTAATTAGAAATAAGGTTTATTTTTAAAATGACACTACATTTTTTGCTATTCGTCTTTGAGTAATTTTACATACTTTTCTTTTTTAGGCCTAACTCATTGAATTTTAATTACAGTTAGACATTTGAAGGAAACCTCTCTTTATTTCCATCCAGATTAATTTTTAGGCCAGCGTTTAAAGAGTTTCTTTTAGCCCTAACCAGTTTGGCTCTGGATAGAGCATCGGCCTGCGGACTGAAAGATGCCAAGTTCGATTCCGGTCAAGGGCATGTATCTTGGTTGCTGGCACATCCCCAGTAGGAAGTGTGCAGGAAGCAGCTGATTGATGTTTCTCTCTCATGGATATTTCTAACTCTCTCTCCCACTTCCTCTCTGTAAAAAAATCAATAAAATATATATTAAAAAAAAGAGTTTCTTTTAAAGATCTTTTTCTTTTTTACACTAAGCAACAAGGTAACAATTGTCATTACTTTTTTTATGCTGACTGATACTACCAGGCCATGAAGTCATCGTAAGGACTCCCGTTATATTTATGATGGCTATTATTTATGATCATATTTAATGATTGAATAACAATTTTTAGTTTATCCCATAAATATTAGCAGAAGAGATTACAAAATTTTCAAATTTCTCCTTTTTATTAATTTTAGAATTTTATTTTTAAAGAGTATCCCCTTTGCCGAAACAGGTGTGGCTCAGTGGATAGAGCGTCAGCCTGTGGACTGAAGAGTCCCAGGTTTGATTCCGGTCAAGGGCATGTACCTTGTTTGTGGGCACATCCCCAGTAGGAGGTGTGCAGGAGGCAGCTGACCGATGTTTCTCTCTCATCGATGTTTCTAACTAACTCTCTCCCTTCCTCTCTGTAAAAAATCAATAAAATATATAAGAAAAAGAGTATCCCCTTTGGCTTATTTGCATATACAGAGGGATTATGGGAAGTCTCAGTAAATTTCAGTGGTCTTTACTTGAATCCAATTGCTTATAAAAGTATTGTCTTCTCATATAATTTAATTTATATGAGACCTTGATTGTATTTTAAAAAGCTAATTTATTAAGTAGAGTGGGTATTTTTATTAAAAAAGCAAATTTAGAAATTTATACGTTTTGACCCAAGAGGCACAAACGCTGCCCCACCCCCAGCCTATTTAAAATGCAGGCCGCTTCTGGTTCTTGTCTTTCAAATTCCGTCTTAAAATTCTGCTGTCGAATTTTAGGAAATATTTAACCTACTTTATTTTGCCATCCTGAGAGGACAAAACCTTCATAATATTTAAGATATATGTATATAAGTAAAATATAGTTACTAATTTTTATTTGATAAAGCTTGCCATGTGATTTCAAGTACATTAGATCAGTTTAATTTCAAAAATATTTCCTTTACGAAGAGAGAATACATTCTTGAAAACACTTCAGGGCCTGTGAAATGCTCAAAAAGTCACTTTCGGTTAAAGTCTTGAAATTTAACTTGGAAAGACCATCAAATGTATATACAGTGAGTGGCCAGATTATTATGCATTCAGAGATCATGATAATATGGCCACTCAGTGTATATCCAATATAATAAAAGGCTAATATGCAAATTGTCCCCTCGACCAGGAATTCGACCAGCAGGAAGGCCGGCCAACCGCCCATGTCCCCTCCCCCTGGCCAGGCTGGCTGGACCCCACCCATGCACGAATTCATGCACCGGGCCTCTAATATATATATGTGCGCACACACATTGAGTGGCCACATTATTATGTGTTCAGAAATCATAATCTGGCCACTCAGTGTATACATGATTTAAAGATTATATACTTTTTATAATTATTAAAAGATATCAATTAAATTTAAACTGGTGTTTATATGAAAAACTTAGTTGAGATTACAGAATTAATCCCTTTTTAAAATTAGACCATATAAATGACATATTTTAGAATTCTACCTTTTTTTTTCTTCTTTTTTTTAAATACATTTTATTGATTTTTTTTACAGAGAGGAAAGGAAAGGGATAGAGAGTCAGAAACATCGATGAGAGAGAAACATCCATCAGCTGCCTCCTGCATACTCCCCACTGGGGATGTGCCCGCAACCAAGGTACATGCCCTTGACCGGAATCGAACCTGGGACCCTTAAGTCCGCAGGCCGACGATCTATCCACAGAGCCAAACCGGTTAAGGCGGAATTCTACCTTTTCTAGAGAAAATACAACAATTATTTTCTCAAAAATAAATTTTTATATTTTAGGCATTTTGTTACCAAAGTTATATAATTTCTCCTAAATTAATTTGAATTTTAAACTCTTAGAAGTCTTAAATTTTTTGCTTGCAAATTAAATATTTAGCATTTCTTAGATTAGTAATAACTTTACATTTTTATGTTATTCATTTATTTTTTAAAATATATTTCATTGATTTTTACAGAGAGGAAGGGAGAGGGATAGAGAGTCAGAAACATCAATGAGAGAGGAACATCGATCAGCTGCCTTCTGCACACCCCCCACTGGGGATGTGCCCGCAACCAAGGTATATGCCCTTGACTGGAATCGAACCTGGGACCCCTCAGTCTGCAGGCCAACACACCATCCACTGAGCCAAACCGGTTAGGGCATAACTTTACATTTTTAAGACTAAATTTCAGTGCTCGCTTCGGCAGCACATACACTAAAATTGGAATGATACAGAGAAGATTAGCATGGCCCCTGCACATGGATGACATGCAAATTGGTGAAGCGTTTCCTATTTTAAAAAAATTTTTTCAAAAACAAAAGACATAATTAATAGATTGAATTCTTTCCTCTAGAATCTATAGAATCTAAGAGTCTAGATTTTTCATGAAGCAAATTTAGATTAACATTTCAGTATTTTGTCACTTCAAAATTCCTAGATATTCAATAATTTTTATTTTTTATTATTTTTTTTTAAATTTTAATGATTTCAGAAAGGAAGGGAGAGGAAGAGAGAGAGAGAAACATCAATGATGAGAGAGAATCATTGATTGGCTGCCTCCTGCATGCCCCCTACTAGGGATTGAGCCCGCAACCTGGTCATGTGCCCTTGACTGGAATCTAACCCAGGATCTTTCAGTCCACAGTCCCGACACTATCCACTGAGCCAAACCAGCTAGGGATAAATTTTATTTTTTAATTTAATTCAGTAAATTTCCAAAGTTCTTTAAGTTTCCAAACGAGTTTGGAGGAAGCCTGTAGCCATTTAAATGCAAAGTAGCTATATTCTTTTGTAGATTACTGCCACAGGGAAATAGCTTGACTTCACAATGATGCCCTAACCGGTTTGGCTCAGTGGCTAGAGCGTCGGCCTGCGGACTGAAAGGTCCCAGGTTCGATTCCGGTCAAGGGCATGTACCTTGGTTGCGGGCACATCCCCTGCAAGGGGTGTGCAGGAGGCAGCTGATCGATGTTTCTCATCGATGTTTCTAGCTTTCTATCCCTCTCCTTTCTCTCTCTGTAAAAAATCAATAAAATACATTTATTTTTAAAAATGACTACATTTTGGGAGAAACCAAGATGGCATAGGTAAACACCTAAACTGCTGCCTCGCACAACAATTTCAAAACTACAACTAAAAGACAGAACGGACACCATCCAGAACCACAGGAAAGCTGGCTGAGTGAAAATTCTACAACTAGAAGCAAAGAGAAAAGCTCACAGAGAATTGGAGGTACGGCAAAGGGGCTTTGTGCGCGCAGAGAGGAAGGGCGGCTGAGAGCCTGGCTGACTTTCTCTGGCAGAAGGGGGAAGGAAGCCTCCGACCGCACTGACTCCCAGTTAGGTCTGAAGGCGCGCGCGGGCCAGTGCGCACAAAGGCTGCGGAAGTTGCCACAGGCTTTCCCTAGTGGAAGGGAGTCAGAGGATTCTGACTGCACTGAGCCCCAGTTCTGACTGCAGTGAACCCCAGTTCCAGGCGAGCCCCTGGGGACCCACGCTCTTGTGGGGGGAGTCTGGACTCTCAGGCGGAGACTCGAGCTGGGGAAGGCGGAGGACTGAAATCGCACATGCGCGCAAGGGCAAGGCTGACAGGAAGCCAAGACTGAGACTCCACCCCATCCAAGCTGAGCACAGAGGCTATTGCAATTTGGCAAGTCTAATTCTATAAGGCTGTCTCCAGCACCGAACTTCTCCCAGCATAGACACAGCTGATCCTTACAGCCAACTGGCCCGGAGGTCAATTCTTCCCAGTGATACCAACAACAATAACGACTTAATTACAACAAGGCTGTAAACACAGTCCACAAAGGGGTGCACCAAGAGTGTCCACCTCAGGTTAACTGGGGAAGCAGACCCACTGGGCCATATTGGAAACCTAGCACAAATATCTACCTTACCAACTCAGGGAATCAATGAAAATGCGGGGTCAAAGAATCAGATCACAAACGAAAGAAATGGAGGAAAACAAACGACTGGATATAGAATTCAAAACTACGGTTATAAGACTTTTTAAGAATATCCTAGAAAAGGCCGATAAATATAACGAGACCCTCGAAGATATGAAAAAGGACCAACTAGAAATTAAACATACACTGACTGAAATAAAAAATATTATACAGAGACCCAGAAACAGAATAGAGGAACACAAGAATCAAGTCAAAGAATTGAAATACAAAGAAGCAAAAAACACTCAACCGAAAAAGCAAAAAGCAAAAAAAAAAAAAATCCAAAAAGTTGAAGATAATGTAAGAAGACTCTGGGACAACTTCAAGCGTACCAACATCAGAATTATGGGGGTGCCAGAAGAAGAGAGAGAGCAAGATACTGAAAACCTATTTGAAGAAATAATGACCGAAAACTTCCCCCACCTGGTGAAAGAAATAGACTTACAAGTCCAGGAAGCCCACAGAACCCCAAACAAAAGGAATCCAAAGAGGACCACACCAAGACACATCATAATTAAAATGCCAAGAGCAAAAGACAAAGAGAGAATATTAAAAGCAGCAAGAGAAAAACAGTTAATTACCTACAAGGGAGCACCCATACGACTGTCAGCTGACTTCTCAACAGAAACTATGCAGGCCAGACGGGAGTGGCAAGAAATTTTCAATGTGATGAATAGCAAGAACCTACAACCAAGATTACTCTACCCAGCAAAGCTATCATTCAGAATTGAAGGGCAGATAAAGAGCTTCACAGATAAGAAAAAGCTGAAGGAGTTCATCACCACCAAACCAGTATTATATGAAATGCTGAAAGGTATTCTTAAAGAAGAGGAAGAAGAAAAAAGTAAAGAGAAAAATTATGAACAACAAATACATATCTATCAACAAGCGAACCTAAAAATCAAGTGAATTAAAAACCTGAGGAACAGAATAATCTGGTGAATATAATAGAATCAGGGGCATAGAAAGGGAGTGGACTGATAATTCTCAGGGGGAAAGGGGTATGGGGGGTTCATGAAGAGAATGGACAAAAATCATACACCTATGGATGAGGACAGTGGGGGGGAGGTAAGGGCAGAAGGTGGGGTGGGAAATGGGTGGAGGGGAGCTATGGGGGGAAAAAGGAGAAATAATTGTAATAATCTGAATAAAGATTTATTTAAAAATAAATAAATAAAAAAAATAAATAAATAAATAAAATAAAAATGACTACATTTTTTTCTGCTGGGGGTAGCCAGCCTTCATAATTAACAAAGGGTGCGGCTAGTCTTTACTTGGGCCTTTATAATTAACTAGAGGCCCGGTGCACGAAATTCGTGCACGGGGGGGGGGGGGGTTGTCCCTCAGCCCAGCCTGCACCCTCTCCAATCTGGGACCCCTCGAGGGATGTCCAGTTGCCCATTTAGGCCCAATCCCAGGAGATCGGGCCTAAACGGGCAGTCGGACATCCCTATCACAATCCAGGACTGCTGGCTCCTAACTGCTCGCCTGCCTGCCTTCCTGATTGCCCCTAACCGCTTCTTCCTGCCAGCCTGATCACCCCCTAACCACTCCCCTGCCAGCCTGACTGATGCCTAAGTGCTCCCCTGCCAATCTGTTTTCCCTTAACTGCCCTCCCCAGCAGGCCTGGGTCCCCCCCCCCCCAACTTCCCTCCCCTGCAGGCCTGGTTGCCCCCAACTTCCCTCCCCTGCTGGCCATCTTGTGGTGGCCATCTTGTGTCCACCTGGGGGCAGGATCTTTGACCACATCGGGGCAGCCATCTTGTGTGTTGGAGTGATGGTCAATCTGCATATTACTCTTTTATTAGATAGGATAGAGGCCTGGTGCACGGGTGGGGGCCAGCTGGTTTGCCCTGAAGGGTGTCCTGGATCAGGGTGGGGGTTCCCTTGGGGTGTGGGGTGGCCCGGGCGAGGGGCCTGTGCTGGTTTGCAGGCCGGCCACGCCCCCTGGTGACCCAAGCGGAGGCCCTGGTATCTGGGGTTTATTTATCTTCTACAATTGAAACTTTGTAGCCTGGAGCGGAGCCAAGCCTTCTGCTTTCTCCGTGGTGGCAGCCATTTTTGGGGGGATTTATGTATCTTCTATAATTGAAACTTTGTAGCCTTAAGCGAGGCCTGGGCGGGCCAGGGTGTGCAGAAAGCTTGGCTTCCTCTATCGCCGGGGAAACCCAAGCCTCCCTCCTGCTCTCTGTGGCCGTAGCCATCTTGGTTGGGTTTATTTGCATATTCGCTCCTGATTGGCTGGTGGGCGTGGCTGGTGGGGTGTAGCGGCGTGATGGTTAATTTGCATATTACTCTTTTATTAGATAGGATACTAGAAGCCCGGTGCGTGAAAATTCATGCACTGGGGGTGGGCTGGGTGGGTGGGTGGTCCCTCAGCCCGGCCTGTGCCCTCTCGCAGTCCGGGACCCCTCGGCGGATGTCCACCTGCTGCCTTAGGCCTGCTCCCCAGGGGATAGGGCCTAAGCTGGCAGTCATACATCCCTCTGGGAGCCCTTGGGGGATGTGCACCTGCCAGCTTAGGCCCCCAGTTGGACATCCTTAGCGCCGCCGAGGAGACGAAAGAAGCCCCCACCGCTGCTGCTGCACTCGCAGCGATCACCCTGGCTTGTGGCTGAGCGGAGCTCCCCCTGTGTGAGTGTACTAACCACCAGGGGGCAGCTCCTGCATTCAGCATCTGCCCCCTGGTGGTCAGTGCGCGTCATAGCAACTGGTCGCTCCGGGCGTTCCACTGTTAGGATCCATTTGCATGTTACCCTTTTATTATATAGGATGTTCCTATCTATGTTTCAACAACTTTGAGATCCCAACCCAATTATAATCCTCCAAGGCATTTACTTTGGCAAGTTCTGTAACAGATAATTTACTGATTTTCTAGCAGTTTCAATGTTAGCTCTTAAATGCGGTCCATTATTATTTTTAAAACAATTCTTTATTATGGAAATACCAGTCTCGTTGCTAGAACCAGCCTGCATCTTTCTTTGGTATCGTCTCCGCCATCTCTCTCCTGCAGGAATAAAACAGTCTTGGGTTTCATTCTGTAGCATTTGTAAAGACGTTATGTTTAGCTCAACACTATCTAATACCCGCAATCGGACGATGGGCGCATTTTTGTTTTTAGCTAGCTTCTCTCCTTACGAACACAGAAATCCCAGACGCATTTCTAATGCTGTAAAACTTTTTAAATTACCAACCGGGAAAAAAGCATGGCGAAGATGAAACTTTTTAAATAGCTTTCTCGGGGAGTGGACGTCCATACAGGATCACCACGTGTCTCCCTTCCCCCGCCTCCTGCTTGCTTTGGGGGGAAATTCAGCAACTGATCTGTCTGCGTTTCTATACCCAATTAAATTACAGGCATGCTTAATAGACAACAATAAGCACATTAAACCAAATAAAATGACAGATTCTGAATTTTTTCCTATTTCGCTTTCCAAAGTAATGACTAGCTCTCACCGTTATTTTTGCCAACATTTGCTTATCCCAACACATTCTTCGGTAATTTTTTTTAATATATTTTTAATTTATTGATTTTTTTTACAGAGAGGAAGGGAGAGGGATAGAGTTAGAAACATCGATGAGAGAGAAATATCAATCAGCTGCCTCCTGCACACCTCCTACTGGGGATGTGCCCGCAACCAAGGTACGTGCCCTTGACCGGAATCGAACCCGGGACCCTTCAGTCTGCAGGCCGACGCTCTATCCACTGAGCCAAACTGGTTTCGGCAATTCTTCGGTAATTTTTAAACAACGTATTAAGGGATCTCCCAGGGAGAGAGCTGATAGCTCTGCCCTCTCCAGCTGCTTTTGAATTTCTCGGTACCAGAAGCAGATTCAGCAGTGTGGCTTTCGTTTTTATTACAGACATTTGACCCAAAATATGAATTAGGATTTTAATTAGAAGAATTCACATTTTTAAATATGGTAACGGCCCTAACCAGTTTGGCTCAGTGGATAGAGCATCTGTCTGTGGACTGAAAGGTCCCGGGTTCGATTCCGGTCAAGGGCATGTACCTTGGTTATGGGCATATCCCCAGTGGGGGGTGTGCAGGAGGCAGCTGATTGATGATTCTCTCTCATCAATGTTTCTAACTCTCCCTCTCCCTTCCTCTCTGTAAAAAAATCAATAAAATACATTTTTAAAAAATAAAATAAATATGATAATGGCACTCTTTCCTGAGCCTGATTCAAAAAAGTACTTTTGAAATTCTAATTTCTTTATAATTTTGCCTTTTAATCAAATTCTTCCCCATAATGGTCTGGCTTAAACAAAAAGAATTAATTACACACTTAAGGATCCGCGGGCTTCCGAAACTGACATGGACTTTACACACAGTTGCTCTTTCCACCATTAATGGTGCTCTTTTATCCGCTCAGGCGAAATCTTCTCTCGAGGTCCCTGAGTTCGGGCACCATTAATGCCGGGGGTCTTGTCCAGCATCTAGAAGGGTTCAGGAATTTGGAGGAGGGCTGTGGTAAATTCTTAAAGAGTCTAGAGATGAAACATAATTTTGAAAGGCATTTTGGGGAGCCAGAGGAGACTTAGCTAAAGAATCCAAGTCCTGTTGAATCTCAGGACCCCTTGCTCTTTATTAACATCAATCGTCCTAAGGCAAGGTAGATATACACCTTAAAGGCCAAGGTTTAATAGACAGGTATTGCTGAATTGGGGGAACTGCCTACAGCTGTTCAGGTGTTTGGCCAGTAGGAGGCAATGACATGTAGATTGAAATGCCCTCAACTGTCTGGCAGCAAGCAATCATTTATGCCTCCTTTTCAGGTTTGGAGAAATGCCCATAACCATTTCCAGCAGGAAATAACGTGTGATTTTCGAGCCCTGGCTGAAGGCTCAAGGTCCACCCACCTTTTGATGAACTTCTTGCACGTATGACCTGCTGGAATTAGCTCCCGGCACTGGTGCCTGGCTGAACTTAGATAATGAAACCCAATCCCTGGCGCCTGAGCTAAAGGTCAGGCTGACAACACACCTGTCTTTGGCAAGGTATGTTTCCAGGACATGGCTCTGCCAGGCGCCACTGGATTCAGATGACAGTCAGCTCAGGGGCCTTTCCCAGGCACTCTCTACATGTAATACCTTAATAAAGAAAAAGAAATTTTAATGTTACCAGCGGGTGCTATGTAATCGGGCCTACAGTGGTTTCATCTATACTAAACATGTATGCAGCCGAAACCGGTTTGGCTCAGTGGATAGAGCGTCGGCCTGCGGACTGAGGGGTCCCAGGTTCTAATCCGGTCAAGGGCATGTACCTTGGTTGCGGGCACATCCCCAGTAGGAGGTGTGCAGGAGGCAGCTGATCGATGTTTCTCTCTCATCGATGTTTCTAACTCTCTCCCTTCCTCTCTGTAAAAAAATCAATAAAATATATTTTTTAAAAAATAAAATAAATAAATAAAAAATAAACATGTATACATTTTTTCCCCTTGTCATTGTTGTCTTTAACACAGTGGCTGGCAAACTCATTCGTCAACAGAGCCAAATATCAACAGTACAACGATTGAAATTTGTTTTGAGAGCCAAATTTTTTAAACTTAAACTTCTTCTAACGCCACTTCTTCAAAATAGACGCGCCCAGGCCGTGGTATTTTGTGGAAGAGCCACACTCAAGGGGCCAAAGAGCCGCATGTGGCTCGCGAGCTGCAGTTTGCTAACCATGGTCTTAACAATACACTATAGTAACTATTTATATACAACATTTAAATTGTTTTTTTTAAAATATATTTTATTGATATTTACAGAGAGGAAGGGAGAGGGATAGAGAGTTAGAAACATCGATGAGAGAGAAACATCGATCGGCTGCCTCCTGCACACCTCCCACTGGGGATGTGCCCGCAACCAAGGTACATGCCCTTGACCGGAATCGAACCCGGGACCCTTCAGTCCGCAGGCCGACGCTCTATCCACTGAGCCAAACCGGTTTCGGCTAAATTGTTTTCTTTAGGTATAATAAGCATTCTAGAGATGATTTAAAGTTTATGGGAAGAGGTTATGTTGCAGATACTCGGTCATTGTATAGAATGGGCTTGAGCATCCATGGATTTTAGTCTCCATGGGGATCCAGGACCAGTCCCCCGAGGATAGGGAGGGATGACTCTACCACATTTTTAAAATCCAATCATCTATTGATGGACCTTTGGGGTTCTTCCACCTCTTGGCTACTGTGAATAATGGTGCCATGGACACGTGAGCACAGATGTCACTTTGAGACCCTGGGTTTAATCCCTTTGCATGTGTACCCAGAAGTGGGATCACGGATCATGTGGTGCTTCTTTTTTTTTTTTTTTTTTTTTTTTTTTTTTAATTTTCTGAGACACCTCCCTACTGCTTTCCACCGTAGCTGCACCGTTTCTCATTTCCTCCAGCGATGCACAAGGCTTTCCACCTATCATCTTGCCAGCAGTGGTTGCTTTCAGTTTTTTTGTTCTCTTTCGTTTTGTTCTAATGGCAGCCATCCTTATGGGTGTGAGCTGATTCTGTGGGTTCCGATAGCATGTCCCCAGTGATGGGTGATGTTGCACGTCTTTTCATATGTTGGTTAGCCATTTCTCTGTCTTCTTTGGAGAACTATCAACGTCCTTCGCCCCTTTTCAGTAAGATTGTCATCCCTTGCTGACTTGTAGAATTTCCTTATATATTCTGCATTTTAGCCTCTTACCGGATACGCGAGGCCCAAAATTCGTGCACAGGGGCGGGGAGTGTCCCTCAGCCCGGCCTGCACCCTCTCCAGTCTGGGACCGCTGGCTCCTAACTACTCGCCTGCCTGATTGCCCTTAACCACTCTGCCTGCCTGACTGATGCCCCTAACCCAGCCATGGGCAAACTACGGCCCGCGGGCCGGATCCGGCCCGTTCGGCTGTTCCATCCGGCCCGCGGAGCCGAAAGAGCGGAGGATTCTCTTGCTCTCCCCTCCGCTCCTTTACTTTGAATTTATGTTAGTTCACACAAACACTCCATCCATGCTTTTGTTCCGGCCCTCCGGTCCAGTTTAAGAACCCATTGTGGCCCTCGAGTCAAAAAGTTTGCCCACCCCTGCCCTAACCTCTCTGCCTGCTGGCCTGATCACCCCCAACCGCCCTCCCCTGCCGGCCTGGTCGCCCCCAACTTCTCTCCCCTGCCGGCCTCATCGCCCCCAACTGCCCTCTCCTGCCAGCCTGATCACCTTCTAACTGCTTGCTCCCCCACGCAGGTCTGGTGGCGCCCCTAACTGCTTGCTCCCCCTCGCCGGCCTGACCTCACCTCTCACTGCTTGCTCCCCTGCCGTCCTGATCTCCCCTAGCTGATTGCTCCCCTGACAGCCTGATGACCCCTCACCGCCTCGGTCTCGGCTTCCACCACCATGGCTTTGTCCGGAAAGAAGCTGGACGTCCTGAAGATGTCCAGTCGACCTTGTCTAATTAGCGTATTGCCCTTTTATTAGTGTAGATGTGATCTGTAAGTATTTCCCCCCATTCCTCAGGTTTCCCTTTCACTCTGCCTTGGTAAATGTTCCATGTGAGCTTGAGAAGAACACCACTCTGCTGCTGTTGGATGAAGTAGTCTGCAGATGTCAGTTACATATCGTAGAGTTGCATGATGGTACGGTTGAGTTTTACTGTGTCCTCACTGATCTTCTGCCTGCTGGCTCTGTCCATTCCCGAGAGGGGGTATTGCAGTTCCCAGCTGATGGTGATAGTGGATTCATCTACCGTAGTTCTCCTGGCAGGTCAATCAGGTTTTTGTTTTTGTTTTTGTTTTTGTTTTTTAATATATTTTTATTGATTTCAGAGAGAGGAAGGGAGAAGAGAGAGACGGAAACACCAGTTGTAAGAGAGAATCATTGATCGGCCGCCGCCTGCTCGCCCCCCATGGGGATCGAGCCCGCAACCCGGTCACGTCCCCTTGACTGGAATCGAACCCAGGACTCTTTAGTCCGCAGGCTGAGGCTCTATCCACTGAGCGACACCAGCCAGGGCAAGATCGATCGGTTTTTGTCTCAATTAGGTTGATGCTCCATCGTTAGGCACACACACTGTATGAATTGTCATGTGTCTTCCTGAAGAACTGACCCCTTTATCATATGCCCCTCTTGACATATGCCCCTCTTTATGACAACTTTCCCTCTTTTTAAATCAGCTGTGTCTGAAACTGATATAGCCACTCCTGTTTTCTTTTGGTTCATGTAGGGATGGTCTGTTTTTCTCGTCCATTTAACTATTAACCTCATGTGTCTTTATATCTAAAGTGGGTTTCTTATAGACAACAGGTAGTTGGTTCATGTTTTTTGATCCACACTAACAATCTCTTTTAATTGGTGCATTGAGACCATTTACATTCATAGTGAAGATATTTCTTTATTGATTTCAGAGAGGAAGGGAGAAGGAGAGAGAGAGAGAAACATCCACGATGAGAGAGAATCATGGATCGGCTGCCTCCTGCACGCCCCCTACTGGGGATGGAGCCCACCAACCCAGGCATACGCCCTTGTCCGGAATCGATCCTGGGACCCTACAGTCCGCAGGCTGACGCTCTTATCCACTGAGCCACACCGGCTAGGACAGGGGTGGGCAAACTTTTTGACTCGAGGGCCACAATGGGTTCTTAAACTGGACCGGAGGGCCGGAACAAAAGCATGGATGGAGTGTTTGTGTGAACTAATATAAATTCAAAGTAAAGGAGTGGAGGGGAGAGCAAGAGAACCGGATAGAACAGCCGGATCCGGCCCGTGGGCCGTAGTTTCCCCAAGGCTGGGCTAGGACATAGTGATTATTGATATAGTTTGATATGCAATATCAGAAATGAATATGTAGTAGCCATATTTGTTACTATTCTCTATTTATTGCCTTTATTCTTTGTTCCTATTTTTGCCTTCCACTTCTTTTCTGCCTTTTGTGGTTTTAATTCTTTTTCCATTTTTTTTAATGTTTTTTCTTCATTTCACATGATTCTACTTTGTCTTTTGCAACATATCCGTTATACTTTTAAAAAGTTTTTTTTAGCCCTAACTGGTTTGGCTCAGTGGATAGAGCGTCGGCCTGCAGACTGAAGGGTCCCGGGTTCGATTCCGGTCAAGGGCATGTACCTTGGTTGCGGGTACATCCCCATTAGGGGGTGTGCAGGAGGCAGCTGATCGATGTTTCTCTCTCATCGATGTGTCTAACTCTCTCTCCCTCTCCCTCTCTGTAAAAAAACAATATTTTTTTAAAAAGGTTTTTTTTAGTGGATACCCAAGAATTTACAGTATGCATTTTCAACTAATCCAAGTCCACTTGCACATAACACTGTACTACTTCATGGGTAGTATAAGTACCTTATAATAAAGTCAGGCCAATCCCTTCCTCTCGTTCCCAGCATCATTGCTGTCATTCACTTTATTTAAGACAAGAGCTTACGCACACATAATCAGATACGTTGTTGTTTAATTGTCTTCAACCAACTATTATCTGTTCAGTCAACTAAGAATAAGAAAAGTCCTGGCCGGTTCGGCTCAGTGGATAGAGCGTCGGCCTGCGGACTGAAGGGTCCCAGGTTCGATTCCGGTCAAGGGCATGTACCTTGGTTGCAGGCACATCCCCAGTGGGGGGTGTGCAGGAGGCAGCTAATCGATGTTTCTAGCTTTCTATCCTTCTCCCTTCCTCTCTGTAAAAAAATTCAATAAAATATATTTTTTTAAAAAAAGAAGAAGAGGAATTACTTGCAGAGTCCTCTAGTTACTGCTTTAAGGGGGGTCTCCATGGATTGGTTGTGGGGTATACTAGACATGTCTGGGGTCAGATAGGCAGGAGTGCACACTCCCGTCCAGTCTGCAGGCAGGCAGGGGTAAGCACTGGTCCCACACACGTCGAATGTTCCTGCAGGGGGGCACCAGAGGTAGGTGGTGTTTTCAGCCTTCAGAGTGGAGTTGCATAGATGGTCTGGGAGGCGACCTGTTGGATGTTGGCCCTGGGTACCGCCGAAACAAATAGGAGCAACATCAGTTAGCTGCACATTGGCCGTGACAGGTCCTACTATTTCTTCCGCTACGTTCCCTGGTTTAGCTTTGTTTACCGGGGTCGC
Organism: Plecotus auritus; assembly: GCF_963455305.1. NCBI lineage: Eukaryota > Metazoa > Chordata > Mammalia > Chiroptera > Vespertilionidae > Plecotus > Plecotus auritus. The sequence goes on along the minus strand of NC_137785.1, from coordinate 3,095,901 downwards.
CATTTATAGGAGTGGCCCTGGGGGAAGACATAACCAGCAATCCCTAGCCAGATGAGGGTTGGTAATACTGAGGAGGTGGTGGGTTGAATCGAGGAGCTGATAGAATCGGGGGTCCAAGTCCTATTGCCTCTGTGGCCGAGTTCTTAGTCTGGGTACCGGTACTTTGGATGCTTCTTGTCGTTGGTTGATTGTTTCTAGCCTGAGGGCTTCCCTGGCTCGGGCTCGGTCAACAAAACTTTGGTTCCCCCCTCTGGACCCAGCAGACAGAGCTTACCTTCCAGTAGCCCTGTCTTTTCCACACACAGAGCTTTACTCTAGTGTAGCAGTGGCTCCTTTAATAAGAGGAAAGACAATAGTGTCATCCTGGGTCCTGGTTAAGCAGGGGTAGGATGGATATGTAGTTGCAAGGGAGAGTGGGAACATACAGGCTATGATTAAGGGAAGTATGTTACTCCCCCTGTTCCTGTTCAGTGGGGGGTCCACAGCAGTGAACCGCTAGAACGAAGAGTATTATGACTATTCCCGCAAGGCAGATGTAGCCAAGAATGGCATGACAAGGAGTGGTCCAGCAATTCATAATGAGGCCTTCACTTCCTTGCTGAGGTGCAGCCGGAGAGGATTTTCAAGATCTGGGGTGTCGCCCTAACTGGTTTGGCTCAGTGGATAGAGCGTCGGCCTGCAGACTCAAGGGTCCCAGGTTCGATTCCGGTCAAGGGCATGTACCCTGGTTGCGGGCACATCCCCAGTAGGGGGTGTGCAAGAGGCAGCTGATCGATGTTTCTCATCGATGTTTCTAGTCTCTGTCCCTCTCCCTTCCTCTCTGTAAAAAAAATCAATAAAATATATATATTTTTTTAAAATAAAAAGATCTGGGGTGTCACCTTCCACTCGGACTGATCGCACAAGTCTACCAGCAATGAATTCTCTCGACATTTGTTTGTCTGAGAAAGTCTTTATTTCTCTTTCACTCTTGAAGGATATTTTCACAAAGTACAGAACTTGAGGTTAATGGTTTCTCTCTTCAAAAGAGAGTTCCCAGTGACTCTTGCAAAAATGAGTATTTAGTGAAAAGCCAACCCCGCCTCCAATTTAATCAGCCTAATGAAATTCAAATTTCACAGTATTATTTTTTCTTAACATTCATTCTGGGCAAATATCAACAGGTGTTCAAGCAGTTTTAAATTTCTCTTCTAATGTTTTTCACTTCTTTAGCATTTCAAAGAGCTACTTTAGTCATTTTAAATGGCTATTAATTTTGATATTCTTAAGGGACATGTACATTTCAGAAAATGGGAAAAATCAAAATGAAGGAAAATATTACTGCAATCCATTCTCCCAGAAAGGACGCTTTCGATTTAGATGCACAGCTTTCAGATATTTTCAGCTTTAAAAAATGGGATTATCCTTGTGGTAAAGTGTGATGAATTTTCCACTTACATTCTAGGAAATTTTCTGCCGATTCAACTTAGCTTCTTACATGACAATTCTTTTAAAAAATAAGAAAACAAGTGTTTAATTTGTTGATGTCTTTCGCACTCAGGGTCTAAATGTGAGACCAAGAAGTTACCTCCAGATCATTGCAACAAACCTGGGCAAAGCATCTATCAGAAACCAGTTTCTGCAGCACGGAAAGGTCCCACAGGAAAGAGAGGCTGCCAGAAAAATCCAGTCCTCAAGAAACCCAAGGAAGTGCCCCCAGGGAAGAAGTCTTTAAAATGTAATGACTGTGGGAAAACCTTCAGTCGAAGCTTCTCTCTTAAGCTTCATCAGAATTCCCATACTGAAGAGAAACCTTATGGATGTAGTCATTGTAGAAAAGCCTTCAGACAGGTCTCGTCCCTCCTCCTCCATCGGAGAGTTCACCGTGGGAGGAAAAGCCATGAATGTGATCGGTGTGGGGAAAGCTTCACGCAGAGAACCACCCTTCTTCTACATGAGAAAAGTCATGGTGGAAAGGGGACCTTTGACCGTGGGGAGGCCTTGAGTCTGTATCCAACCCTCAGGATACATCAGAAAACGCTCCTTGACGAAAACGCCCGCCCGGGCAGAAGACGTGGGAAATCCTTCATTCGAGGGTCATCCCTTTCACGTCACAGGAAAATCCACAAGGGAAAGAAAATCCATGAATGCAGTAAATGTGGGAGAGGCTTCCGTAAGAAATCAGTCCTTGTTCTGCATAAAAGAGTTCATGCTGGAGAGAAAACTAATGAGGGTGAGAAGGCCTCAGGTCAGCAGAGCAGCCACCGTTTAGAGAATCCTTATAAATGTAGAAAATGTGGAAAATCTTTTAATAGGATCTCATCCATCATGCTTCATCAGAGAATTCATGCTTCAGAGAAACCCTACAAATGTGACAAGTGTGAGAAGGTCTTCCAGCGGCTTTCGACCCTTATTCTACATCTAAAAACTCACAACGGAAAGAAGCTGTACAGGTGCAATAAATGCGAGAAGGTCTGCAATCGGCATTCATCCCTTATCCAACACCAGAAAGTTCATACAAGGAAGAAGAAACTCTTTGAGTGTAAGGAATGCGGGAAGATGTTTTCGGAAACTGCCAACCTTAAAATACATCAGAACATTCATTCCGAAGAGAAGCCTTTCAAATGCAACAAGTGTAGTAAAGTTTTTGGCCGCCAGTCGTTTCTTATCGAGCATCAGAGAATTCATACGGGAGAAAAACCGTACCAGTGCGAGGACTGTGGGAAAGCCTTCAGTCACCGCATATCTCTTACTCGACATAAGAGGATTCATACCGAGGACAGACCGTACGAATGCGACCAGTGTGGCAAGGCCTTCAGTCAGAGCGCGCACCTGGCCCAACATGAAAGGATTCACACCGGAGAGAAGCCGTACACCTGCAAGACCTGCGGGAAGGCCTTCAGCCAACGCACCTCCCTGATCCTGCACGAAAGGAGTCACACGGGAGAGAAACCCTACGAATGTCATGAGTGCGGGAAGGCCTTCAGCAGCGGCTCAGACCTCATCCGGCATCAGAGAAGTCACTCCTCAGAGAAGCCCTACGAATGCAGTAAATGTGGGAAGGCATACAGTCGGAGCTCATCCCTCGTTCGACATCAGAATACACACTCAGAAGGAAAAACCTAAGGGTGTTAACAGAAGCAAAGACGGAGCCTCACAGGAGCAGATGCAGAGGCAGGGGGGGAAAGGTGTTTGTCTTTAACCATACATTTTGTAAAAATGGGGCTGTTCGATGATGCTTCCCCCTTTGAAAGCCAAAGGGCCAAAGTCCTTGATGACTTTGACCTAAGACTCTGAACGTTAGCTGAGGCAGTGACCTTATCTTAGGTCTTCATGAAGCTCAGCTGGTTGGATTGGTCATTTTTCATAAAGACAATTCTTTTTTTTTTAAATATATTTTATTGATTTTTTACAGAGAGGAAGGAAGAGGGATAGAGAGTTAGAAACATCAATCAGCTGCCTCCTGCACACCTCCCACTGGGGATGTGCCCGCAACCAAGTTACGTGCCCTTGACCGGAATCGAACCTGGGACCTTTCAGTCCATAGGCCGACGCTCTATCCACTGAGCCAAACCGGTTTTGGCAGACAATTCTTTTTTTTTTTTTTATTGATTTTTTACAGAGAGGAAAGGAGAGGTATAGAGAGTTAGAAACATCAATGAGAGAGAAACATCGATTCAGCTGCCTCCTGCACACTCCCAACTGGGGATGTGCCCACAACCAAGGTACATGCCCTTGACCGGAGTCGAACCTGGGACCCTTCAGTCCGCAGGCCGACGCTCTATCCACTGAGCCAAACCGGTTAGGGCAAGACAATTCTTCATTTGATAAGAATCACTGGTATTTTATTTCCAATGTAGTTTTCCTTTATATGTTTTGGTTTTGTTTTTTAATATATTTTTTGACTTCAGAGAGGGAGAGAGAGAAATGTCAATGATGAAAGAGAATCATGGATCAGCTGCCTCCTGCATGCCCCACGCTGAGGATGGAGCCCACAACCCAGGCATGTGCCCCTGACCGGGAATTGTACCATGACCTCCTGGTTCATAGGTGGACCCTCACCCAGTGAGCCACGCCAGCTGGGCTCCGATGTAGTTTTAAAGTTATTTTAAAGTGGAATTGTAGCTGTTTTTTTGGTCACATACAACAACGTGGAACTGTCCATTTTTTTTGGATGGGGCTTTGAGCCTGATTTAACGTCACGTGAAGAGTTTGAATTTGTCCCGTAGAATGAGGACTATCACATATAAGGAAGGGACTTCCCGGAAAACCAGGGTACCACTTTCAACGGACAGACATTTGTGGGTGATAGTAAAGAAAGAGTGAATCCTGGGGTGGATAAAGATGACACAGTTAACCAGCCTCACGCCTAATGAAGGAATGAAAAACATGACGTACCGAAGAATGAGGAACTTCAGAGCAGAGAGAAATTATTTGTTGTTTTATTTGAAAATGAACGTCTATATTTATACGAATAAACATCAGTATTTTCATGTAGGAACCCTGGTGTGCAATAAGTAACTGGTGGAGAATGGGTTCTCATGGACTGAATGTGTCTCCCCCCCAGATTCATAGGTTGCAAGTCCAACCAACCCCCCCAATGCACTGGTCTTTGGAAATGGGGCCTTTGAGGAGTAATGAGGGTTCGACGAGGACAGGAGGGTGGAGCCGCGTGACAGGATCAGTATCTTAAAAAAGGAAGAGCGCCGGAGAGATCCTCTCTGTCTCTGCCAAGTCTGGATAGCGGGAAGAAGCCGGGTGTCTACATCCCGGAAGCATTCCACCACGTTGGCTCCCTGACCTAGGACTCGGCCTGCGGAACGCGGAGGAATGAGTTTCTTTGGTGGAAGCCACCCAGTCCGTGGTATTTGGTTATGGCACCTCGGACAGGCTAACACACGGGAAAACCCCTGGATTTGCGTACCCGGCCCTTCTCCTGTGAACTGTTCACCGTGATAGCTTTCTCTCCCCCTAGCATACCTAAGACAGAATCAGAGTTCTTTTTTTTTTGTAAACTGGTTATATACGGCTGGATGCTTCTCTGTGCATTTTCCCTCTGCAGAAGCTGTTTTTTTTGTTTTTGTTTTTAAATATATTTTATTGATTTTTTTACAGAGAGGAAGGAAGAGGGATAGATAGTCAGAAACATCGATGAGAGAGAAACATCGATCAGCTGCCTCCTGCACACCTCCTACTGGGGATGTGTCCACAACCAAGTTACATGCCCTTGACCGGAATCGAACCTGGGACCTTTCGGTCCGCAGGCTGACGCTCTATCCACTGAGCCAAACCGGTTTTGGCATGTTTTTTTTTTTAAAAAAAGTTTTATTGATTTCACAGAGAGGAAGGGAGAGGGAGAGAGAGAAACATCGACAAGAGAGAAACATCTGTCAGCCGCCTCCTGCACACCCCCCACCTCCTGGGGATCGAGCCTAAAAGCCGGCCGTGTGCCCTGCCCGGGAATTGAAACAGTGAACTCCTGGAGCCTGGGACAATGCTCAACCAACTGAGCCACGCCAGCCAGGCTGCAGAAGCTATTTTTGAAAACACCCATATATTGTTTTTTTTGTTTGTTTTTTTGTTAAAATATATTTTATTGATATTTTACAGAGAGGAAGGGAGAGGGATAGAGAGCTAGAAACATCGATGAGAGAGAAACATCGATCAGCTAGCTGCCTCCTGCACACCGCCCACTGGGGATGTGCCCGCAACCAAGGCACATGCCCTTGACCAGAATCGAACCCGGGACCCTTCCGTCCGCAGGCCGACGCTCTATCCACTGAGCCACACCGGTTTCGGCCCCATATATTAAGACAACTTTGTGGGATGTGTGACTAGATGGGGTAGGTCACTCTAACTCGGATCACAGCTGACGGAAAACTACATTTGTGAGGGGTGACTTGGTTTTTTATTTCAACTTGTCGCATCCGTTCTGTAAGATAAGCATTAAACAACTCCCACATCGCCCTGGCCGCCACGTGGCTCGGTTGGTTGGACCGTCATCCCATATACCAAAAAGGTTACGAGTTCAATTCCCAGTCAGGGCACACGCATAGCTAGGTTTCGGATTCTGTCCCCAGTCAGGGCACGTACAGGAGGCAAATGACCGATGTTTCTCACATGGATGTTTTTCTCTGTCCCTTCCTCTCTCTCTCTCAAATCAATCAACATACCCTTGGGTGCGGATAAAAAAAAAAATCAAGATCAGTTTTTATTCTTATTCTTTCCATTTTTATGCTAACTCTGGTGTTTGTGATTCATTTTCTAAATGGTTAGGGTGGAAATGGAAGTCGCTGATGTGCGAGTTTTGTGACTTAGCAGTTAGTGCTGTATTTCCTTTTCGTCTCAGTGTTAAACCTTTTGATATCCTGTTCTTCCATTCAAATACTTTCTATTTTCCCTCTTTGGTTTCTCTTTTGAGCGATGGGTCACTAAAAACTGGGCTATTTAGGTCCGAATATTTGGGGATTTTTCCAATTCTATTTGTTTTGATTGTGAATTTAACCTTGTCTGGTCACTAAAACATTTTGTGCGACTTGAACCCTTTTAAACGTGAGACAAGTTTTAAGGCCTTGCCATGCGGTCTGTCTCGGCCAGCGTGCTTCGTGCATGTGAAAAGAATGTGCATTCTGTCCTTGGGTGGAATCGTTTCCAAGTGTCCATTAGGTCAAGTTCGCACGTCGTGTTGTCTAGGTTTTCAATATCCTCACCGACTTTCTGTCTTCTTGTTCTGTTGAGAGATGCACGTCGAGATCTCGTCATTGTGGATTTGTCTCTTTCTTGGGTCCTGTCCTCGACATCAGGCGATTTCCACGCACGCACGCACGTCCTGTTCAGGATGCAGCTAAACCAGCCGTGGGCAAACTACGGCCCGTGGGCCGGATCCAGCCCGTTCGGCTGTTCTATCCGGCCCGCGGAGCCGAAAGAGCGGAGGGTTCTCTTGCTCTCCCCTCCGCTCCTTCACCCGCAGCAGTGTTAACATGGCAACGTCGGGAAACACGGCCGCAGCTCCTTCTTCTGAGTGGGTGGATTTATATCCCCCATTCAGTAGAAGGAACAACCTCTCAGTCTTCCAGAGGCTCCTTGTAATGCCCGCGGACGCGCCCCCGACCTCACCCTGGGAATGCGTAGACACGTGATCGTGGTGATGTAGGGAGACACGCCCCTGGAGAGCACAGTATCAGAGCCTTTCTGAGGTAGGATTAAGAGCTCTACTCAAACACAATTTTTTCCTGTTCCCACATTCTGTACATCACAATGACTTGTTAATAAAACAACAAAGACTTTCAGCTTTTAGGGCTTGTATCCACTGCAGTTTTTTTTCCCACTGCGGACGCGCGCAGCAGGGAGAAAGACACACAGAGGACATGTCACACTAGCCGTGCTGCGGCTGCATTTTTTTGCCGATACGGATGCGGTATCAGTAACGCTACCGTGGCCACTAACCACATGTGTTAGCGGCAAAACAAACGCATTTTGCGCTGCATTTGCTTCTCCCCCTGCGCCTGTAAAAATGCGTGCTACAGGGCATTTGTGTTAACCTGCACCACTGCACATGAGCATCAACGCTGGTGTTAAAATGTTTGAAATGAATAAAACTATTGAAATGAAAAAAAAAAGACCGTACCCTTCTATGTAATGATGTTTACTTTGAATTTATATTAGTTCACACAAACACTCCATCCATGCTTTTGTTCCGGCCCTCCGGTCCAGTGTAAGAACCCGTTGTGGCCCTCGAGTCAAAAAGTTTGCCCACCCCTGAGCTAAACACCAGAGTTTTCACTAGGTAAAGGTGCTGCGGATGTCTGCATTGTTTTTCCTGAAAGAGCCCTCAGGCACTTTATCCTGTGAACTCTACCCACCTCACTCAGAGAGACCACACACAGGCTTGGAAATGCCGCATGTGGTTCCCGGGGGGACATCACAGTCCGGTATTCCCCTCACTCATCTCCCGCGGGCCTGTTTCGTGGCCCAATGACCAGTCTCCTATTAAACACCAAGGTTTTATATATTTGGTTAGTATTTCAGGTGGGAAGGTAAACTATTCCCTCTAATTCCATCTTCACCAGAAGTGCAGATCTCCTAAAGCATTTAGCGAGGGCAGGGACCCCTGTGGGTCTAGGATTTATTATTATTATTTTTTAAAGTGTTGCAATTAACATTCTTCTACATATGCTTTTGTACGGTTTTATCAATATTTTTTTTAAATATATTTTATTGATATTTTACAGAGAGGAAGGAAGAGGGATAGAGAGTTAGAAACATCAATGAGAGAGAAACATCGATCAGCCGCCTCTTGCACACCTCCTACTGGGGATGTGCCCGCAAACCAGTTACGTGCCCTTGACCGGAATCGAACCCGGGACCCTTCAGTCCGCAGGCCGATGCTCTATCCACTGAGCCAAACCGGTTTTGGCTTTACCAATATTTTTGAAGGATAGATTGGTAGATCAAAAGATAGACATATTTTAACAGATATTGCCAACTTGCCTTGGCTGCTCAAACTAGTATCCAGAATGAAGGACTCCTAGAGGAATTTTAAGCACCTTCATCCCGTTACCTCTTGCCCACCATGTTGGGTTAGATTCGTCTAGTTTTGCAGAGTTTCTTCTGCCTACGCTTTCTCCGTTCTGCTGCTCTTATCAGAGGGTGGAGAGTGCCGAAGATCCTGGCATGTTCTGTTAGTGTGGGCCTAACTGCTGTCTCTATAGTCTGCTCTTCATAATGTGTGATGTGAGATGGTATCGCTCTCCTATTTCAGTGGTGCTGGCATGTTTATTTTTATGTAATTTGGGTCCCCCCCCCCCGTTTTAGTAGAGGAAATTGGGTAAGACTGACACTCCCAGTATTCCATAGAGCCTCTGCAAGGCTAGGATTTTAATTTGTTTTTTAATATATATTTTATTGATTTTTTACAGAGAGGAAGGGAGAGGGACAGAAAGTTAGAAACATCGATGAGAGAGAAACATCCATCAGCTGCCTCCTGCACACCCCCCACTGGGGATGTGCCTGCAACCAAAGGTACATGCCCTTGACGGGAATCGAACCTGGGACACTTCAGTCCGCAGGCCGACGCTCTATCCACTGAGCCACACCGGTCAGGGCTAGGATTTTAGTTTTTGAATGAGTCGAGTTCTGCCTGGTCTAGCTGTTCTTCCTGACCCTCTCTCTCTCTCCTGCTTGCTTGGTGGTGCCTTTGCCATCCTTGGGAGATACACTGTGTGCCGTTCGCTAACTGCAAAAGAAAACCGCCGTCTGGCCCATGGAAATTCTGGTGTCGACACGCTGCCGTTCACAAAGGGTTATGTGATCCGTTTTTCTTCGCTCCGCACATAGAAGCCTCTCCTTTCATTTGCTTTTGCGACGTCAATAGTTCACTGGCTTAACCTGTAGCTCTGATCCTGCTGTGATTCAGTATTACCACATGTTGACCTGTTGGCTCTTCCCACTCTGCCCACGGGGGGGGGGGGGGGGGGGGAGGAAGTGCCATTTTCTAAGTGATTGTAGGAGCATTTGTGTGTGAAGAATATGAATTTCATGGGTTAATGATCCCCTCTGATTCTGATGTTGAAACCTTCTGTCTATACTGTCTTTGACTCTATACGTTATAATAAAGTTTTACACAATCAAACCTAGAATCTGTGTGTGTGTGTGGCTTCTGGATCTCATGTCACTTAGGAAGATGGTCCTCGCTCTATAAAGGATGTTCGGGTGTCCTTGAATCACTGTTTCACATTTGGATAAAAAAAAGTGAGTGGTTAAAAGAATGAGTGGCCCTGACCGGTTTGGCTCCGTGGATAGAGCGTCGGCCTGCGGACTGAAAGGTCCCAGGTTTGATTCCGGTCAAGGGCATGTACCTTGGTTGCGGGCACATCCCCAGTGGGAGGTGTGCAGGAGGCAGCTGATCGATGTTTCTCTCTCATCGATGTTTCTGACTCTCTCTCCCTCTCCCTTCCTCTCTGTAAAAAAAATCAATAAAATATATTTTAAAAAATAAATAAATAAATAAATAAAAGAATGAGTGGATCGTTTTGTGCAGAGCAGAGTCCAGTTGGTCCATACTGCTAAGCCACTGGCATGACACATCACCTTTATTATGAATACCTGATTGAATGTGTATGTGCATGTTCACAGAGACCATCTTCCAAGCCTTAAGAAACTCTTATTAGGATTTCCTTAGGTACAAGGAATCTGGGGGTGAATCTGGGGGCCGCCTAACTTCGGTGTCACACTTGAGTCTTCCCTGCAGAAGGATGAATGTCTGCTCAAGTCTTTCTTCCACCCTCTCTTAACTTGCAACATTTTCTTTTTTTTTTTTTTTAATATATTTTATTGATATTTTACAGAGAGGAAGGGAGAGGGATAGAGAGCTAGAAACATCGATGAGAGAGAAACATCGATCAGCTGCCTCCTGCACACCTCCCACTGGGGATGTGCCTGCCACCAAGGCACGTGCCCTTGACCGGAATCGAACCCGGGACCCTTCAGTCCGCAGGCCGACGCTCTATCCGCTGAGCCAAACCGGTTTCGGCTTGCATCATTTTCTTTGTACCTGTATCCACGTGGATTGGCTCACGCATTGGCTGTATTCTCAAAGAGAATGCAATGTGAGGTGTAAGACAAGTCAGATATAAGGGAACAGGGCGTGGTGTGAACTGGAAAACACACACCCACCTCAAGGTGTTCAGATTCCTTTTTAATGTAACGCATGCCACCCCTGGCCGGGTAGCTCAGATGGTTAGAGTATAGTCCCGATACACCAAGGTTATGGGTCCTCCCTCTGGTCAGGGCACATACGAGAATTAACTAATGGCCCTAACCGGTTTGGCTCAGTGGATGGAGCGTCGGCCTGCGGACTGAAGGGTCCCGGGTTCGATTCCAGTCAAGGGCACGTGCCCCGGGTTGCAGGCTCGATCCCCAGTAGGGGGCGTGCAGGAGGCAGTCAAACAATGATTCTCTCTCCTCATTGATGTTTCTATCTTTCTCTCCCTCTCCCTTCCTCTCTAAAATCAATAAAAATATATTTTAAAAAAAGAATTAACTAATGAATGCATAAATAAGTGGGACAACAAAATCCATGTTTCTCTTTTTTAAAAACGTATGAATTAAAAACGTGATGCATACCAAATCAAACATGTTTGTAGGCAGCCAGTTTATGAGTATTGATCTATATAGTTTTGGTTTCTTTCCCCCTCTAGGTTTAGAATTACAGCTTAGAAGCTCAACTTTTTTCTATTTTATTTTATTTTTTTTTAATATATTTTATTGATTTTTCACAGAGAGGAAGGGAGAGGGATAGAGAGTTAGAAACATCGATGAGAGAGAAACATCGATCAGCTGCCTCCTGCACACCTCCCACTGGGGATGTGCCCACAACCAAGGTACATGCCCTTGACCGGAATCGAACCTGGGACCGTTCAGTCCGCAGGCCGACGCTCTATCCTCTGAGCCACACTGGTGAGGGCAACTTTTTTCTATTTTAAATGGCATAGGCGTCATACAATGCATCCCCCTGGAATTAGCAGCGGGGGTCAAACACCCTTTATTTCTCAAATTTCCTTTTAAGTATCTTTTTGCCTTTGTCTAAATGGAAAGGAAGACTACATCTCCGTAAGTAAATTCTACTTTCCACAAGTTGGTTTTTAACATCTGACGGCTTAGAATTAACATGTAATGAAGTTAGTTTTTCTTACCAACAAAGTCATATTCCTAGATGGTCATGCTGAAATAGCAGCCATCATCTTTCTATATCATGTACTTGAACATCAATCCTTCGGTATTAGATACCCAGGTCACCCACCTTTAGAACAGTGACCACTGTTCCTAATCAAAAATCTCTACAACCTCGCCCTAACCGGTTGGGCTCAGTGGATAGAGCGTCAGCCTGCAGACTGAAAGGTCCCGGGTTCAATTCCGGTCAAGGGCATGTACCTTGGTTGCAGGCACATCCCCAGTAGGAGGTGTGCAGGAGGCAGCTGATCGATATTTCTAACTCTCTATCCCTCTCCCTTCCTCTCTGTAAAAAATCAATAAAATATATTAAAAAAAAATCTCTACCACCTCTCTGAGACTTGAGCTGCTGCTTTTGCTATTTCTTAGCTAATCATTAAGATAATCATGTTTTCTTTGAATACCACAGTATCTTTTATTTCACACTGTTTATTGAGAGACTACTTTATGCTAGGCACTCTGCTGGGCCATTGACATGCATTATCTCACTTAATGTTCTCACTAACATTTTTTTAAAATATATTTTATTGAATTTTTACAGAGAGGAAGGGAGAGGGATAGAGAGTTAGAAACTATCGATGAGAGAGAAACATAGATCAGCTGCCTCCTGCAACACCCCCTACTGGGGATGTGTCCCCAACCAAGGTACATGCCCTTGACTAGAATTGAACCTGGGACCTTTCAGTCCGCAGGCCGATGCTCTATCCACTGAGCCACACCGGTTAGGGCTCATTAACATTTTTGTTGTTAATCCTCACCCAAGGATATTTTTTTCCATTGATTTTTAGAGAGAGTGGAAGGGAGGGGGAGACAGAGGATAACATCGATGTGAGAGACACATCAATTGATCGCCTCCCGCACACACTCCAACTGGGGCTGGGGATCCAGCCTGCAACTGAGGTACGTGCCCTTGACCAGAATTGAACCCACAACCCTTCAGTCCAAGTGCCAGTGCTCTAACCACTGAGCGAGCCAGCCTAGGACCCACTAACTTCCGAGGTAGTACCATTATTATTTGTATGACATAAGACTGAAGCTTACAAATGACAGAATGTTCCTCCAAAATTAGAAGGCTAAAAAATGGAAGAGCAAGGATTAGAACCGAGATCTATTTGATGCGGGCATGAGTTCCTAATTCTGGATAAGTCTTCAGAGAATGAGATGGATATTGGCACGAGATGGGGCTTTGTAAGGCAGACTGGAACAAGGTTATCGGAGGGAGTTCTTTTAGGCCAGCGGTCGGCAAACTCATCCGTCCACAGAGCCAAATATCAACAGGACGACGACTGACATTTCTTTGGAGAGCCAAATTTTTTAAACTTAAACCTCTTCTAACACCACTTCTTCCACATAGACGCGCCCAGGCCGTGGTATTTTGTGGAAGAGCTACACTCAAGGGGCCCAAGAGCCGCCTGTGGCTCGCGAGCCACGGTTTGCCGACCACGGGTTTTAGGCTATTTTGAGGAATGTGTGCTTTCACCTACGAACGACAGCATGCCACGGAGGGGTTTTCATGAGAGGAGTGATAGGATCAAACTATTTTTTTTTAAATATATTTTATTGATTTTTTACAGAGAGGAAGGGAGAGGGATAGAGAGTTAGAAACATCGATGAGAGAGAAACACCGATCAGCTGCCTCCTGCACACCTCCTACTGGGGATGTGCCCGCAACCAAGGTACATGCCCCTGACCGGAATCGAACCTGGGACCCTTCAGTCCGCAGGCTGACGCTCTATCCACTGAGCCAAACCGGTTCTGGCAGGATCAAACTATTTTTAATGGGTTTGTCTGCAGTGCGACAACGGACAAAGTAAGTGGTCAACACAGTTAAACCAGTTAGGAAGCTATTTCAAATAGTCCGTGTCACGTAGATTATCGTGCACTTGGACGGAGTAGAAATGATTCAAGGCGTGAGATTCAGGGCGTCCTTAGGAGATAAACCCTACGGCTTTTGGCAAATGACCGGACATGGCGGGGGAGGGAGCGGAGAGACTCAGGAAGGACTCCACAGCGTGAATTCTCTTGTGATGAGCCAAGTGGGCACGCTGCCTGAAAGACTTCCTGCAGTCCTTACATTCATAGGGCCGCTCTCCAGTGTGAATTCTCTGGTGCAGGGTAAGAGAGCCACTGTAGCTAAAGGCTTTCCCACACACGTTACACGCGTAAGGTTTCTCTCCCGTGTGGATCCGCTGGTGCTGGGCCAGGCCTGCATTCTGGCTGAAGGTCTTCCTGCATTCCTTACACACGTAAGGCTTCTCCCCCGTGTGACTGCGCTGGTGCTGGGCCAGCGACGAGCTGTTGCTGAAGGCCTTCCCACATTCAACGCACTCGTAGGGTTTCTCTCCCGTGTGGACCCTCTGGTGCTGATCGAGGTACGCGATCTGGCTGAAGGCTTTCCTACACACTTTACACTCGTACGGTTTCTCTCCCGTGTGGACCCTCTGGTGCTGAGCGAGGTGTGCGTACTGGCTGAAGGTCTTCCCGCACTCCTTACACTCGTAAGGCCTCTCGCCGGTGTGAATCCTCTGATGCACGATGAGGTAGCCACGATGGCTGAAAGCTTTCCCACACACGTGACATACGTACGGTTTCTCCCCGGTATGAATTCGCTGATGCTGAGCAAGGAACGAGCCGTTACTGAAGGCCTTCCCACACTCAATACATTCGAACGGTCTCTCCCCGGTGTGAACCCTCTGATGCTGAGTCAGGTGTGCAATCTGGCTGAAGGCCCTCTTACACTCGTGACACTGGTAAGGTTTCTCTCCGGTGTGAACTCTCCGGTGCTGGGCGAGGTGTGCGTTCTGGCTGAAGGCTTTCCTACACTCCTTACACTCGTAGGGTTTCTCCCCGGTGTGTATTCTCTTATGCTGAGCGAGGTTTGCGCTCTGGCTGAAGGTTTTCCCACATTCAACGCAGGCATAGGGCTTCTCTCCGGTATGAATTCTCTGGTGAAGGGTAAGAGACGAGCTCTGGTTGAAAACTTTCTCGCACTCGTTACATTTCAGAAGTTTCTTTTCTACGTAGACTTTCTCAGGCTTCGTGTCCACAGGCCTTTTCCGGTGTGTTTTCGTTCGCGGCTCATGCTCACGTATTCTTTCTTTGGTGGGAAACCTCCGTTTTATAGCAAATACTGCATCCTGGTGGAAAGTTTGCCAAGAGTTAGTACATTCCCTACGTGGATCTTCAGAAAGGATTTCCTTAGGAGAGACGATCCGTTGGCGAGGGTGTCCCTCCTTCCTCTGCAGCTTGTGGTTAAACCAGTCCCCGCTTGTATAGTCTTCTACCAAACTGGGGCAGTCAAGGCTGTAACTAAGATGGCTTCTTCCTATTGTCACTACTTTGGATGATGCTTCATAAACAACTTGCTTTGATGAAAATTCACTGTTTTTAAACGCATGCTCCCAATCTAAAAGATAGTAAGAAGAAAGTCTTTTGTGATTATGCAGAAGGAAAGAACTTTTATTTATTTATTTATTTATTTATTTATTTATTTATTTATTTAAATATATTTTATTGATTTTTTACAGAGAGGAAGGGAGAGGAATAGAGAGTTAGAAACATCGATCAGCTGCCTCCTGCACACTCCCCACTGGGGATGTGCCCGCAACCAAAGTACATGCCCTTGACCGGAATCGAACCTGGGACCCTTCAGTCCCCAGGCCGATGCTCTATCCACTGAGCCAAACCAGTCAGGGCAGAAGGAAAGAACTTTTAAAACAAAAATCAGTGAATAAAATACGTAAGAACTTAAATTCATCATATATAATCAGTAAGGTAACTATCAGGAAAATTAAATACTGTAGAGGTTATTTAAAATCAATATATATATATATATATAAAAAACAATCTCCAAACACCCTTCTTCTTTTGCCTCAGTTTATCCTGCATTCAAGATATGTTCATTATTTTTAGAAAAACTAATTTCATGCCAAAACCGGTTTGGCTCAGTGGAAAGAGCGTAGGCCAGCGGACTGAAGGGTCCCGGGTTCGATTACGGTCAAGGGCACATACCTTGGTTGCGGGCACATCCCCAGTGGGAGGTGTGCAGGAGGCGGCTGATCGATGTTTCTCTCTCATCGATGTTTCTAACTCTCTATCCCTCTCCCTTCCTATCTGTAAAATATCAATAAAATATATTTTTTTTAAAAAAAGATATGTTCATTATTTTTAGAAAAACTAATTCTATAATGTCAGGGTGGCTAAAAAACCTCCATAAGATCCCCAGAACCAAAGACACACCAGGCACTCTTAGCTGCCTTAAGCTGTACATGGACTCTATGGTTTAACTTTTGCAGTCTGAAAAATGTCTTCCTGAATATCATTTTCCATGAGATACATTCCAAACAAATGTACATTTTCAGTTCATCCCTGAAGCTGAGATGCCTTTGTATGCAAGTAATTTTGTATCAAGTATTTCTTGATTCTAATCTGCCACAGGCCTTAATTTGCCTTTCCCTTTCCATTCCCCAATCACATCACCTTTTCTTCTGACCCAGATTTCTCAGTTGTTTCTCACCACTTTTATAATCAACCCAAAATTCCTATCATGGTTCACTAATGTACTAGTAGCACATGAACATAAATATAAAACCTTTAATAACATTACAGCAAATCAGATCTAGGATAATATGAAAGCACAATCATGACCAAGTATAGTTTATCCCAGGAATGCAAGGTTGGTTTAACATGTGAAAAATCAGTGAATGATTAGCAGATTAAAGATGAAAAATCATATATGGTCATTTCAATAGATGTAGAAGCAGTATTTTACTAAATTTATTTATAAAATTTCTCAGCAAACCAGGAATAGAAATGAACTTCCTAACGTTGAGAAAGGGCATCTGAGCAAACTAACATCAACTTAATAGTGAAAGATTGAATACATTTCCCCTTAAGACTGAGAACAATGCAAGTATATGTGCTCTTACCAAGTCTATTCAACATTGTACAGGAGACCCAAGCTATGATAATAAATCGAGAAAAACAAGGCATAAAAATCAGAAAGGAAGAAATAAAACTGTATTGGCAGGTAATATGATTGTCTATGCAGAAAATGCTCAACTACTAGATGAATCTAGCAAGGTTGTAAGACAGTTAATATAAAAATCACTTCATAGCCCTAGCTGGTTTGGCTCAGTGTATAGAGCGTCAGCCTGTGGACTGAAAGGTTCTGGGTTCGATTCTGGTCAAGGGCACATGCCCAGGTTGCAGGTTCGATCCCCTGTGGGGGCATGCAGGAGGCAGCTGATCAATGATTCTCATCATTGATATTTCTTTTTCTTTTTTTTTTAATAAATATATTTTATTGATTTTTTACAGAGAGGAAGGGAGAGATATAGAGAGTCAGAAACATCGATGGGAGAGAAACATCAATCAGCTGCCTCCGGCACACCTCCTACTGGGGATGTGCCCGCAACCAAGGTACATGCCCTTGACCGGAATCGAACCTGGGACCTTTCAGTCCACAGGCCAACACTCTATCCACTGAGCCAAACCGGTTAGGGCTCATCATTGATGTTTCTATCTCTCTCTCTCCCTCTTCCTTCCTCTCTGAAATCAATAAAAAAATATATTTAAAAAAAATCACTTTACATTCTTGAATACTAGCAGCAAACAACTGGAAGATGGGAGTTTTTAAGAATTCTATTTATAATAGCACAGAAAAATAAGACTCAGAAAAAAATTTTTTAGATTTTTAAACCACTACACTGGATGACTATAAAATATTGCTAAGAGAAAGAAAACCTTAACAAATGGCTAAAGAAACCACACTCATGAACTGGAAAACCCAATGATGTTAGGATGTCAGTTCTTCTCCAAGATGATGTAGATGTATCATAATCCCCAATAAAATCCCAGCAGGCTTTTTGAATACTTTTTTTTTTTATATACACGGATACGCAAATGCTCTAAAGTAGCCAAAGTGATTTTACAAATTGTACGATCTGATATCTAAATTTACTAGAAAGCTACAGATATCAAGACAGTATGGTACTGGTGAAAGAACAGATGTAGATCAATGGAACAGAACAGAGTTCAGAACTAGACCCCTGCATTTACGTTCAAGTGATTCTCAACAAGGGCACCAGCAAAGCAATATAATGGGGAAAGGAAAGTCTTTATAACAAAGCGTACTGGAATAACTGAATAGCCAAAGGGGGTGGGGGAATGAACCTCAATATTTATATCACCCAAGAAATTAGCTCTCAATGGATCATTACCCAAATGCAAAAATTAAAATATAACATTCCTAGGGGGAAAAAAAGGAGGAAATGGTGGTGCCCTGGGGGGTAGCCAGAATTTCTTAGAGATGGCACAAAAGCACCAAGCAAGACAAACAAATTGGACTTGATGAAAATTGAAAACTTTGAATGCGCAAAAGACAGCAGCAGAAAAACAAAAACGCCAAGCCACCACTGGCATACATATATCACAATACATACCAATGACAAAGGACTTGTGCTAAGACTATCTACAGAAAGAACGCTTATGCCCTCACCGGTGTGGCTCAGTGGACAGAGCGTCGGCCTGCGGACGGAAAGGTCCCAGGTTCGATTCCGGTCAAGGGCATGTACCTGGGTTGCGGGCACATCCCCAGTAGGAGGTGTGCAGGAGGCAGCTGATCGATGTTTCTCTCTCATCGATGTTTCAAACTCTCTATCCCTCTCCCTTCCTCTCTGTAAAAAAATCAATAAAATATATTTAAAAATATATATATAGCCGAAACTGGTTTGGCTCAGTGGATAGAGCGTCGGCCTGCAGACTGAAGGGTCCCGGGTTCGATTCCGGTCAAGGGCATGTACCTTGGTTGCGGGCACATCCCCAGTGGGAGGTGTGCAGGAGGCAGCTGATCGATGTTTCTCTCTCTCATCGATGTTTCTAGCTCTCTATCCCTCTCCCTTCCTCCCTGTAAAATATCAATAAAATATATTTTTAAAAAAAATTTTTTTAAATATATATATATTAAAAAAAGAGAGGGAGAGAAAGAACTCTTACAACTCAGGAAGAAGAAAAACAACCCACGGAAAACCTGGGCCAAAAAAAATGGAACACTTCACAAAAGATACATGAATGGCCAGTAAGTTCATGAAAAGGTGCTCAGCATTGTTAGCACAACAGTGAAAAACTCAATGACTCAGTCCTTCAACCACAGAGAGAAACGACTGACGAAAGGAAAAACAGAGGCATTGTTGTGTCCGGATAGTTTCCTGTCTTGGAGCGACCTGTGCCAAACGGAAAGGCAAGGGCAAGGAGACCCCGTGAGACAATATATACAAGGCGCGTACGCTGGGGAGCTCATGCTGAAAGAGGCCTCGATGTGTGTCCCAGGCCGGGAGCCTTTAAGGAAGCCCCTCAGACAATACCAGCGGCAAGTGGGAGCCCTTCAGAATGGCAGAGCTTGGGTTTCCGGCAGTGGCCTCGACCTCCCTCGCTCTCTCTCTCACTCACCAGAGCACGTGCCTCCTGTCCCGGCCTTTGTCACCATCCAGGGCTCTCTTCCTTGCTCCAGGAGTGAGATCACCTCTGGCTTGGGAACGGAAACGCCTGCGTAGACGAAATAAAGGGGGAGTTAGCCAGGCCCTGAAATCAGAGGAAGCCCTAGGTCCTCAGGAGGGGGCGGCGTTAGAGAGAGAGAGTTAAGGAAGAGGAAGTGTTTTTGAAGAAGGAGGACGTTGTGGGGGATAGTCTAACGAAGATGCCAATTCTACAAAACGCGGCCTATTTGGGGGAGCGCCGGGGAGAGAAACTCGGTGCAGTATATCAGAGGCTTCCCAAACGTTACGTGAGGGAGCAGCCCCGTGGGGAGGTTCTGAATTACGGGGAGACCTTACCCAGCGAGGCCAGGTTCCCGTAGTTCTCCAACATCACCTTCCTGTACAAATTCCTCTGGGCAAGGTTTAGCCATTCCCACTCCTCTTGAGAGAAATCTATAGCCACATCCCTAAATGTCACCAAGTCCTGAAATGACATTAAACATATTTTTGTCCAACTGGTGTTCTCACCCTCACACGGGGGTAGCGTGTGAAGAGCTAAATGGCTTCTACTGCTGGAGAGAAATAGGACAGAGAGTGAAATTTCCGGTAGCATCTTGGGGTTCTGAGCTTTCAAAACATGTCAAGTAATCGCCGGATGAGTTCTCTGTGCTCACTGTTGATGCTAAGTGTGCGATTTCCTAAGTCTCTGCGGATGGAGAAAAGACGTGTAAACATGCAAAAATGGGCAATAACAACACCAAACAGTCAAGTGTAAAATAACATGGTTTTCATACTACATGCTAGAGCGTTTCTCAATATGGAAAGTCAAGACAGACCGTGGAAGTGAAGAAAGGCTTCAAGGAAAAGACAGAAACATGAGTTAAGGCTTCCAAGATGTACATGGTCTAAACCAGCATTTCCCCAAACTCTACGGCGGAATGTTCCAGACATATCCATAGAACGTTCCAGACATATTTAGATATACATCCTGTATATACACATACCTATCCTATCCTACTAATGCTTATCATTTTGATTTTTTTTTTAATTAAACACAGCCCTGACCGGTTTGGCCCAGTGGATAGAGCGTCGGCCTGCGGACTCAAGGGTCCCAGGTTCAATTCCGGTCAAGGGCATGTACCTTGGTTGTGGGCACATCCCCAGTGGGGGGCGTGCAGGAGGCAGCTGATGGATGTTTCTCTCTCTTCAATGTTTCTGACTCTCTATCCCTCTCCCTTCCTCTCTGTAAAAAATCAATAAAATATAGCCCTAACCGGTTTGGCTCAGTGGATAGAGCGTCGGCCTGCGGACTCAAGGGTCCCAGGTTCGATTCCGGTCAAGGGCATGTACCTTGGTGGCGGGCACATCCCCAGTAGGAGGTGTGCAGGAGACAGCTGATCGATGCTTCTCTCTCGTTGATGTTTCTAGCTCTCTATCCCTCTCCCTTCCTCTCTGTAAAATATCAATAAAATATATTAAAAAAAATAGAAATACCCAGAGGGGTTCTTCAGTGAGAAGAAGAATGGGAGGACATGGGAGAAGCATGAAGGCAGGAAGTTAAGAGCCCCAGAGAGTGACTATAAACCATGTATAACACGTACTAATCCTATATCCTGGGGTAAAACCACTGTTGGGGACTTGTCTTGTCCAGGAAGTGGTCTGTGCTAATTCCAGGAGGAGGATTCCAGGAGGGAGAAAGGATTATTACCTCCTGAGTAACGGAGGCAGCCTATCCTAGAGTGGCCAATGGAACAGTAACAGTCAGGGGAAAGACCTCATTTTTCCAAAGGACGGCCACAAGCCCTGGCCGGTGTGGCTCAGTGGATGGAGCGTCAGCCTGCGGACTGAAGGGTCCCGGGTTCGATTCCGGTCAAGGGCATGGACCTTGGTTGTGGGCACATCCCCAGTGGGAGGTGTGCAGGAGGCAGCTGGTCGATGTTTCTCTCTCATCAATGTTTCTAACTCTCTCTCCCTCTCCCTTCCTCTCTGTAAAAAAATCAATAAAATATATATTTTTAAAAAGGCCACAAAGGAGAAACAAGATACGTAGGAAGCAAACGGCAATGTGAGAGCCTTAACCACAAACACACCACCAACCACATGAAGTGAACATGTACTGAGCATGATAATTAAGGAGCCCAGATGATCAGACTGGATGTTCAAAGCCACTGTTTGCGGGGAGACACGGGGATTGCGGGGAGACAGGGGGATTGCGGGGAGACAGGGGGATTGCGGGGAGACAGGGGGATTGCGGGGAGACAGGGGGATTGCGGGGAGACGGGGCTTGCGGGGAGACAGGGGGCTTGCGGGGAGACAGGGGGATTGCGGGGAGACAAGGGGAGACGGGGGATTGCGGGGAGACACGGGGATTGCGGGGAGACACGGGGATTGCGGGGAGACACGGGAATTGCGGGGAGACACGGGGATTGCGGGGAGACACGGGGATTGCGGGGAGACGGGGAGACGGGGGATGCGGGGAGACACGGGGATTGCGGGGAGACACGGGGATTGCGGGGAGACATGGGGATTGCGGGGAGACGGGGAGACGAGGGATTGCGGGGAGACACGGGGATTGCGGGGAGACACGGGGATTGCGGGGAGACGAGGGATTGCGGGGAGACACGGGGATTGCGGGGAGACACGGGGATTGCGGGGAGACGAGGGATTGCGGGGAGACATGGGGAGACGAGGGATTGCGGGGAGACACGGGGATTGCGGGGAGACACGGGGATTGCGGGGAGACACGGGGATTGCGGGGAGACAGGGGGATTGCGGGGAGACACGGGGAGACGAGGGATTGCGGGGAGACACGGGGACTGCGGGGAGACACGGGGATTGCGGGGAGACAGGGGGATTGCGGGGAGACACGGGGAGATGGGGGATTGCGGGGAGACACGGGGATTGCGGGGAGACAGGGGGATTGCGGGGAGACACGGGGAGACGGGGGATTGCGGGGAGACACGGGGATTGCGGGGAGACGAGGGATTGCGGGGAGACACAGGGATTGCGGGGAGACGGGGATTGCGGGGAGACACGGGGAGACGGGGGATTGCGGGGAGACACGGGGCTTGCGGGGAGACACGGGGATTGCGGGGAGACATGGGGATTGCGGGGAGACAGGGAGATTGCGGGGAGACACGGGGATTGCGGGGAGACGGGGATTGCGGGGAGACACGGGGATTGCGGGGAGACAGGGGGATTGCGGGGAGACACGGGGAGACGGGGGATTGCGGGGAGACACGGGGCTTGCGGGGAGACACGGGGATTGCGGGGAGACATGGGGATTGCGGGGAGACACGGGGATTGCGGGGAGACGGGGATTGCGGGGAGACAGGGAGATTGCGGGGAGACAGGGGGATTGCGGGGAGACACAGGGTGACAGGGGGATTGTGGGGAGACACACAGGGCACTGGAGGGTCCAGCTGTGAGCGGGGGAACAAGCCACCTGCAGGCCGCTGCCAGGAGGCGCTGTAAACACGGAGTGAGCTCTAGGGCGGTTCCTGCCTGGCCCGCAGCCCTGTCGGCTGGAGCACCGTCCGCTCCGCCCAGGTTGCGGGTCCGTCCCTGCTCAGGGCACGTGCAAGCATCAAACAGGGAGCGCGTGCGTAAGTAGAGGCAGAGGTTCTACGAGTGTGCGTCCACGTCATCCTGGGACTCAGTACAAACGGGGTTCCCTTGCCGTCCCCTCCCCAGCCCACCCCCAGAGACTGAGATTCAGGAGACCCAGGGTGGGACCCCGGAAGCAGCACTTGGGGTGCCGGGCTGTCCGTTGTACACATCACGCCCTCTGCTTTCTCCTTCCAGGGAGAGGCAGGGGCTCTTGCCTCCATGGAACGCCTCCCTCTGTCCATTCACAGGTTAAGCTGGCAAATGTAGGCTGACAGTTGTGAGCGTACAAAACCGTTTATTCTTTGTTTTTTCTTGGTGCAAAGCTTTCATTCTTTTTTTAAAACTCTTGGCTGTTGAAAGTATCACAGGTGTTTCCTTCTCCCTCCTGCTGACCCCTCCTCCTCCCCGCTGCCGCCCCTTCCTCGGGGCTTCACCGCACCACTGCCTGTGTTCTCATATCGTTATTTATTTATTAACTAGAGGCCCGTGGCACGGAGATTTGTGCAACAGGCCTTCCTTCCCCTGGCTGCTGGCACCGGTTTTCCTCCGGCACCCGGGACCCAGGCCTTTGCTCCGGCGGCAGTGAAGCCAAGCCTCTCCGGTCTTCGCTCCGTCCCTGCATATGCAAACTAACCCACCATATTTGTTGGGTTGATTTGCATACTCACCCCTGATTGGCTGGTGGGCGTCACGGAGGTACGGTCAATTTGCATATTTCTTTTTTTTATTAGTATAGGTTATTGTATTCTTTGCCACACGAACAACTGTACACCTACTTTTGCCCTGTACCAGCGACACTGTTCTGAGAGATGGGAACACCAAGGCGGACAAAATATAGTCCCTCCCCTTGTGGAGTTAATGTTCCAACAGAGGAGAGAGCTGTTGGATATAAGGTCGCACAGCGCCAGGGAGGGTTCAATACTCCTGACAGAAAACCAGTGACTGAGAGTGATGGGGGTATGTTTTAGATAAGGCGATGGAGATAAACCTACATAAAGAGGTACTGTTCCAACGGGAACTGAGATTAAGTGGGAGGGCAGGCCACACCAGCATGTAGGGGGAGCGACTTGCACAAGACGGGGGGAGCCGATGCAAAGATCCGGAGACGGGAAGGAACCCAGCACGTCGGAGGAACAGTAAGAGGCCAGCGTGGCCGGAGCGGAGAGGGAGACATGAGAATGAGGGCTGGGAGCGCCCGGGGCTGGGTCACGGAGGGCCCTGCAGGCCGTGGTAAGGACACCGGGAGGAGTCCCTCCGAGTGGAACGGGAGCCAGGGAAGGTCTGGGAATAGGAACGAGACGAGTGCTCCGTCGTCACGGTGGGCACACGGCTCCCGTGTCCTCCGCCCTCCACCCTCTTCAGCGCCTCACGCACCGTCATCCGTGTTCCCGACCCTCAGCGCACACGCAACTCCCTACAGCCGCGGTCACTAACCAGTGACGGGGACGCGTGCCTCTCCTTCCTGGCTCTCTCTTTCCTCAAACGGGCAGGGAGGGATTCGGACACGCTCACCCTCCACTCTCTTCCTGGCTGTCCCGTTTCATAAAAGCCTGGATCTGTGCCGTCCAACACACCAGCTACTCACCGCGTGTGGCTATTTACACGTACGTCAGTTAACATAGAGAGTCCAGTTCCTCCATCATGCCAGGACATACAAGTGCCCCACAGCCACGGGGAGCAGCTTTCTATCCTCGTCCCCACGGGAAGTGCCACTGGGCAGCGCGGATCCGCACTTCCGGCCCAGCTTCCTCTTGACAACCGTCCTCTGTATTTTCACCTGGCAGTTTGCCTGGTTTTATCGCTTAGATCAGGGGTGGGCAAACTTTTTGACTCGAGGGCCACCATGGGTTCTTAAACTGGACCGGAGGGCCGGAACAAAAGCATGGATGGAGTGTTTGTGTGAACTGATATAAATTCAAAGTAAAGGAGCGGAGGGGAGAGCAAGAGAACCGGATAGAACAGCCGGATCCGGCCCGCGGGCCGTAGTTTGCCCACGGCTGGCTTAGATTTAACCTATACAATGTAAGGAAGAAATTTAGTGACTTCTGTTTAAATATATCTTTATTGATTTCAGGGAGGAAGGGCGAGGGAGAGAGTGATAGAAACATCCATGATGAGAGAGAATCACGGATTGGCTGCCTCCAGCACGACTCCTACTGGGGATCAAGCCCGCAACCCCAGCACGTGCCCTTGACCCGAATCGAACCCGGGACCCTTCAGTCCGCAGGCCGACGCTCTATCCACTGAGCCACACCAGGTAGGGCAGGAAGACATTATTTTTTTCTTCTCTAAATGAATAACCCATCCGTTCTCCCCCGATTTCACATCATTACATTACATGGTAGACAAACTATAATCACAGACACATGGCCTCTTGAGAGCTCCCGACCCGTTGGCGGCCCTAAACTATTTCTTTCTTTTTTTTTTTTAATATATATTTTTATTTATTTCAGAGAGGAGGGGAGAGGGAGAGACAAATATCAATGATCAGAGAGAATCATGGATCGGCTGCCTTCTGCATGCCCCCTACTGGGGGATTGAGCCCACAACCTGGATAGGTGCCCTTGACCGGAATCAAACCAGGGACCCCTCAGTCCGCAGGCCTGACTCTCTATCCACTGAGCCACACCGGCCAGGGCCTAAACTATTTCTTTTTCTTTTTTTTTTAATATATTTTATTGATTTTTTACAGAGAGGAAGGGAGAGGGATAGAGAGTTAGAAACATCGATGAGAGAGAAACATCGATCAGCTGCCTCCTGCACACCCCCCACTGGGGATGTGCCCGCAACCAAGGTACACGTCCTTGACCGGAATCGAACCTGGGACCCCTCAGTCCGCAGGCCGACGCTCCATCCACTGAGCCACACCGGCCAGGGCCTAACCTACTTCTTGAGGGAAGATGAAAATGCTGAGAAGAGGAGGAAGCTCACTGGGCTTCGGGGGACCCCCTGACACTGGACTGGAGACTGTGAGGGCCAGGTCACTCGGGCAGGGGGGACTCCGGTAGGCTGGTGAGTTTCAGAAGAAACCCAGAAGGTGCGCACACGACCTGGACAACAGCGCCCTTCTGGGAAGGGAGGAGGAATGCCCCCTTACCTTGGACATGGCTCTCGGAGCCCAAGGCCGGACGGCAGGCAGCGCTTCCGGCCGCTCCCTCAGGATCCGCTCCGGCGGCGGGGCAGTGTCCGGGGAAACGAGAGCTGGGGAGGGAGGGAGAAGGGGACCCCGCGTCACCAGCCTGGACAGCCCCGCCCCGCGCCCCCCCCCGCCCACCGCAGACGCCGGATTAGGGGTACCCGGAATCAGTCACTCGACGTGTACAACTCTTGCCCCCTGTGCTTTATTTTTATTTTTAAAAAAATTTTTTTTAAATATATTTTATTGATATTTTACAGAGAGGAAGGGAGACGGAGAGAGAGTTAGAAACATCGATGAGAGAGAAACATCGATCAGCTGCCTCCTGCACACCTCCCACTGGGGATGTGCCCACAACCAAGGTACATGCCCTTGACCGGAATCGAACCAGGGACCCTTCAGCCCGCAGGCCGAGGCTCTATCCACTGAGCCACACCGGCCAGGGCTCCCGGGTGCTTTAGATCTCAGGAATCCGATGTCCACTTCCCCTGCGGAGGCCAGCTCCTCGTGTATGACTATAAGCCAGGGGTGGGCAAACTTTTTGACTCGAGGGCCACCATGGGTTCTTAAACTGGACCGGAGGGCCGGAACAAAAGCATGGATGGAGTGTTGGTGTGAACTGATATAAATTCAAAGTAAAGGAGCGGAGGGGAGAGCAAGAGAACCGGATAGAACAGCCGGATCCGGCCCGCGGGCCGCCGTTTGCCCACGGCTGCATAAGCAGTCACAGTGCCTGCCCTTCGGAACGGCACTAACAAGGAAGGGTTTCCCCCTTCACACAGGAAGGCTCTTCCAGGGAAATTATTCAAGGCTTCGTGGCAACAAGTGATGGCGCCCCACTGGAATCCAAGTCCAACTTTTTTTAAAAAATATATTTTTATTCATTTCAGAGAGGAAGGGAGAGGGAGAGAGAGAGAGAAACATCCATGACGAAGGAGAATCATGGATCGGCTGCCTTCTGCACGCCCCACACTGGGGATGGAGCCCACAACCCGGGCATGTGCCCTGACCGGGGATCGAACCGTGACCTCCTGGTTCAGAGGTCGACTCTCCACCACGGAGCCACGCCGGCTGGACTCCAGGTCCAACGCGTAACCTTCCCGCCAGGTGAGGACCTTGCAGGTAAACACGGCCCCCCTCTTCCTACGAAGATGAGGAGGAGCGCCTGCCTCCGTGGGCATCGGAGGGTCGGGTGGTCCGGAGCACGGTGGACCAGGCAGGGCACGGAGCCTCTGGTCCTGGTTCAGGGCGAGCTGCCCCGGAAAACCACTCTCTCCACTTTCCCGAGCAGTTCCCCAGGAGGCTGTACACGGGGTCACTGAACCCCTTAACCAGGAGTTATTTCCGGCCCTAAGGGTGTGGCTCAGTGGAGAGAGCGTGGGCCTGCGGACTGAAGGGTCCCGGGTTCGATTCCGGTGAAGGGCACAGGCCCGGGTTGCAGGCTCCATCCTTAGTGGGGGCGTGCAGGAGGCAGCCGATCAGTGACTGCCTCTCATCATGGATGTTCCTCTCTCTCTCCCTCTCCCTTCCTCTGAAATCAATAAAAAAAATTTAGTTAACCAATAAAGGCATCAGTAAATAGGACAAGTCTCTCCTTCCCCGTCTCTGCCCTTCTCCCCTCCCTCTCTTCCCCTCCCTCTCTTCCCCTCCCTCTCTGCCCTTCTCCCCTCCCTCTCTTCCCCTCCCTCTCTTCCCCTCCCTCTCTGCCCTTCTCCCCTCCCTCTCTTCCCCTCCCTCTCTTCCCCTCCCTCTCTGCCCTTCTCCCCTCCCTCTCTTCCCCTCCCTCTCCCCAAAATCAATTTTTTGAAGAGAGTTGTTTCCCAGGAACCCCACCGCCGCCTTGGAAGGTCAAGCAGCTCCCGCTGCGGAAGCAGCCGGGTTTGGGGTCACAAGGTCTCAGACACCTGGGCGCACTGCCCTCCCTGGAGCTGGGGACCCGCCGCAACCCTGCTTCCCCCTCGGGGGCCCGGGAGCTCCCCACCGGCCGCGGGCAGGGCTGCGGGATGGGGACGGTCCCCGCCGAGCACTGAGCGGTGCCTGCACGCCCTCCGCCCTCCGCCCTCCGACCCGTGCGCCCGCCCGTTCGCCCTTCACTCCAACAGCACACAGTAGGTCTGCCCCCCCCATCTCCGCTCCGCTCCCTTCAAACCCGCCCGTTCGCCCTTCACTCCAACAGCACACAGTAGGTCTGCCCCCCCCCCCATCTCCTCTCCGCTCCCTTCAAACCCGCCCGTTCGCCCTTCACTCCAACAGCACACAGTAGGTCTGCCTCCCGCTCCGCTCCCTTCCTCGGCGGAGGGGGTAGAGGGGGGCCCTGCACCGGAGGGAGGGTTCGGGAGGGTTCGGGAGGCCGCCCGGTCTCCTCCCCGCCCAGGCCCGTCGCCCCTCCGCTCCCTGCCCAGCCCCGAGCGCCGCCTCCC